>NC_141321.1:12089008-12419008 GCF_037954235.1 Aulostomus chinensis | reverse complement strand
AATATAAGGTGCGATGAGAAAGACATCCCATGTCACACGTGCATTCCCATGTGTCTTCATTGTGTTCTGAGGTGTACTCTTCAGATCTGATCATGCAAATCCCACTTGGATTATAAGTATGGTGGCGTTGCTACTTTAACAGGTAGCTCAGAGAACTACCGTGATTAGGGACAGCTTCACCGAGGCACTGGTGTGAACTTCTAACAGGAGGAGGAATGGAAGTGTGTGTTTGATCCCAATTAAAGCATAGTTGCCACAATTGAGGATTCTACTGTCACAGCAGATGATTGTGGCAGCTATCAGTGCTCGCTGCCAGCATGTCTCATCATTACATTCATTAATTACATCGTCTTAACACGGGGGGGGGGGATATTTAGATGCTTCAAGTAAAACTAACAATATCACATTGGAATTAAATGTCATTGCGAGCAGCATTTTAATCTTTGGGTTCTTTTTACTGATTTTACTTGGCCTACTGTAAAAGATTTTGCATAATAAGGCACCAGATTTAAGGGGAGGGATATATATTATACATATATTTTTGTTTGCACATTACTATGTCAGAGATTTAAGGTTATTATGAGGGTTTTATGTGTACACATTAGTACTCGTGTGTGACTGCCCACAGTTCTAGAAGTAAATTTCCTGTTCATTTTCTCTATTGATATTTAATAAAATCCTCATATCAAGAGTTTTCAGTCTGAATCCAAGCGATGAATTATGACTATAAATGTTTGATTCTGCACAAAAATGGAACTCCCAAAATTGAGGGGGAAAAAAGGCAAAGATACAAGATTGCGCGTACCTACTCAGGGGTTCAGGAGCTACTCATCCCAGAAGCCATGGCAAAGGATATTTCTGCCCCAAAGATTTTAGGAAACTGACCATTGTCATTGATTCTAGCTGACTTGTCACTGATGTCGCTGAATATATCAAAATACTCAGTGCCCCTCGTCAGCAAACACCCCTGTTAATCCTTAGTCTCAGGGACAAGTTGAGAAAACATTCCTGTGGTAACAGCTTCTTCCACCAGTCAAAAATGTCGCTTTCACTTCAGGATTGTGAGTTGTGTAGTAGCTCTCTGTGAGATTGATAATGACACTATTTTTGTGTTTGTTAAAAAATGGTAGATGTTCTACTAATGCGAGGCAGGTAACCTTGGATGCTGACGACATTATGGCTGAGAATCAAATCCACGATGAAGTATATTCCAGGGATTTTCACTTTTACACCTGTTGAGCTCTATTATCAAAGACGATTAAAAATTAGATTAAACACATATTGAAATGCAACTGGGAAATTGTGGGAAATTGAGTCTGTATGGTCGCAACAACAAACTGCAGCTTAGGGAGTATGTGGAGGAACAGAAAGTGGTATAGTAGAAGTAGAAGTGTATAAACATACTACTTTTATCCTTTGCATGCAAGACAAGTGGAGAAGCCCATGAGAAGACAATCAAACAGCAGAATGCAACTACAGCTTTAATTATTACAGTCAGACTGAGCATTTATCAGTGCTGACTGGTTCTAGCCTGCGGTGACTTTGACATGTTTTGGAAAATGGGACCGTCTGTCACTTGTCTAACACATGGCTCTGCCGCTTTGACAATGTATCCTTTGTTATCTGAAATTAGCGCCTGCAGAGAAATGAATGCAGATGACTCGACTACAGTAAATATGCTGATTAAAAGCGTCCTGCTTCTTCTCCATTTTTGTTTGTTTTTTTTTTACAAGTAAATATTCTTGGTTTGTCTTTAGAAATCAATTTGTAAATCAATTTCACAACATGTTGTGCAGTGACACGTGTTTTTGCATAGCTGGATTTTGTATGTTCTGCCTCTGAAGGGGTTCATTGCGGGATGTTTCCTCCAGAGTGAATAGGATGTGCTTGGTTGTTCCTGTTTCTTTAATTAGCTTAGAGTTGGCGGCCACGCAGGGACGGGGATCCATGAACAATCAATCTACTTTGCAGCTTGTAAACTGTCCTGGCTGCTGACTCGGAGCCCAAGAAACACTCTCCACATCTGCTGGGAGAGATAAATCCTATTGCCTCTCCCGCGTCTGCTCAAGGGTTTCAGATCCTCGACATGAATGTAAAGGGAGTTAGCGTTCACAGGGCTGCCACACAATTGCACTTTAGCTCCTGTAATTGGTTTGTTTGTCCTCAAATCTGTATTGTTACTTTTTATTGTGTCTTCAGATCTGCGGATGTCTTTGTTTGTGATATTGTTGTTCACTGTCATGTAGCAGCACCCACACACACTCACAAACACACACACACACACACACACACACACACACACACACACACACATACATACACTCGCACATTGGTTTGTGATTAAACTGAGAAATGTGCTGTGATGCAATGTTGAAGATGTAAAAGACATCTCAATCCATATGTGATCCATATGCTGCGCCATACAGTTAGTGGTCTGTGGTCATTGAAATGTGGCCAGATGTTACATTTCCTCACACACACTCACACACACACACAGTATATAGATAGAATAGCAGACTGGGGACTACCATGAGACGCTATTTTATAGCTGATATTAAATTAGATGATATACCCAAACACAAGCTATGTCAAGGTGAAGGTGCAGGAATACAGTATATTTAATCATTCAGAAAACTCTCCAATCTGAAGGTGCAGCTTGTAAACACTTGAGTGAATGCCACAGTTTTAATATCACCAATATTCTATTGCTGCACATGTAGCTCACGTATCCAATTCAGCATCTGAAAGGACTCTTTCATTTTCAAATTTACCTTATCTGTTCGTAACCATGTATGTAGATTTGGAAATATTTTTGTTAAAGATATTGTCGTCATGCACCCACACACACAGACAGACACACACAAACACAAAGGCTCACAACCAGCTTGAAGTTGAGAAATGTGCTCCTTGATTAACTTCCTTTTGCTATTCTGATTGAAGAGCTGAAGCTGAAATTAGGTTTGCTGAGGTGGTGCGGAGCTTTCGTCATTGATGATAGCAGAGAATATGTACTGATGTCTCGTGGCTGGATGACCTGGGGTGGCTGTTACACCTATCGCAGCAGGAATGAAACAAATGTCTTGGAAGAAGTTAAAGCCCCATTTCTGTTCTGTACAGTATGGTCTATCATACTATAAGTGGTCGGAAATATTGCCTGATCAGAATTATCTGTACGGATGTGAAATATTGGGGATGCAATAGGATACAAAGATGTTTGCAGAAAAGCACAGAATTGATGGAAACAAATTCATATGAAACTGCTGGATTAGATTAGAACACCTATGACGTTGTAAGATGACATCACGGTAGCTGCGTCGCTCTGTCACATACGCCAGAAAGGATGGTCTAAACAATATCCCGTAGTGTGTGACACATCATATTTTTTCCAGACTTGTGGAGTCAGCATGTTTAAAATTGGAGAGAAGAGGATTTTGACAGATTCTCCTCATGCGCGAGATGCAACCAGATTTTAAAATCGTTCAAGATTCCTGTTGTGTGAGCCTCACTGAAGTTAGCTTGGTGCAGCACCACAGGACCCCTAGGAGAACCACTTCTCCATCTGCAGTTTCTGTGATTTACAAATCCTCTTGTTTGCTTGTTTTTGGACTTGGAAAATGCTGTGCCTTTTCAAAAGATTCCCAGTAGCACCCTCTACTGTGTAACAGTGAAAGCACAGCTTGGCGGAAAATCTCGTCAATGATGGGGAAGCGTTTTGTCATAAATGAGGGAAAATCTTATTTTACCTTTTTGATAAGGGACTTACATTAACTGGTGCACTCAAGCAGAGCTGAGATAGCGCACAGGGACTGCAGGTGAAATGTGTTTAATGTGTTTGCTCTAGCCTTTATGCCTCTAGCTATCGAGCGTGTGTCTGGACAAGCATCTTCACTACATCTTCCCACAAACACACCTCATGTCACTGTAGAATCCCTCAATATTCAAAATTGGGCAGCTTGTTCCCTCTGAGGAGTAAAATGTGTCCTGCTGTAGCTTTTACATGACACACTGTGTGTCAGCCTCCCCTTTCTCTCCCTCTCTCTCTCTCTCTCTCTCTCTCTCTCTCTCTCTCTCGCTCTCTCTCGCTGACCTGCCATGTGCCTGGTTGAGGAGTCTGTCCTTTGTGTTGACAGCGCCCTGTAAACAATGGGAGACTGCGGTAATTGTGGTTCCACTTGATTTCACCTCGGTGGAAGCAGGCATAGCAGCTCAGGGGAAACGGGATGGACTGAGAAAGAAACGAGGCAGCAGGAAGCGTGAGGTCCGACACCTAGCTTGTCAAAATGCCAGACAGAGTTGTAGGCCCATCGGTGTTAATGCAGCCCTTTAAGTTCACAGTTCATTGTTGGTCCAGGGAGACTTTAGCTGCTGTCTCTGGATATGTTCTTCAAAGTGTCCTAATGTGAAAGAAAGTTGTGTGATAAACAGAGCCCAATATCACCTGTCAATCAAACCAATAGGACGATTATGTCTTTTTGCTTTGGATTTATTCTTTTGCACATGGCCCCACAATTGCTGTATGTGATTTGTCACATTACTGTGACACATATGTCTGCAGAAATGAAAGAGGGTTTCAAACATGGGGGGGGGACTTCACAAATGTTCCACTCACACTTGGATCCCTGAGGCGCTGCAGCCATGGTATGGAGGCATTATGTTCTCTTGACGTCCATACCGTTCTCTTTAATGCCATATTTCAGGAACACCTTGAGGGAATTTCTTCAATCCACCAGGCCTCAAGAATGTACTGGAAAGATTTTGGTGGTCAAAGTTCAAAGCTCACTGTCACATGAGGGCGATACCGAAGATATGTCTTGAGGAATTTCCTCCCATCCCATAATGAACTGGATGTTTTGGAAATGAATGGGAGGTCAAAGGTCATTGTAACAGGCACACATAGGGGAAGCAGGGAGAGTGGTATTTGTAGCATTGTTCCCAGAACCCAGCTGAGGGGTTCTGAACTACATTAGTCCACTCTGCACCAGTAAAGCGCTCATGTCCATCCTGTAGTCCAGACTCCTTCACAAAATAAGTGATTTAACTTAAGTAGCAACAGCCTAACGGGTCAGACCCAGTCTGGGCGTCCTAGCAGTCCGGCCTACAGAATTGGGGTGGTGAGCTTCTTGTCACAGAGGAACTTGGACGGGATGTACAGCAGATAGCAGCACAGTAGCGAGGCTAACCTCCGACCCAGCAGATGAGCTGAAGGTGGAGCCAGCTGCACCCTCCTCCTCCAGTCTGACTGCAGGTTGAAAGCAACACTAAAACTGCTGCCCTGAGGCTGTTTTCACAGCCGGGACCATGTGGTTCTGCATTTTGTCATTAAATCAAGTAGTGACAATAGAATGAGTGATGTCTGGTATGGTGGCAATGTGTTGCACAGTGATGATTCCAGTGATCAGCATACTAATGGAACCACGACAGAAAATAGCAGATGAGCATTCATTCACATGACAGACATACTGACGCCCCCCACCCCCCCCCCGACTAGTTGGATCAACCATGGTTAAAGTTAGAACCTTTTTGAAAGGCTCCTTTTTTTTCTCCTCTGATTGGACAACAGGTTAACAGCTGTCCTACAGCAGAGTTTCTCCACCCAGAGCTGAAATGTTTAGGTTGAACAGCAGCATTTCCCAACTCGGTCTTTCCAAACCTGTAGACGAGCCAATCGAGGCTGTGAGTTGATTTTGGAATGATCTGCACTTCCAATGAAGAAGACCAATGAAATATATGAAATTTACATAGATTCCTGTTCAAAATTAGTTGAGCTGATTCAAACAAACGTGTAGGTGTTTTGTTTTGTTTTGTTTTTTTTTATTGTGCAGTGCAAGCAGAACACAAGTGATTTCCCCTGTGGAAGGTCATTATGATCTCTGACTTCATGTGCTGGTGGGTAATGGTTGTCTGCCATACGTGCTTGTGAAAACTGTTGTCCACCTCCCACTATGTGCTCATCTTATTATCTCTGGGTTGTAGAGCAATAGTTTTCTGCATTACGGAGATTTTGATAAGGCTCTGATTAAACTGCTTAAACAAGAGGTTCAGGTTCCTCTCCACTCCGTCCAGCAGTCACAGCTCAAGCCTGAGATAAAGTGTAGCATAGCTGTGAAATGAGTTTTCATCAATTAGGCAAGGCAAGGGCAAATTTTATTTGTAGAGCCCGCTTTCACAAACAGTTTGTCTCAAAGGGCTTCACATGGCATCATAACAACATCCTCTGCCCTTAGACCCTCACATCGCCTGAGGAAAAACTCCATAGAAAACCCTTTTAACAGGGAAAAATCAGAGAAACCTCAGGGTGAGCAACAGAGGAGGGATCCCTCAGCCAGGACGGACAGACGTGCAGTAGATGTTGTTACAGACAAGAAAACAGTTTATAACACAAAATGTGGACTTCTGGAAGGCGAGGGGGGGGGAGTGAGCGTGCTTGTTGGGAGAAGATTAGACGATATATCTTTACACACGCTACAGTATGTCAAGGTGAAGTTGGTGAAACTCATAATATTGTTGATTAACTGGGGAAATGATCCTCTAAATCCATCCAACACCTTTAACTGCTTTATACATTATATATGTTTTATTTCAATCAGGTGAGTGGGTTGCAATTCTCTATTCTCTCTTCCATTACAGCCCCCCCCCCCCCCCCCCCATTCTGTTGCCAAACATGCATGCTACTTCAATGATGTTTCGAACAGGGATTTAATTTTTGAGTAAAAAGACACATTCTGATGTGGCCAGTATCACAGTAGACGCTGTGTATCACAGATGCTGTGTCTGAAGTGATCTGCTGATAATTTTGTCCTGTATTGATGTTTTATTTCACCACCAAAAAACATCCACTATTACTCAGAATGTTAATTCGAACCATGGCACAACTCCTGCACCTATTAATCTTGGTTTGAGCTTTTAAAATCATTCAATACCAACACTTACTGGCAAAAACATTTCATATAATTTTCCTTTTTTTGAGCTGATCCATGATCCAATCTGTGACTCAAAAAAACCATGATATGATCAGGAGTATGAGATTTGTGATCTCTTGCACCTCTGTTACTGTGGCGAGGCAGCCACTTTTGATGTTTCATCATAGGAAAGGGAACTGTTCTCACTGGACTCCTGAAAGTCGGACCTTTACTAGACTTCACTCTTTTAGAGTCCTAGAGTGATGACATCTACATGCTGAATTTAAGTTGCAGTCATAGCACCACAAGTGTATAACTCTCTTAATACTTCAATGCATCATGCCGCTTTGTGGTAACAGGAAGTAAGCCCGATGAAACAAACAGCATTTGAATTATCTCAGTGTAACCCTAGATAATCATATAGGCTAAGAGAAACATGATTTCTAGGCAGAACAACATTGCTTAGGACGGCACAGTGGTTCAGTGGTCAGCACTGTCCCCTCACAGCAAGAAGGTTCCAGGTTCCAGTCCCGGCTCCATCACAGGATCTTTCTGTGTGGAGTCTCCATGTTCTCCCTGTTCCTGTGTGGGTTCTCTCTGGTACTCCAGCTTCCTCCCACAGTCCAAAGACATCAAGAGGGGACGAGGCTGATTGATACTCTAAATTGACCGTAGGTGTGACTGTGAGTGTGAATGGTTGTCTGTCTCTATGTGTTGGTCCTGTGATGGACTGGTGACCTGTCCAGGGTGAACCCCGCCTCTCACCCGTTGACGCTGGGATAGGCTCCACCCCCACCCCCGACCCTTAACCGGATAAGCAGTAGAAAATGGATGGATTACTTTTGGGAAGTAAGTTGGGCCTCTTGTAGCTTCAGAAACTGTAGCTCCAACAGAAATGATCCGAAGCACCACGTCTGACTGAAAAGATAACACCCAGAGAAGTTAAGTACTCATAATACCACCATATTAAGGCATTTATTAATGTCACCCAAGATATTATTTAAGTTTTATTAACTTGTATTTCAATAATATTAACAACTGACAATTTAAAAATGTGTAACAGCAGGCAGCTGTTTTTAGGGGAAAAATACGCCACTGTACACTACCTGCTCAGCACTAGATAGAAAAAGTTAGCAACCCGCTGCTGAACACACTGAATTATTTAGCAGGTAAGAACCAATTATTTCCCTTGAGACTTGGTGGAAAGCAAAATAGAGCTAAAAGAAGAGTGAGCATTGGACTAAGATTCATCAGGTGGCTAAACACAACTCCAACTGGAATGCTAATGCTGCTCTGTAGCTTGTTGTATATATGAAAAGTCAACTCTTTGCTAGCTAGCCCTGCAGTACCATAAAATGAGAAAGTCTGCCCCGAAATAAAATCCGTTTTGAATTTAGTAAACAATATATTTGTTTGTTTTTTTAATTAAATTTATTATTTATATATTTGCTATAAACAAGATGTATCCACCTCTTTATTTTCTGATTAGCAGGTATTCTATCTGTGCTAATGGAATTTAGCAGATTTGAATGTGGCTTTTAGTTTACTGGTCTTTTAATCAGACAGCAGTCATGTCATGATCTCCTTCCTTTTAGCCTCTAATGTATTTATCTTTTACCCTTGTCTGCACTCCGCTGATCAATATCTGGCTTTTTTTATTTTCTTAACCTGCTGTTCATAGACAATAAGCTCCCTCTCGTCTGTACAGCTGACCAAAAGGAGCTGCCGTTAATTTCATGCATCAGTTGCTACATATATTCTCCAAAATTCCAGCATTGGAAAGGACGCATCCTCCCCACAAGACACATTATATGCTTAATGAAAATTTAATCAAATCCAATTCCAATTATACATATAATGAATGTGGAGCTCAGGTGTGACGAGCCAAGAAACCCTGGCAACCTTCCCTGTATACATTAACTCTTCAAAAATGGAGGTCACACTGTCAGGCTGGCGCAGGACCAGCCAATTTAATAAGCCCATCAAACACAGTTTGGGCAGCAGTCAGATAAAGTTTTCCTTAGTCCTCACTTTCATCCATTTGTAATTGGCTCTGAGAGGCCAGTGTTTATATTTAGCATCCTCATAAAGGTTTGATGCACGGAGAATTTCCTCCCGCTCATCAGAGAACCGTACAACCATCTAGAGTGATGTCTGTCTTCACGATCCGCTGCTCTTCTTTAACACACTTCCTCTCTTTGATGCATTGTCTTGCTTTTCCCCTTGGGTGAACACACACAGACCCATGTGGAATAAAATGTGCTGTGGATATGGGGAGGAGGTTTACTGGCAGAGCACATTAATGGAACATGGTTTCATTAATGTGAATTGCAGCCTAAGCATCTTTATTGCCTGGAGCTGTATATTTCCTTGGGTGGTAAATGAATCGCATTAGCTTCTTCGTGTTTGCTGCTGGTGTACACAGATGAAGGTATTACTAATCTATAAACCAAACCGAGCGCTTCTCTGACTCGCACTGAAAAAAACAAAAGCTGTCTGTAACATAATGCAACTTAATGAGGAGCGCTTTTAAGTTGCAAGGTCTTCAGTGCTTTGTGGTATTAATGTGTTAAAAACACACATACACACCACCAGAGCAGCTGTAAAGATTCTCCTCTCGTGTCAATGAATCACATTGTAAGATGTCCATCCTCTCAGTTAAAACTGAAATGTTAAATCCAAAATTACCTTTGCACTGTACAGTTGCATGTCATGGTATTAAAATGGTGACAATAGCTCAGATGTTAATGGCATCATCATTGTGTGTGTGTGTGTGTGTGTGTGTGTGTGTGTGTTGCGCTATACCAAATTAAAGAAAAGAAACCAATTTGCAGCTTAGAAGGAAGCTGGAAAGACTGTGTCTGCTAAATTATAACGTATTGTTTTAGGAAATGGGTTTCACGTCTGGTTTACATTCAGGCAGCGTGAGCCCAACCACTGGCTCACCACCAGTCATGCTCTAGCCTGTTGACTATTTCATTTCCCAAATGGCTTCACGGCCTACGTTGGTGTACTGTTGGATTGTGAAATGAGATCATTTGTTACCTGGCCACCATGTTTGAAAGAGTCCCTACTAGTGACATCACTGGTCAGGCACATGACATTCAGTCTATTCACAATGGAAGTCTATAGGGTGTTTAAAAAAAAAATGCATGTGACAGGACTTCAGAAATTGCTGTGTCATTCATGTACGGTCCCATGATTGAATATCAAGCCAAATGTGAAATGACACAAAAGAAGCAGGCCCTCATGTCCAAATGTCTTCCGTCAGTACTGTCTAAGGGGACCCTTGGCACTATAATTAGAGATTTATTTCACCGATAGGTCGCTGCTTGTACGTGAAGGGGGTCTCCTGTTATTAGGAGCCTGTGGACATTCATCATCTTTTAGCACATTGTTTGGGTCCCTAAGTGTGTGGTGCATATAGGAATGGATGTTGGACACCCTCTGTTGTAGTTATTTTTTATTGTTTTAAATTGATTTTTGTTCATTTGTCATGGTAACAGTAATATTTCAGGAGATTGATTCATGATCCTATGAGTCTCATTGATTCCTGTAAAAGCTGCCAAGTGCATGAAGCCCAGTGTTGTTTTTGGCAGGCATTTTAGATTTAGTTTTAGTCTCAGTCTTTTGGACTAAATGCTTCTTAGTTTTAGTCACATTTTAGTCATTTCTATCCTTGATAGTTTTAGTCTAGTTTTAGTCGACGAAAACTCAAAGGCTTTAGTCAAATATCAAAGATACCTATAAATAAAAGATATGTGCATGTACTTAATAGGCCAATACAGGTGTTAGAATGAAGCACACTGAAACTGATCCACCTTCAAAGGTGAGTTTTTCCCCTCTTTTTCTTTCTCTACCTTTTACTTTTATCATTTTGTTGCAGATGCAGACAACACACTGGCACACAACATGAGCATTGTATCACAATAAAATAGGATTAAACAAAAAATAAAAGCACACTTGACTTCCATATAAATGACCACATGTCCTACATATTGGCTTCAGCTGCTGTTATTGGTTAAAGCATCCACGTGTGTTGCTTACGACAGGGAACAGCAGCAGGTCTGAGGACGACCGTGTTTGCCAGTCCCACAAACATGGGTCAAAGCATTTCACTTGCCACCCATCCACAAATGGACAGGGGATTTATTCATAACGTGCTAAATTAATAGAAGGGCTGGTTTAAAGGAGCCAACATTAGCGGGGCCCCTGGCAGCCCCATTCATTCTAGCTTTAGCATGTAGCACTAGGAAGCGCTCTCTGCACCACGGGGGAGGTGGAACCATCACCACAAAACTTTAGGCTTAATATAAAAAAGGGCTGGCCTAAAATAGACTAAAGCTATGCTTTAATCATCCCTCTTTTTACGACCACCCGACACCGCTGCTGTTGCCGTGGTGTGAGTCTCGTCCGCTGCAGACAGGCCCAGACTGTCTCTGTGTGTGCAGGTGTGTGGCTTTTAGTGTGTGTGTACTGATGATGGGGGCGTGATCATTAGGACCAACAGCTACAGCTGGCTCCATTCTGATGTTTGAGCTCTTGATTGACATTGCACGCATGTTATACTTGGCGGAAAAAAACGCATGTTTTGAAACTTTGATCGTCCACCCACTCACAATTTAGTCCCGTCTCGTTCTCGTCAGACGAAAATGTATACAATTTTGTCACATCTTAGTCTTTACAGGGCGATGGTGACGTTCGTCTTAGTCTCATTTTCGTCATGGAAAAAAGGGGTCTGACGTCGTCATTTTCGTTTTTGTCCAGCGTGACGAAAACAACACTGATGAAGCCAATATAATTGATGTCCAGGTTTTAGACTGGCTCACACTGGCCCAGTATGCGTCACCTGATGGATCCCATATGTTTTGCCGCAATGTAAATCTGCTTTCCCGATACCATTCAAAGAAACTTAATTACAATATTTACAGCTCATAGATTATCTGGGGAGCTTTCGGGTCCTCGGGGTCACACACTGAGGGGCGCAGACGTAATTCAATTGACAGGCTGTTACATGCTGTTACAATATACTGATGATACACTCATATGCTTATGAGTCTGTGTGTCATGGTGAGCAACCCTGGTGGGATGAATGTTACTGCATATTTGTTGGATGTGTCAACAAGCATAATTTGTCAATGTTGAGCTTATATGTCCTTAAATATAACCAGAGATATTTGTTGATGGAGGTTGAAGGTTGGTTAGGTTGACGCAACTTGTTTTTTATTCATTCAAGTGAATGTATTTAATCTTCATGTAATACATAAAATGAATAAGAACTGACATAATGAATAGAGTCAAGTTGAACAATAACTTAGCATCAAAAGATGAAGGGTAATAGCAAGTAATCATTTTAAAGGACAGATGACAATGCAGACTGAACAAAAGTCCCTCTTCAAGAATGGAGTGTCATTGTCATCCTGTCTTAAAACAGTCCATCCATACCTGAACATGCACCGTTTTCCTGCAGGTGCATTGAGGAGAGTCTGTGTCAGATAGAATTCACTGACTGAGTCAAAAGACAAATGTAGCTTGAACTTGAGGTGCATTACTGCAGGAAAATTTGAAATTTACTCCACTAATTTTATGGAAATCTATGTCCTCCGGGGTAAATGCTCTGGCAGGCAGGCAATATCTCTCCCCTGCCACCCAGGACAGAGCTCAGCTGAGTTCTCATCACGCCAAGGTGAGCAGCAAGGCCGATGTAGGAAATGAGCTAGACGACTTTGTGCAAGTGGAAAAAAAGAAGAGAACAGAGACAGAGAGAGAACCCAGGGAAGTCCCTCTGTGCTGGTTTCTGTTTTGATGGGCTTGTTGCTGTTCATTAAATTTTACATTACGGAAGCGTTCTGCCTGATATTATTGAAAGAGACAACAGTAGGGCTTAAGTGATGAAGACATGTTTTAGAGATGCATTATGCAGAGTGCCAGTGAATCAGATGGTATTGGTTAGAGTCAGACAATTGCTAAGTTCTGCAGTCCTTTCACATAAAATGGATCTGGCAACTGAAGGAAACAGAAAATGCATAAATGTAGAATTGTCTTGTCCTGTAGTAACAATGATTTATTTCCAACCACGAATTGCACTGTGAATTATCCTCATCTTTTAACGGTGCATTTTACAGTGAATGTAATACGGTGCTACTATATCATTGACAATAAAAATAGCAACGTTGGTTTGATCTAAAATAAGGGTTTTATTCTTTTACACATCTCAACTAAAGAAAGATCCAAATTTATGCAACTCAAATGATACTTTGATAAAAAACACATCGTGTCAGATATGCTCGAATTCGCTATTTGACAGGTAATGCATTTTTTCAGTTGTTTTTTTCCCTTTGCTGCTGCAATGGCCTTGACTGGAGGGGATGGAAGACACGACCCAAACAAATCGGCTGGATGTGTGAATAAGTAACAAGTTTGCAGGATCAGCTCATCAAAGTTGATCATAGAGACCTAAAACCCAGAAATAAATTTGCAGGGTTGAACATCTCGTTGCCTCATCTCAAAGTCAATGGTTTTCGGTTAAATGCCTGAAATAAAGACTGCTGTTGTCATAGTATTAGCAGTGATGACTGACCTGTTATATGTAAACCGTGTGTGTGTGTCTTTTCAGTAGCTCACACAAGTTGCCTGACAACCTTTTGAGTGGCCTCTCACTAATGAGTCAAAGCCCCGTGGAGTCAAATAACAGGCCTTGGTAGCAGCCTCAGTGAGCTGTGAGTAAAGTGAATGTGGTTGTTTTATATTAATTACAATCGCAGATATGTCTTTTCTTTTTAAGTAATGATTATCTCCAGTGACACACACGCTCAAACATACACTGCACTTGACAAAATGTCATAAATTATTAGTCTGATCCTCCATGCTTCAACACAGATTATATTAAATTTCACACTGTGTCAGAGCCGCTTAAGCTACATCCTGTATTTATATTTGAATAAAGTATCTGAGGCATTGGGCTGTCTGTTTTAACCAGAGCAAATAAGAATAATAAACGATATGTCCAGGAAACTCAAAGTGTGAAACAAGCATACAGTAGAGGAATGAAATAAATTAATGTAAAGCAGAGAAGGCTTGCAGAAAGAGCTCAGTCTTGCCTGCGAAAGCAATTTCTATGAATGTTTTTTGATCCGATGCAAACTCTCTCCCTAACCATAACAGATGACCCTGATTTTCCATTTACGTGGTCGAGGTTTGGTTTGGTTCAGACATAAAATTTACTTAGGTATGGAGAACAAGTGGCCATGTCTTAAACAAAGAAACATTGACAACTAGTCGAACACAGAATACAAAGAAGATGATTCCACAGAAGTTTCTGAAAGTACTTCAGAACTCCTGGAAATTAAAGGAAATTAAGCAGATCCATCTATCATCTGTCTGTTTTACTGTTGGCAGGATTTCTACAAAACGTAACCGTACGATTTAGATGATGTTTGGTGAAAAGATGGGTAATATCACAACAAGCAATAACTCTTGCAGGCTACTGGGGCATAATTGTAGATAATGCTTTATGAAGGGTACAGAGGTAGCCGTTAGCGGCACTGTTCACCGACATGTTGTCTATTTCTGATCATGTTCCTTGAGTCCGCGTGAAATAATTGAATCACCAACATTTCAGATTCTGAAAATCATATTGTTCGTGTTCTTCATCTGTGATCCAGAAGACCCGTCTTTGATTTAATGGTTGATGTCTCACAAAAGTCATATTTTTGATGAAATGTGTTCTTGTTAATATGAGACAGAGAAAGACGGAGAGAGAGAGAAAGAGAGATGCATTCTGCATCGGTGATACTGCACAATACCATCACTGCTTTTATTCTTCACATAATGCTGCTTTTAGTTCAGTCCAGTTTCTATTCTATACTTTATTATATTTGATTGCAGAGAGGATCGCGTACCACACAACATTAGACACAACACACTACAATACAGACAGATGGGCACAAAATAATAATTTAGTTGAGATAAATAGTTACAAATTTTGAATTAGAAATATTAATTAAAAATGTCAATAAATAAGGTAGATGTAAAAGGAGGTAGTGGATGGGGGGCACTAAGTGGACAAGGCTATTTTTTCTTTTTGAATGCATTCAGCACTTGCATAGAAAAGGGGATGAATGAATTTAGTTACCTCTGTTTAAAAACATTTTACTGTAAATTGACTACTAGTACTGTTGCTTTTCTAGCTCTATTTATTGAAGTTCCTATTTTAATGCACACAAACAAAAAAGAAACAATTTTATCTGAATGCATGCAATCTATCTTCCACTTCATAGCATTGCACTGGTTTTATTGTGACCCTTATGAATCATTTATCTGAGAGTTTAATGTATTCTTGGTATTTTTTTACAACATGAATACACTGAAACAGTAAACAGTCAAGCTGACATGCTTAATTCTGCTTTTTTTTCCATCCTGTAGATGGTAATATTGGGGCGTTATAATGAGGTGCTTTTCAGACCTTACCTTTTCCATTTGTTTATGCGACATGGCCGTAATATGAAATAATATAAGCCCAAAGTTATGTCTGTCTTTCCAATAGACAGGGTATTGGTGTTCCTGCAAGCAGCACTAGGGCTTGTCAGTGAGGCTGATTCATGTTCAGGCTATAACAGGACATGATTAGCACACCGCTGTAGTTCTTGGATGTGACCTGGTGATTGTGTGTTCCAGTAAATCTGTGAAATGGGAAAATAAACTCAGTCATCCCACTAATCCTCCATGCTTAGTGTTCTTTGGTGTGTATAAGTACAGGTACCATCCTGAGTGTGATGGCCGCTGGCCATGATCCTGATGATCATTCATTATGCATCATTAGCCCGGCGCTGTGGGGGGTCACCTCGACATGTCCAAGCCTGACACCGCATCACTCCGTAATCATCTCTAATTATACCAAACTTGACAGAGATGTGCTGCATGGACAGACGATGCTGCTGCGAACTCCAGTCCCTGAGTTTACAACCGGATTCCTCTGCTTACTCAGTCAGTACAGTACAGTACAGTCAGTCATCACTGCACTGAAATCTGTTCTAGCAAGATATATTCAAAAACAATATGAGCACTAAAGCAGCTGCAGGATTAAAAAAAAAAAATGCATTCATCTAATATTATAAAGCAGCCAACAATAGAATAAAGTGGCACTAGATCAGATTCCACCTGTCAACACAAGCCAGAACACAAACCTACATGAAAGCATTCAAATAGTTAATAATCATAATTGTTTTCCTACAGTCTGTCTTTGTCCAGTGTTCAGTTGCGGGCCTTGATTTTAGAAGGTGTATGAGTGCAGCTCTGTTAGCTTAGCTAAGCTAGCAGAAGCGGTCATGCTTACTCATGTTGCCTGATGTGCTCCTCTTCCATTGTTTTATTCATTGTGTAATACACTTAATTTGCCTTTTCAACTGCACAGGTTATTGCAGTTAATGTTGAATAGAAGACTGAAATAAGCCAGCTAAGCTATGCAGGTTAGCAGGGCAGTGCTTTTAATTGGCTTTGGTGCCCCTAATTTAGAAATGCAACATTTTCATTTTATTAGGGCCTGAGCCTGAAGGTACTTCAGGCGAAGACCCTATTGTGTTTGCTCGGCAGAGCAACACATTAGCAGCACTAAAAACACACACTAAACAGTGTCCCAGCCCCCCCCCCCCCCCCCCCCCCCAACACCCATGAGGCAGCTCGGCCAGACGGCCCGGAGCCAGTTTTCACATACACCCCCGTTCAAAACCTGATACTGGACTGTTCTTGCTGTCAACGCGCATAACGCGCATCATGTAATTTCACCGCCTGAACATGCATGAAATTTGCTGAAATTTGGCACACTTGTATACAGTCTGACTAAACATTCACTAATCAAAAAAACAAACACCACAAAATTTGTATAGCGCCATCTAGGGAGCCACACAACTAAAAGATCATTTTTTATAATTTGGAGCGCTATAACTCCTCCCACGAATGTCCCACAAACATGGGACCAACACCGTTGGACTCGTCTCATGAAGACAAAACATTCCTACACTCTGACCCCTCACCTATCTACAAATGAATGTCCACAATTTGGACAAAACTGTCAAAATGAGCACTTTTTTTTACTCCCCGAACAAAATCTATCTCCTCCTAGGGCATTAATGCTATCGCTTCCAACCTTTCACACATTACTCTCCCAACTCTGCTGATTAAAAATTGCTAAAGGTTTTTATATGAATTGCTCGGTTTGGATTTTACAAGCCGTCAAAGTGGGGGAGACATGTTTCACGCTTACAATGGAAGTCTATGGGGAGACCGCCTCCTCTCAGGGTACATAGTCTCAAACAAACGCTTCTCACATCTATCTTCAATGACGCGGCCATAGGCCGCACGGGGGCTCAGGCCCTAACAATGCTGCTTGCAGCTTTAATTAGGGCCTGAGCCTGAAGGTACTTCAGGCGAAGACCCTATTACGTTTTTGTGCTTGTTTTTTGTGTCTCTTTTCCAATTTTCAATGAGGAAGTGAGAAGAAGTATCTTCTTACAGAGAGCTCGGGCTTTTTTTGTGGGCGGCCGTTCCAGTTGTAAGTCTCTGCACAAGGCGCTGATGTCGTCACGGTCTCTCTTCTGTGCGGGACATTTATCTCAATCTAAATCTGATATTGGGATTGAGCAAGAGAAGTGGGAGCTGATCAACACTGAATGTTAATGGTAGATATTTCCTGCATCAATTCTGATGTCAACCGATGCTGTCACTGACGCACACCCTTCATCTGTCAGATGAGGGGAAGCAGATTTCGGTTGATGCGCACGGGTGAACAAAAACAGCCGAACCAATCAGCAAAGGGGTCATGCTTGTCTGTTGTACAATTTCTCTGATATCAATCATGTTGTCACAGACACATGACAACATAAAGCTGTACCCAGTGCTGTGCTGTCCCAAAAAAATAGTATGATATTGATCCAAGCCCATGAGAAGAAAGATCCTGTTCTCTTCTTTTTCACCTTTCCATCGTTCTCTGCATCTGCTATAACATTCATGGCACACTTTTACATCTTTGATAGATGCAGCGGTCTGTCAGTCACTTCTGATGAAAAGAAATTAGCGCTAATATGAGGCCGTCAGAGCCACAGCTCCAGCTGCCATGTGACTGCCACATCCACGACCTTGAAAAAACCCTGATAAATCCTTAGCAGTCTGGAGGAGCCGAACAAGGATCTCATGGGGCAAATGAGAATTCAACACCACTGCGAAGGCTCCCTTGAGCTTCAGTATAATACTGCATCCTTTTTACCTCCGAAGTCTGATGTGGATTGTCGTCACACCCAAATTGGGTGAAAGTCGAAAAACACATTGTTGGCGTCTCAGCCCTTCATAATACCAGTTGGTAACATTTTATGCAGTATTGTGAAAATACAAATGTCATACCTTTCCATAGAATATGAACAGCATTGATTTGACTGATTTCATGTGATGGATTAAGACATAAATGCAAAATGTATATTATCAAAACATATCAGAGTTAAGAGTAGGAAGTCCAGCCTCAAGGAGGGAAATTAGCATTATTATAGTATAATTATGAATCTCTATAATGTTACTGCAGACAAGCTTTAATTTGCAGTTGTCAGTGTTGTGCCTGGGCTGCCCTCCCCTCCATCAGTACCCTAAATGTTTCATCGTGTAACTCTTCCTCTATTATGCCACCAATAATGTAGTGTACTTTTCATATCCCTTCACATAAAGTCTTATGCATCCCAGCAGCTCTCTTGACATTCACCTTTTTAGTTCAACATGGGGAGGAAATCCTTGGGAAGACAAAAGCTAAATCATTTCTCCTGCTCGCTCGGGGGCTTCATGAGCAACACTCATTAATTAAGGGAAATGTATTAGTCATGACTCCCACCAAAGCTTTTGCATATTAATTTAGTGTGTGCGTGCATGTGTGGGTGTGTGTGTGGGTGTGTGTGTCAGTGAGATGCCTCAGGCCAAGTCCTGCCTGGCACTTAAAGTCGCAGTTCATGAGTGGATATAAAAAACAGAGTTCAGCCCTGCAGATCTGCTGTAAATCCCGACTGAGCATCATCAAAAGATCACTTTTTAATCTATTGTTTTTAATTGTCCACAGTCATGTCGTATTCTGATTGAAGATCCATTAACTGTTGTTTAATCGGTCTGAAACAAGCTCAGGGGTGAGACTTAAATCAATACACACATTGCTAAAAAAAATCAATTAATCCCATAAGGAGCAGAAATTCATCATTATTATTTATAATCATTATTTATGTTCTTCTTAAAAATGCATGAATGTTAATGTTCCTTGTTTCTCTTCAGTCGCATTACTCGAGCAGGCTTGTGACGGCCTGAGGTCATCTCCAGATCAGCCTCATTAGGATCCATCAGGGCAGGGCTCATTAACCGAACGTGGAACATGTTGGTGTTTTTCGGCTGCCACAAATTTTCTGCGGCAGACTGATGCAGAAAATCAGTTGACAAAAATCCTGTTCACTGCTGATGTCAAAATAAACTCTTCAGTTGTCTTAAAGCCACATGTTCGTCATAATTCACTGCTGTATTTTACTCCTCTGTTATCCAAGAAGCCTCAACTTTTTCATTGAAGGTGGTGTGAGGTTGTGGTAGGTAAAGCTTAGGTTTAAGGAATGAAATGACTCAAGATCGACTTCCTTTTAGTAGCCTTTACTTGAAGGTCCTGTATTTTGCATTCTGGCTCACTGCCGCACTGTTTGGGTTTGACATCACTCCTTCATTCACTGTCTCGCCTACACAACAGCTGACTCAAGGCTGGGCAGTGAAAGTGATTTCACCAGTCATCATTGTGACTGTGTTCACGTCGGTAGCTTCAGATAATAACCTGATTAAGACACTGCCAGATTAAGAACAGCATTTTCTAACAACTTTGACCTGAATAATGACAACAACAATAGTCAAAGGAAACAGTAATCTGATCGTAAGACCTGTGGAGCATTCTGAGCTCACTTGTAGTAGAGGAATGTTGTAGACGGGTTCACCTTGAGAGGCAGCTGGGCTCTTGAGACGATGACTTCTCTCAGTGACACAATGAACCATCTTGTCAGGCCTCATTTTACATGTTTGTGTTTCAACCAATTTCTTTCTTTTGAGTCGATAACGTCGTGATACAATGTTGTGACTGCTCAACAGCCCAACGGCGGCTCCTGACGAGGCTAGCAAAGATATTATGGCTCTAAACAACATTCTCTGCATAGAATTACAGAATCTGTCGGCAAGGGAGAAAATGAAGGGAAGGGAAGCTTCTGTTTTTGGGCTTTGACCAATCACAATGGAGCTGGGCTGGGGTGCGTCCATGTAAACGAGTGGAGTATAACAGAGAGAGAATGCACTGGCTGAAATGCAGAATTGGAAAAAAATGGCAGTAGTAATTGTACTAAGATAGCCATTGTAGTGGTTTTCAATTGTTAATTGAGTGTAAACTGGCGAACTAAGAAACAATCTGCTCATATTTGTCATCTTTCAACTCCATGCAAATGTCTGTAGTTGCTTTACTGTAAACAATGAGCAGCGGACAGAATGACAAGTGTTGGAGCGGCTATCACCTGCCTGCACCAGAACCCTGAAATACTGGCCCTCATTCCCAGAGGCTGAGCAGTCGAACATAGCTGATGGGTTCAAAGATTGGCATAGATGCTACAGTAGCATCAGTTTTATTAGAACTGAAAAGTATTTCTTCTTGACTTTTCCACCAATTGTCTTTATGCTCTACCTCTTTTAGCTGTTACAGACAAACAATGACTGATGGTTCATCCAACCAAAAAAACCTCCATCCATTCATCCATTTTTTTCTTCATACCCTGTTAAGGGTTGCGGGGGGCTGGAGCCTAGTGGCCTTCTGGCAAGAGGCGGGTTCACCCTGGACAGGTCACCAGTCCATCACAGGACCAACACATAACTTTTTCTATCTAGTGCTGTGCAGGTAGTGTTCAGTGGCATATTTTTCCCCTAAAAACAGCTGCCTGCTGTTACACATTTTTAAATTGTCAGTTGTTAATATTATTGAAATACAAATTACTAACACTTAAATGATATCTTGGGTGACATTAATAAATGCCTTAATATGGTGGTATTATGAGTACTTCACTTCTCTGGGTGTTACCGTTTCAGTCAGACGTGGTGCTTCGGATCATTTCTGTTGGAGCTACAGTTTCTGAAGCTACAAGAGGCCCAACTTACTTCCCAAAAGTAATGTAATCCATCCATTTTCTACTGCTTATCCTGTTAAGGGTCGGGGGGAGTGAAGTCTATCGTAGAGGCGGGGTTCACCCTGGACAGGTCGCCAGTCCATCACAGGACCAACACATAGAGACAGACAACCATTCACACTCACAGTCACACCTACAGTCAATTTAGAGTATCAATCAGCCTCGTCCCCTCTTGATGTCTTTGGACTGTGGGAGGAAGCTGGAGTACCAGAGAGAACCCACACAGGAACAGGGAGAACATGCAGACTCACACAGAAAGATCCTGTGATGGAGCTGGGACTGGAACCTGGAACCTTCTTGCTGGGAGGTGACAGTGCTGACCACTGCACCACCGTGCCACCCCAACTAAAAACCTGTCAAGTAATTTTATTTTTGATGTTTTGTAAACTTTTCGAAACCCTTTTTTTTTTTTTTAATTAACCACTCCTTAGATGGTTCCAATAAACAAACCATCTGGCATGTGAGGTAATCACACATTGAAGACCTACTAGAGTTTTCAAGTCTTTTTATGACTGCTTCAGGATGCAGCTCTAGCTGTAACAAGTGTTACAACCTTGGCTCTGAGCTCTGAGTATTTCATAATTATTAAGAAAACACTCAAAACGTAACAGAAATGTACCTGTAAAATGCAGGACTGACCTCAGTAAATTCTCTGCTTCTCTCAGTATGAGTCACCATTCCTACTTTGTGAATAAGGTCTAATTACCTACAATTGAACATACAATTTGGAGGCTTAAATTAAATGAGAGAAACTAAATGTACTGTAGAACAACATGTGTCAAATGCTGATGACCTAGAGAACGATCTGGTCACTCTGGGTGAAGTATGAAATATCTCCAAATTTTTCAGCACAAAAACTCAAAACATAAATGTTCATTTGAATATTCTTCACCAGCCAAGCATCAACACTGGAGTTAAGTCGAGGATATTTCCTGAACACATGCAAATACATGTATGTTGGAAACAGTGGAAGGTGTCTCAGTGGTTGTTGCCTGCAGCACTCATCCCACTTTTTTACTTCCTCTGGCCGCATGTACTCCTCCGCATGTACTCCTCATGTACTGTGTTCCACCAGACTATTAGAGAGTCAGCATTTCATGAATACAACTAAACTGACTGTATTTCCATCATGCTGACCTTGCGTTATGTCGTTAAAGAAGAGCATTCCACTGATTTATGATTATAGAACATATTCAGCTCAAGGATAAGTGGAGAAATATCAACGCGAGGGTCCCGATCTGTTTTTTAAGCTTTAGATAACTGTGTGTACCCCCTCCATTCTGCTGTGTGAGAGCCTTTTGTGTTCCCATATTGATAATGCAATATACTAACAGGGTAGGAAGAATTTATCAGCTCAAGGTGGAAGTAATGTGGCGTAGCTGTGATAAATATGAATGTGAAGCAGATATCTGCTCTGAGAGGATTCTGTTCAATTTCCTCTTCTGTCCTCCGACCAACAGAGGAGGTAAAGCTGGATTTAAGTTGAGTTTTTAGCTCCGCATTGGATTTCACTCACTGATAGAGCCACCGCAGCAACAGGCAGCCTGTCACCCCTGATCTGACCATATTGTGCTTTAGAGTTGTATTTTTTCTACTGTCTATGCAGGGAGGCTCATCAGATTCTTTTCAAATGGTTCCCAAGTGATCAGAAAATTATTTTAGTATTCCCTTTTGCTCAAAAGGTAGAAAGCCTACAACAACCACAATGCACAGGGCCGGTTACCCTCCTAGGTTACCCTAATCTTTATAATGGAACAAGCTGATGAGTGGCAACATGGTGGGAAGTTAAACTCCAGTGTAATGACTCAAAGCTTGTTGGAAATTGGCGCTCTAATTTAATTGCCTTCCACACATTAATTGTGACAGTTTTGTAATTTACTTCGCAAGCAGAAGTGTGAAGGTCCACTTGATCTCGGTGCTGTTATGGTGGTTAGTCGTAGAGACGCGTGTCAAACCATACTGATTCCATATTTAGCCAATTATTATGCTGGGACACTCGTAGTACTACGCAGTATCATGATTGCTATTATTGCTGGTGGTACAATATGATAAACAGTATCTTGAATCTACTCGTGCGGTTTTTAAAGACATTTCTTCGACATTTCTGTAACAGTTGTTTTATCCAGTTGTGTGAATGTGCCGGCTAACACTGGGATTCTGTAATCAGTTGTGCAGCACTAGACACTAGGACGCAACTGAGACAGTGGAAGGAACCATGTCTCACTGGGCTGGTGAGTCCAGTGTTCTCACGTGTTCTTTTATGGACATGATTTAGCGAATGTGTTGATAAAGCTCTTTATGAAGATGTTCTGATACCATTATTTTTTAATTCCTGGTGGCTGTTAATATATATTAACTTGTCAGTCTCTTCCGATATATGTGGGTTACATAAAACCGTTTGCTCTAGTTTGTATATACTGTACATATTAAATTTTTAACACCGATTTTTTTGCTACAGATTTTGCAGTAAATTACAGTGTTGTTCAAACTAAAGAACATCACACTGGTGAACTTGAGTGTACGGTTAGAAAAAAAATGTGCTGAAGTAGAAGCCTGAACTGAGATTGAGAGCCTCTCTGTGTTTCTATGGTCAAATATATCACTATGAGAATGTCCTCTCAAGCAACTGTGCTCTCTGACAACAACTTTTCATCATTTCAGTGACTATAAAACATGACAGCAAACCACAAATGATAAACTATGTTTGGCTGTTTTTGTTGTTGGTTTTGCCAATGAGTCAGCACACATTAGTGGTAGCACTGAAGTTGGTTCAGCTCATATCAAAGTGTTTGTGGATCTCTGACTGATGGAAAGGACGGGGTTTATACTGGAAGATGCACTTTGCTGTTGATTTTAGTTGGTGGCTGTGAGTCGCCGTTAGCATCAAGCTAATTATACACGGTTGCATTCTGGAGAGGTTATGGAGGAGGAAATGTCACGACCCGGCTCAGAGATCATGACATTAAAGGAGGGAGACGCGGATTCGACGTGGAAAAAAAACTAATAATTTATTATTGACAAAAACGCAAAGATCAAAACAAGGCAAACCATAACGTACAATGGAGTGTGGTTATCAGTAGTGTCAGTGGTGAGTGCGAGTGTGTGCATGAGTGTAAAGGGGGTGTATATGTGTGCGGTGTGATGGATGCAGAGAAATAAACAAGACAAAACTCAAGGAACGCAACCATCGCTCCGACATGAGCCAGGAGGAGTGAGCGAGAGCCAGCGCGGCCGGGTTGGCCGTCTGCCTTATAGCTGGGAGAAGCCGGGCCCAGGTGCTCCCAACCAGCTTAATTAGTCAGCTGCTCCGCCCTGTAAAGCTCCAACCTGGAAAGGGAAGGAAGTCACATAAATGATGCCACGCCCCCATGCCCTTGACCATGGGGACGTGACAGAAAGAAAACCTTTGAGCTCAAGACCCCCTGTGTGTGTTTGTTCTTGAAAGGCAAAATATACTTTTTGAGGGAAGTATCACTTTAACATGTTGCGAAACTCTCTGAGCTGAGTAAAACTCGTGGATGACTAAGTGTAGTCATCAGTATCCTTGAACTAATTGATGCTACTGAGTAATTAGCCTTGGCATGTGTCAGCTGCTGCTCTCCACGTTCGCCTCTCTATGGTGGCAGAATCCACTTCATATCCATTCTGAAGTGGAAGTGGTGTGTGGAAACATGGCTGGTGACAGTTGAGAGGCTGTGACCTTTTATTTTCACCCTACAAGCTTGTTTACTATTGTCATTCCGGCCCGGTTTTTAACGTCCTCGGCTCCTCTGACTATGGCGTCTGTCTCTGTCCCTCACTCAGAGCATGACGAGTGCGCCAGCAGCCAAAATTCGTGTGACGATAATGCCATCTGCACCAACACCATCAGAGGACACCTGTGCACCTGCAAACCCGGCTACGTGGGGAATGGGACCATCTGCAGAGGTAGGGTCCTGCCCTGGAATGTCCCCTCTGACACATAAACACACGTACACACTCATAAATACACCGTAGCGATGCTGTGTTCCATAACATCATTGACAGTCTGGCTCACTCTTCCCTCACACCACCTAGCCAGGCTGCAGCTGCCACAGAGATGATGAAAATTGATTCCTGACCAGATTCAGCCTGTTATTCCACATGTGTGCCTCCTCACACAGCTCCCCGCTGACCTGCAGCCTTCAATTAAAAAAAAAAAAAAAAAATCCCAGAAAATGGAAACTTGGCTGGCCAGCCATGAAAGTGAAACGTGCCCTGCAAGTCCTGAAGTGGACACTATAGAGATGGTCATTGGATATGAAATTCCTTTGGATTAAAATGTATGTCGGAGTTTGAACAATTTTATTTTTATAGCACCTTTTAATAAAAAGTGCAACATGGGTTACACTTGGACACTGGAAAAAACAGTTCATTTACTGCTGCTTTTATTGTTATAACATAATTATTATTAATAGTTTAAGATATAGTTACAGTGATAGCATTATTTGGCTTTGTGAGAGTGAAATTAGAAATTATTTTTGTGACTTTTATTTTATTTTCATAGCAACTTGTAAAACAGGGTCTCTTACCTAAAACATAGTAAAGGGTTAACTGTAGACATGGTAATGCATGCCTGATAAAAGACCTACAAACATCAGTGAACAATCATGAAATATCAAGATGACGGGAAGAAGAAGGAATCAAGAAGTAAATTATGAGAGTAACTGCAGATACACATCAGTGGAAAAAGCCTTTTGCGAAAGCAATGTGTGAAATTGTGTGTGAGTGTGTGCAGGTATAGTTTAAGTAGGGTGATGATGTCAAACTGTGATGAGGGCCACGTTTGATTTCACAGGACGATTCTAAGCTTAGATTTGGAGGTGTTTAGAGGTGTTGAAATGTGAACGCTTGGCTCGTCTGTATTGAATTGGAAATTGACGAGTGGGTGTGCGAAGGTAATTTGAGTAGCTTGTCTCATGTGCAAGTGTATGGCTAAAATTCACTCGTAATAAAAAAAAAAACATCGGTGCGTTTTTCGAGCCTTTCCAGCAGCCTGCTGCCGTGCAGTCATTTTGAAGCAACTTCAATTTGCGCTCTCTGTTTCTGATGGGGCAGCGTGGCTCAGAGGTATAGTGGCCGTCCTGCAACCGAAGGTTGCTGGTTTGATCCTCACTTCCCCCAAAATGGGTGGATTGATGTCTTTGCGCATGAACACTGGCTATTGGGCAGAAGTGGGGTCAAGTGTCATCAGAGGTCACTGGTGGGCTGATTCCAGAATGCTGTCTTTAATACACAGTGGGAGCATATTGAAAGATCAAGTGCTTCTCCTTTTCTCTGAGATTTCTGTTTACAACTCCATTATAGAGCAGAATGATAAAATCATAAGAATAAACGATCAACAAACCAGTTACATGAAAAGCACATGGGGAGCTTGCGGGGACATTTTTGTCCGTGTTGTAGTTGTCTGATCTCACTCTCATGTTTAATCTGTGTAAATATCATCAGAGTGTTCTGTTGACTCGACCTCTGACATTCAAGTGTGTGCACCCTCATGTGACCTCCAGCTTCAGAGCGTACGCCTGTGTGTTCACTCATCCATGTTCTCTGTGAACTATATTTAACTGTATTTGCTCTGAGGGCGGCCACGGTGGGAGAGGCTGTGTTGGATCAGGGGAGATGAAGGGGATGGCAGTCTGACAGTCCCTGTAGGACCCTTATGAAGTCTGAGGGGACTCGTTAGAGGCTTGGCAGCTTCTTCAAGGCAAAGGAGTGTCCAAGCTCCAGCTCCCTGAGATGCAGAAACGGAAGCATCACCCAGGGAACTGGACTCTCCTTTCCACCTGACTATTAACAGCTATGTTTGCTGTGGAGCCAGTGAGCTGAAGAGAGAAGCACATTGTAGATCAGCAGCCCTCCAAGCTCAGGCTCAGGCTCAGGCTTAGGCTTAGGCTAACCCAGCAAGGCTCCCCAGGCGCAGCACCTCTAATACCAGATCCCGTACCATTATGGGAACAGTCCTGCTTTTTTTTGTGTGTTGTTCTGAAGTGGTATAAAAAAAGATGAATCTTTGAAGTACCTCCAATAAATTGAAGAACGTGAGCATTTTAATGTTCATATTTCAGTTTTTGCTCTCAAATATTGTGCATGTATATCACTTACAACTGTCCAACTACATATTTATAAGATGAGAGGCTGATAAATATTGATCCCAGGTCCAGACTGACGGATGCTGACTTTCTCAAGGTTACAGGTTGAATGACTGAATTACATCCTCAAGATATCTTAACTAATTTAAAGAACCAAAACAGCCTTTTCTTCCTTTTGGATAGGTTTATCTGCACGAGTTCATCAATTTCAAGATTATCACAACAACATTTCACACAAGGAGTGTCAAGTGTTCATCCAGTTTTTGCTCCTCATTTATCTTTTACATAAATTAAATGATTTGTTAGTCCTGGATTCACCAACAAATCATGCAGAGAAAGGACCCTTACCTTGATAGCACTTGGATGAAATTTCCCTTTTAAAAAGTAATGACAAGCAGTCGTCCTCTGTACAGATTTCATACACGGTCATTTCCACACGTCTTCAAAGAAGCCGTTAAGCACAAACTGACAGAAATACAAACCATTTACAACCCTGAAATAAACCATTAAAGTCGGACTCAAGTTTGACCTATTGGAAATCTCAATTTTGAATGAGGTCTTAAAAATACTTCAACGTTTAAATTCATCATACGATGCTGAGTTTGTTTGGTATTTGTTTATCATGACCATGAATTATTAATTGACTTCAAAGTCCCACTCTATGTTTTGCTCTTCTTTCTCCCACAATTCACTGTTTAGAATGACGGTGTGCAGAGTTCAACACCAGACAGAATTTTTCACATCCTCTCATGACCGTGAGAATCTGCTTTTGAGAGGCGGAGCTTCTTCATTTGTGACATCACAGTATGCACAAATATTACATGGATGTTTGGAACCTCCAGTAATCAAACAGTGAGAATCTTCTTCTGTCCAGCAGACAGGTAAAATGAAATAGATGTAATATGGAATTTTCAATAAGGGATCAGAGTGAGTGGTGTTTTAAGCATTTCAACATGGTAATCGTACATGTTTTTCTACAATGCCAGACACATATCATAGTATTTCTTAAGACTATTGTGTGTATGGAGAGCATCTTTAAGTTGAAATTATCCAATTAAAGCTGATCAAATCCATTCCTAAGACTCGTAGCAAGGCTTGGATGCACACCACTCATGTCAAGTGCTTCATTTGCAAATAAAGTGATCCCACAGGCTCAGGAGAAGCCTTTTCATGTCATTTTCATGACTGTGTGCTTATGCTTGGCTGCTGTCCAGAAATGTGAGGGTCATTAAGCTTAATTACAGATTGATTTTCCCAAACATGATCTCTGTAAACATTCTGCAAAATGCATTGCATCATGGCACAGCCGCTGTGATGGATCCCCAGCTGTGATGGATCCCCAGCTGTGATCAGGTCCTCCAGTTGATCCGATCACGTCTCGCCTCTGTAACATTGAACAGCGGATAATTACGTGCTGTTGTACCTTATCTAGCAGTTGGAATTGTAGTAATAAAATTTCCAGATGTCGTACCAGTCAATCAGTACCAGTGTGATAACACCATTAAACAATGGGCTGATAGCAAAATTCTCATTAAACACAAGTTCAAAAAAATTCAAAGTGTCTTGGACACGGTGTCATTTTCCACCATGATTTCTCATTAATTAAGTCCTTCTCTGCGTCTGCAGTGCTGCTCATCATCGTGAAGTCTAATACTGGTATAATTAAAAAGACAGAAGGGGCAAAAGCATGTCAGTGATTAGTAGTGGAAAATGTGTGTGTGTGTGTGTGTGTGTGTGTGTGTGTCACCTTGTGATCAATTGAGAACGATCGCAAAGTGGTTACACAGAAGGAAAGTGAGAGGAAGCAACCAAGACAGAAATAAAGGGCATTGATGATGATGATGATGATGATGATGGTAGCAGAAAGAAGAAGGTGAAACAAGTGGTCCTGTGTAACTGCAGCCCACCCCTGCTGCTCGTCTCTCACACAGGCATTAAGATGTGCAGCAGGTCCAGGAGGCAGGTCTGGGGAGGGATCAGTGCAATTTGCAAAGTGCCGTCCGTATAATTTCAGCCTCTGGACTGTCTCCAGGTGTCTGGTGAACCATACGTGCACATATTTACACACTCAGACAATAACTGCATGATTGTTCGGCTGCCTCTGCATTTTTCACTCTGGGAATCGTGGCTAATGTGCAAATGAGGCAACAGAGCATTAGCAAAGTGAACATCTTCAAACACTGTTGGGAATATAAACTAAGGCACAAATGCATCGATGACATGATGGAAAGACTCTGTGTTCAAGCTAAAAGTCAGAATATATTATAAAACATGTTGCCAGCAAAGTTATACATGACATGTATGTGTGACTGCTCCATGTTCTAAAACTGCTAACCTTACAGTTAAGTCCAAAGAAATTATGTCAACAAAATGACCACCGTTTTAAAATGCAGAAAGTAAATTTCCCATTCATTTATGCCACTGGCATTTCCCATGACCATCTGCTGGCTAACTGGTCATTCATGCCAGGGAATACATATCAAATGTGTGTAATAGTGATGTAATACTGATTGATTTCAAGTGATTAGATATAGAAAAAAAATAAAATGAGTGAAATTAATCAGGCCCTTGACCCTTGACCCCATCTGTGGCCTTAGCTTGAAGAGCTGAGAGTAACCAGCAATACACCTTGGCTGCATCTATCTGCCGGAAATTTAAGAAGAAGAAAATGAAGACTCCACCCACCACACTTTGGATTTGTGGGTAGTGTAGTATTTCTCCATGAGATTGCTACTTAAATAAAGATGATAGCATCTACACGAGAAGCTTCTACGGGAGCAGAAATCATTGCTTCAGTCATTGCTCACATTATGGCTGATAATCAACTCCTCTGTGGAGAGCATGAATATGGATTTTCACTTCCAGAACCACTCTGGCATCATTGGCTTTACAACGCAGTGTTCTGGGTGGCAGTTGATGTTGTTTTGTAGTTTAGAAAACTTTAACTCTAGAAGGTCATTTCTCGACATGTCACCATCACACAATGCGATGTGGAGCTTGTACCATATTTATGTTACATGTTTTTTGTGAGATCAGATCCAAACAAACCAAATGTGGGACATTTTAAAACATTTTACGTTTTAAAATACTTTCAAGTTTTTTTCAATGAAACCTGAGGGTTGGCGGCTAGCAGGAAATGCTGCAGCAGGGGATGGGGCCCTTAGTGCCGGAATGAGGGGTCAGAGATGCAAGACATTTGCTCGTGTGTGTGTGTGTGTGTGTGTGTGTGTGTAACATGGGACAAGGGATGAAAACGCTGAGTAAGTCCCACACAAAGCAGGACACCTCATAAGATTAGATAACCCTTGGTCAGCCTAAAGTTCAGTCAAGTGCTCACGCACTGAAGTTGGATGCAGCCTGATCACAGCTGTCGAACTGGGTTCTGCAGGGTTCTGTAGTTCTTCACATCAAACTGAAGAAATGTTTCTTTATGACTCAGAGTTGCACCTGAATGTCTCAAATGTTTTTTCCAGGCAGGTGAGGACGTACTTTCCAATAATGTCATTAAAACCTCCCCTATCCTACCTTTCCTACTCTTGCCAATTAGTATTATGTGAGCAGGGAGTTGCAGTAACTGGCCTCTTTTCCCCCTCCCCCTGAGATCTCATTACTGTGTGATGGCGACAGTGTCGGCCAATCGACCTGTGCCTCCCATCTCATTCCCCTCATATATCACGGCATCCCCCTCAGGAATAAAAGAATTAGTCTGAGTGAGACTGCAGCTCCTCTGCCTGTCCCTGCTACTGTTAATAAGGTAAAAGTATTTAGCCCGCTTTGAGCAAAAATCAGGTATTCGAGCAAAACGTGTGTTATTAACAGGACATTCTGAGAGCTGTTCAGGTGATGAGCACCCTTGAGTAACAATTTCTTATTGCCTGTAAAAATAGACATTTTCCTATTCCATTATTGCTCTTTAATTGACTTGCAAAGAGAGTGTACCTTCACAAATGCCAATTTGACCTTTTGTATTTGTGATTCAAGGAATGACAAGCTAGAGATGTGGCTTTGCATGTTTGATGACTTTACACCTTTCTCACATTACAAGTGGTAGTTGATGATGACTTGTGGACTTCCTGTTGCTGCATCAACTTGCCTGGACTTGAAGCATCGGGCCGTTGGTCTGCACATGGACAGTCAGGACGTAGCCATACCAATGTCTGAGGGAGCCTGGTTGCTGTATATTTAGAATTAAGTCATATTTGATCATTCTGGTGATGATACTGAGGCTACATCCCCTAGAAGACCTATTAGACGCAGTGACTGAGAGGGAATGAGTATATTTTTAGATTGGAAAAAAAAAAGAATTTTACTAGTATCAAGTTATTTTTGTATATCCTTTATTTTACGTATTCATGAATATTGCATTACAAGGCAGGTTGTTAGCTGTTGCTCAAATTTTTAGCAGTGCGCACACACATGACCTCAGTTACCTTGTCCCTACTCCCCTGCTGTCCTGGCTCTGGATCTGACCTAGCTGATGGCATGGCTGAGCTCGCTAATGCAAGATTACCACCTTCCTGCTGTCAGGAATGAGAAAGGAGTGAATATCCACTCTCATGTCAGCCTCTCTACTCTACGCACTTTAACACACACTGTCCCTAAAAGGTCACAGCCCAAACTGAAGGACTGCTACTTTACCAGTGAGCCAGCGAACAGCAGGAGGAATACACAAGGTGCACGGTAAGGATTACATCATCAGATTTAATTATGGCGAGCATGAATTACTGGGTTGTGAACCTGTCAGTAATGTTATCTAACATAACGAGCAGGTGTTGAGCAACATTAGAATTGTCATACTGTGTTTCTAGTCATCAAACACATTTAACCCTTGGTGGGGAAACATATTTTTTACCACAGGCATTGCACTCAAACATGGAGGTGTGAGATAAAACAGTCAACTAATTGCTGGTACACTTTTAAAGAATGTACCCTCAAAGGTACATTTGTTACCTCAAAATTACAGTAGCTGTCCTTAAGAGGTCTAGAATATGCTGAAATATCAGATTTTTTTTTTTTTTTAATTCGTACCCTCCAAAAGCCAATGCATTGATCGGGGGCTCCTGTTTTACCTTTCCACCTCGTCCATTCAATCTTTACGTTGCAATACTCTGTACTCAGGTTTAAGAATTTGATTTGTGAGACACTAGAGGATTAGTACCAGGGTGAACCTATTAGATTTCCCCAGACAGACAGGCTCCTCTAACGGATGTGTAACGTGGCTCCAGTGTGGCTCTCAGTGGGGCAATTTCTCCCCTCTCTGTCTGAATCATGATCTCAAGGGATCTGAGCGAATCCCAGCGTATTCACCGCAATCAGTCAGTCTACCTCGCGCGGCCCACTTCTGCTCACTCGCAGACTGTGAGAAAGATGATTACACCTCCCGTCTGTGTTCTATTACAGCAGAGTAATTATGGCTAATGTTGCTACAGAAATGCCATGCCCCGTCGGTCACTGTTAATGACACAATAGAGTTGCCTGCTGCTGATATCATGCCAACAGACAATAGATGGAGAGGTGCTGCTATCCTAGAGGTGCCTAAGCTTCAGCTTTAGAGTGGCGTTGGTTTAAAAGCACCTTTCAAGAGCGCTTATCTCTGACTCTGACCTTTTTCACTGCGTCTAGCTCAGAACCAGATGTTTATTCTTATCTGAAAATTTTCTAAAATTTACCTCCGTGCTTGGCCCCAGTAGACCACTCCACCACCTCCCCTCCACCCACAAGCTTGACTGGGATTATTGCAGGAGCATGTTTTGACTGGCCTCCATCTCAAGAAACCATTATACTACTATACTGTAGATCACCTGGCCTGACTGAAAATGAGACAAAATGAGGGGTTAAGACCACCTCTACCTGTACTTACTCTCTCCACCACACCCCTCTTTATTGTATTGCAATTCCCTTTTGGAGAAAAAGGTTATCATCGTGTCATTGCCTTTTCACTGTGTGGGAGCACAATAAACGGTCCACAGTAGTCCAATCAGAGCAAGGAATGAGATTATAGATTAGCATTGTTCCTGCTGCCAGCCTAATGATCAGCAGCCTATTGCAGAGCCTTTGTCAGCAGCAGAACGAGTGTGCTAATCTTGTTAATGGTTCGTTTCATTCCCCAGGACTGGTTTGTATAGACCAAGGGGTTTTGAATAGAGAGGATTTGAGTAGCGAGTCTAAACAGCGCTGCAGAGGACAAAAGCATTGACTCTGGCTTTTCTCATCACGCTATCAGAGCTAATCACAGAGGAACCATGTTGCAACCAGCTAGCAGAGAGTATTGAAACCCAGACTAATGTATTCAGTGAGGAGGAGCGGGCGGAGGGGGGAGGGGGGGTGGCTATATTCAGCCTTGATTTCCCCTACAAGTCTGAAGCATTTAATTTTCTGTTTACATAATTATTGCTCCCTCTCATCCCTTTTTGATAGGAACAACACATTTAGCGGCTTCCTTGCTGTGTAGTCAGTGCTAGAGGGCATAGTGTTTTACAACATTTAATTGGGTGAAACCACACTATCTGAAGCTATGATTAATTCCAAATGCTAAAAAAAATGTACTAAGGGGGAAAAATTGCTTGCTTTTGAAGCTTTGTAGCAATTATCATTTGAGGCAATTATTTTTAGTCTGTGTCCCGCTGTTAGCTGTTGCTGCGCTCTCTCTTGTGTTCAGCTCTATCACTTCCACTCTTGTAATTTATTCCAAGGCAGCAGGAAGAAATCTAGCGTGCTGTCCCCATTCCATCCGATCATTGCAGGTTTTCTGTCTTCACTTTTTTATCAAGGGTGCTTCACTGTTTGGAGAATTCCTTTCACTATTTTATTAAAGAACCGAGAAAATACCGACTGTATAAATGTGATATTAAGAATGCACCAATGTGACTGAAGTTTGGACTCAATGCACGCGAGACCTCAGTCGAAGAGTTCGACTTCTGTGTGTTGACATGTTCGATGATTATTATATTTGTACAACAATTTCAACATTAAATTTCATACAATTCATTATTCTCTACAAGGCAGAGATTTTGATAGTGTCAATAAACACACGAGGTGAATAATCACATCAGCACCATTGATTCCACTGCGGGTGACAGACGTTGGGGTGTAACTCTGTCAGTAGCCCCGCAGCCTTGAACCAAGGGAGGCAAAAGTAGATCAGCAGATTAATATTAATAAGTCAATTACCATCCCAACACCTCCACCCACCGTGCAGACTTTCACTAACTGCACCTTTGCCTAACATGTGACTGCCACATAATGCGACAATTAGAGGGTGTGACTGCTTTCAGCACATAAAGTAGCACTGCTGCTGGAGGACAAGAAGAACACCAGCTAATGCAGCAGTCTATTATACCCTTTTCACACAGAAAAACGAGTGTCAACGCTGGTTTTTGGACCCCCGTTTGCTCGGCATTAGGGCGCATTCAAGCTTCCAGCAGACCCGGGTCTGAGCTCCGCTGCGAGGGCTGCATGCCTATGTTTTTCTCTCTCTTACGTCATTGCGCTGACAACGTCATCATTTCACATAAACATGCGCCAGAACACTGAGAGGTAAACAAACGAAAGCATGGATGTCGCTGAGTCAAACCTAAGTTGCGTGCATTGCAATGTTGTCTCTTTTGTAAAGCATACAAACTTGGCTCAGATTGGAAAATGTCTGAGCGCTAATGCAGCGAAGGAGGATGGAGTTTTTGGCTCGTCTGGAAGGGAGCCGATGAAGCTACAGGTGAAGCCTGACAGGCGGCACAGTGACAAAATAAGGATGCGACACTTGAGCTGCTGGTTCGGTTCTCACCCCTCCGGCCCCCCAGGTCTGGGATTTACCTCAGATAGATGCAGCGCCATGATAAAGAAACAGCAACTCTGTCTCAAGTCGACTGAAAAACAACCTACTAGGGACAAGATCCTATCTATGCGTCCTCAGAGCGCTTCCATCTATCCAGGGATGGGTGTGGGTCTATTTCAAAAACAGCACCACGCATATGACACAGCTAAACACATTTCAAGACTTCTATCATGTTGAGCCTCATAAACTTCTGAAGCCTACTCAGACCTGCTGTCTTTCTCACACACACACATGCACACACAAAGCAGAGGCTCAGGCTTTTCTTCACCGATCAGTGGCTTCAAGTGAGATTAAATGCAGCAGAAAACAAATTCAATGTGCTGAATAATGAATCACTCACGCTGTATTTCCTCTTTTTGGACTGGGCTCTGCTAAAGTATAGGGGCCTTATCACAACCCTGAGGAATGAGACGGTGTGAGGCATATTGTCTCTCATGAATAAGGACAGTGTTCTCCTCACCCTCCCCTGGCTCCTTCCATTTCATGCAATATATTTTGATGTCAGCGCGACACCTTTACACTACTGAGAAGCTTCCACCTGCTGTCATCATGGACAAGAAATACTTGAGGGTTTGAACATTGATGACTCAATTCTGAGCCAAATGAAGTGCTTCTCTCCTGCCACTGTGATTGATGCACACCCACAAGCACTGTCCCCCTTCCGTCGATGCCAACAGTGCCCTGCCACTAAACTTTCCTGAAAACACCTGAGAGAATGAGAGTTTGCAGGGTAAACAAACATGGAAGTGACAAAGCTAGATGTTTTCATATGCACCATACCTGCAGCAAAAAAGTCTGAAAAACAGGTAAAAAACATTTTTGGGGGTAAGTGTTTGAGGGCGATATGTGTAGAGTGTGGACGACTGGTTGTAGCTGGCAATAGGTGGCCCATGGGCCAAACTTGGCCCCCCAGCAATGACATCTGGCCTGACAGATTATGATGACAAACTGTCTTTTAAAATTAATATCTTTATTCCTTTGCTTACCTGAAAAAAACACTCGCACAAAAAAAATCCAGTGCTTGAATTGTGTACGTTGGTGCCTGTGTGCTATGCTGAGGAACAGACACGGTCTGGATTGTGATTTTTGTCTCTTCTGCTTTTAATTTCTGCTACATGTGAAAGTAGTGCTTGCTGCAGCATTTGCTCTCTTCATAAGAGCTCATGTCTCTCACACACCAGCTGATGCCCCCCCAATATCAGTGATAGACATTGGGGGGTTGTGCTAATCGACACATTCACAGTAACAGTCAACGTGTGACTTGAATGTAATGGAAGCAGCTTTGGTGAAACTTTCCTTCATAGTGACATGTTTCTCTTGTTAGAGATCAATGTTTAGTCAAGTCAAGTTAAGTCAGTTTTATTTGTATGGTGCCAAATCACAACAAAAGTTATCTCAAGACTCTTTACTGGTAGAGCAGGTCTAGTCCCACGCTCCTTCAATGAATCTACACCCAACAATTCTCCATCAGCAAGCACATCCTGCAACAGCGGCGACGAAAACCTTCCTTTTAACAGGCAGGAACATCAAGCAGATCCAGGATCAGTGGGGACGGCCTTCTGCTTTGACCGGTTGGGGGGAAAGAGAGCAGGAGAGCAGGGCAGAGACAAAGACAGATAATGGAGGAAGACAGATATGCAGAAGGAAAGAGAGGGACAGAGATAAAGAGAGAGAGAAAGGAAAGAGAGTGATGGACAGACGGGGACGTGAGTAGGTGGAGCTACGGGTGGCAGCTTGAGCCTCTTCAGGTCTGCAGCCTCCTCCAGCAGCACCCGGGATCTCACATATGGGGGAGCCCGAAGGCTCAGAGAAGAAGACTAGTTAGTAAAACGTATGAGTATGATGTATATATGACACATACAGGAGGACAGAGAGGAGGAGAGAGAAGCCCAGTGCACCATGGGAGATCCCCAGGAGCCTAAGACTATAGCAGCATATCTAAGGGCCATCCTAAGCAGCCCCAACTATAAGCCTGATCAAAAATGAAGGTCTTAAGTCTGCTCTTAAAGGTAGAGAGGGTGCCTGCATCCCGGACTGAAACTGGGAGACGGTTCCACTGGAGGGGAGCCTGATAGCTGAAGGCTCTGGCTCCCAGTCTACTTTTAGAAACTCTAGGAGCCACCAGTAACCCCGCATCCTGGGAGTGAAGGGTTCGAGCTGGATAATAGGAGACTATGAGCTCTGTCAAATACGAAGGTGCCTGATTGTTGAGGACTTTGTATGTTAGAGGAAGAATTCTAAATTCTATCTTTAATTTGACAGGGTGCCAATGCAGAGAAGCCAGTACAGGAAAGACATGGTCTCTTCTACTAGTTCTCGTCAACACGCGGGCAGCAGCGTTTTGGACCAGCTGGAGAGTCTTTAGGGACCTGTTTAGCATGTTTACAACAAGACACTCAACACTGTTTTATCAATCAACTTCACAATGACTTGGCACAGTTAGGATTCCTGTATGACAGCTATTTAGTGTACCTCCAGGTCAACAAATTAACTAGTGTAAACACTTGGTGTCGTTTCTTGGTATACTTGTTTTATCCGTATCTCACATGCCTCCTGTGAGCACGCGGTCTCAAAGTAAATGATAATGACGCTTTGGAACAGACGGAAACTCTCCGTGATGCACAAATGTCTAAAAACAATAAAGTTAGTGCATCCAATCTTTTTAACAAAAGAAAGGACCTTCACCAGCGGCATCTGAGGCTTCAGTAAACATTAAGAGCTGCCTGAGTTGAATTGGACTACTGGGAAGGATTATCACTAATCCCACTCATTTTTTTCTCCCTTCTGTTGTTGAGTGGCCACGAACATGTAAAGGTTCTGAGAGAAGTTCTTTGTGACAGAGCAATGCTGGACTGGTTTTGACTGCTTAACGGGATGGACTCAGAGAGCAGAGCCTCCATGTGTTACAGCTGGGTGAGCAGTCGCAGTTGTCTGAGGGGCGGGGCCATCGGTTGTGTGATGTCACCCCTCGTACATGCCCCAACCTTTAGCCCAGTGCAGTGCTACTTGTTTGAGGGGTGGCCATGGGTTTTGTTACATCATAGAGGTCATTCTTTGGTGCTTACTTTGATGTCGAGGTTCTGACTCTTCTCTGACACCCAGATTATTAGAGCATCAAAGCTATCTGGCAGGATCTGACCGTCATCTCAGCTAGAACAACTGAAACTATTCTCTGGGTGGCTGTCACCTCAGACACCCTTCCACCAATACCACCCCCCCCCCCCCCGACTTAAAAAATGGCACTGCACTTCCTTGAGGCACCTGCAATGCACACATTGATGGGATGAATGGTTGTTGAGGTAATCCAGTGGTAGCTATGTGGAGCCAAACTTGTCTGATTGTCTGATTGCTCAGATTTCAGTTCCAAGTCTCAGACATTGAATAGCAACCACACTGTAACACACGCAGAAATGACATACGTGGCTTCAGTACCACCCTTAAAATTGCAAGTAGTTTTTCTGACTTTGGAGGGAGAATGTGAAGAAAAACTGTGTCTACTGTGGCTTGACGATCTGGAGTGCGTCTGTTTTTTCATCAGTGTTTTTTGGTTTTAATGTTCCATCTCTTCCCGTCAGTACAGTGTCTCTGCTGCTGCTCCTCCATGGCACCATGATGAATGTGAGACAAGTGTGAGAGGTGGGCTGGCTGAGGGCAGGAACGTAGGGATGCAGCTTCCTGCACACTAATAGGAAGCCGTGGATTGGAGCTACTTGTGATTTGTATTTACAGTTCATAGCTATACTGGGAACCTGTGTCGACATCTTTTGAATCCAGTGTGAGTGAGTCTTCCTTTTCTAATTGTGTGATTTCAAGGATTTTTTTTTCGAGGTCTGTCAAGTGTTTCAAAAGGTGTTGAGCAAGAAGGTGTCACCACTGCTGACACCAAGACACCTGTCAGTCAAACAAACAAACAAACAAACACACACACACACACACTTTTTTCCAAAGTAACTCCTGAGACTCTATTCGGAAATAGCTATCTGAAATGGCTCCAAATGGCAGCTGAGGAGGAAGATGACACCATATTGTGCTCCCAATAAATTACTATGGGAGAAAATCTGTTCCTAGCCCTCACGGGCTCTTCATCAGGTACCTTATAGTCAATATACTGTGTCATGTGTCTTCTTCAACCACACGTTCATGACTAATATGACTCAGCCCCTGGAGAAAAAGTTTAAATTCTTTGACTTTTCATTCAGGTCACCATAGCTAGAAGCTCTGTCAGGAACAAGGATAATCTCCTTTGGTAGATGTCACCTATGAAATTAAAGTGATATTTCACCCAAAAGGTGTCTCTTGCCTTTCAAGTACTCATGAATACATGTCCTGAGCTCATGAAGATGTTTTTCCCTCCTCCATCACTTCTTTGTGACTCTAGAATGTAAAAACAATCAGCCATGTATATTTAGCTTGAAGCTAATTTTGAGTGATGGCTTACAACAGCTAAAGCAACAAAATAACACCAAAACTGTCAAAAATGTCTGTATACAAACTTTTATGTGCATCATTTAGTATAACCCACATCGTCACTATGCTCAGTAAACCACAAACACTTGTATTTCAGCTAAAAAAAGAACTAATAACACTTGATGGTTTGTGGCATTGTAGCAGATGGGAGTGTGTGTGACAGAGGAAGTGACATCATTAGTAACATTGGGGAAGGAGGAAGTGGAGATGAATTAGGCTCCACCTGTGAGCTTAAGATGTGCTTTGATTAATCTGTAAAGCTGTTTATTGCACAAGTTTGTTGACATGCTTACTAATTTAGGTGATTTCCTATAGTAAGAAACTGGCCCAGGACATGTTTAAATCCAACCTTTGTCACCCACTTGTCCTGTTTCAGGGTTGCGGAGGGCTGGAGTCCATCCCAGGCGAGAGGCAGGTTACTTCCTGAACAGGTCACCAGACCATCGCAGGGCCACACTGACAGACAACCACTCACACTCACATTCACACATACGGGCCATTTAGAGTGTCTAATTAAGTCCTTCTCTCCTTTTAAATTATGTGGAAATTAAGAGGAAAACTAATTTTACACGGAGCCGGTTGTCTTACTTTTAACATTCTGTAATTTACTCTGAATTTAATGTGCGACCTTCACAAACACCATGAAGAAATTCTCCCAGCATGGAGGTACAGTGTTAGAATACTTCAATGTGGATCCGTGGGTCCTGACTGATTTATGGCTGCAAGCTACCTCTTTATACACACACATAAATAAAAGATGTACGTGAAAATATCTGACAAGAAAAACACCTTAAACAAAATCATGTTTGTCCAAATATGTTCACCCACCGCCGTGCTGAGCACACACACACTTTAAATATTAAGACTTAAATCCGAATTTTTTTTTTTAAAAAAGCCTAACATTTCTCTTGCCTGTATTTCTCCAGTGCACATCTGCCAGATGGTGAATGTGCTGCTGTAAACATGCAGCATTTTAACACCCTGTGTAACTGCTGCCGATCGTAGCCTGTAAAAAAAAAAAAAAAAAAAAAAAAGTGGCAATAGGCTGTGTGGTCACACGATGGAATTATGACAATGATTTGTGACAGCAATGACTGAGGCTACATGACAGGGAACCGGTTCAGTGCCCATTCAGGATCCTAACCTAACCTACAATTGATACGTTCTGAACACCCAAATCAGGTTTGCAACACAAACCAAAAAAATACTGTTTTTCTTGGTGATCAGTGATCACATCTCACCCAGCCCTCGTCCCAGACAGTGAGGTGATACACATGAGTGGGGAACAGTCATTGACAAAAACTTCAGTCGTGACCTCAACACGTCTGCAATCTGCAAAAAGGGCCTGCGGAGACTTTATTTTCTGCGCAGACTGAACACTTTTAGTGTTGACAAAACACTGATGGTCCTATTTTACAGCTCTTTTATTGAGTCTGTTTTAACGCTCTGTATTATTAGCTGGTACGGAAGCCTCACTGTGCAGAACCAAAAAACATCTATCTGGCATTATCAGACCAGCCAGTAAGATAATTGGCACACGGCAGCTTTCTCTGTCAGACATCTACAACCCACAAGTCTCGCAGAGGGCACCGTGGATGTTGGCCAGCACTGACCACCCACTTTTAGGAGAACTTGTCCTTCTTCCTTCTGGGCGGTGTTACAGGTTCCCCAGGGTTAGAGGCAATAAGTTTAAATTTTCTTTTATTCCAAGTGCAATAAGTGTTCTTAATTTGCACTGAGTCTTGATGGATTCAATTTGCCTGCTCTATCTATAAGCACTCCACATGGTCCTGGAACTCAAAGGATTTTTATTCCTTTATAGATTTATTCTTCTATGGACAGCTTGATCTTATCTATCTTATCTATTTATTCATGGTTCTTGTGGTTGTGATTGTTGATGTCATTTTCTCGATTGTCCGTTGTATGTTGAATTGCACTGCCAACCAAATTTCCCCTTGAGGGACAATACTGAACTGAACTATAACACATGAGACCTTATCAGTCCAGGATCCACCAAGTACACCTCAGCACCGGTTCCAGAACTCATACACAACTCAGTTTGGAGGGAGAAGGGCTTGAGAGAGTATTAGCAACATACTTAGGTTGTAAAAGGGAGCTGGAGGTGATCTGTCACATTCACTGTCAATCTGATGATCCACATTCATTCATCATTTCTGCCGTAGATCATTATAGAACATTTGAACTGATAGACTGAGACAGACAGTAACATCGTGGCTGCAGCTGATGAAATCAGCCGCAGCTTGTGTGTGTGTGTGCATGTGTATGTGGGTGAGGTGGGATAAGCTGTTTGTGTGTTTATCATAATCTGAAATTGGGCTTTTGATTTCATCAGCTAATTAGTGCCATGTTTCTAGCTGGCAGGGAATTTGGACACACACACACACACACACACACACACACACACACACACACACCAGGAGGGGTGATATTTCCATCACTTCAGAGGACATGACATTGACTTGTATTAATTTTCTGGAGACCTTGCCATCATCCCAAAATTGAACAATTTATGTAATGTAGACTTGCTTTTGTCCTCACAATGAGACTGTTAACACACAGATACACACACACACACACACACACAAGTAGACAGAGAGAGAGGGAGAGCAGAACAAGCCAGAAATACTAATTTGTCACCCAGACAGCAAATGAAAATTTTTTAAAAAGTAAAAAAAAAAAGTATATAGCCTTTCATCAGTGATAATAATGATGTGCTTTATTGCCCCAGTGAATATCTGTCCTGGATGGACTGATTTTTAAAGACGGAACAGAAAAAAGTGAAAAATAATGACAAAGCTCAGGTGGATACAGCGTCTAAAAGCAGCACAATCCTGCTTTTGTTTACTGCGTTGGCGTGCTACTTTAAACTGATTGGCACTAAACAAAAAAAGTCATTAGATTTGAGGGCAAATGTAGGCCTGATTTTACTGCAGGAAAAGTCAGGAGCTTGATGTTATTATAGCCTCCATAAATATAAAAATGATTTACGCTATCCATCTGCTCTATGCTGAGATTTCATATGGAAGATGTTGACCGCTGCTAGATGGAAAGTCAGAGCTGTTTCTCTTGGGATTCTGGATGTCTGTACAGAGCGTTTTATTATAAAAAAAAAAAAAAAAGCTGCCGAGATGTGCCACAGAGATGTTGCCGTCCCTCGAGCTCCAGGTCACAGAGATAGAAACACGGGTTAGCGTGTTTACAAACTACAGCAGCAGCCATCTCCTGAGATGATACCCTGACAGGTTCTTTTCCTAGCACCTTCCTTTGATAGCAGCTGCTGCTCCGCCTGATGGGGCTGGAGCCTGCATGAGACATGAAAACAAATGCAAATAACTGCACTTCAGCACCCCCATCCCCTTTTCCTGCAGATTTCTGAGCTGCCAATTTGAACATCTTGCTCCTCCTTTCCTCAACTGTCCTTTGTGCCGTCAATGTGCTGTCTAGTATTCGTGGGCTGTGTTGCCTGCCCCGTATCTCTGGATGTACCATATAATAGATGAGCAAACAGATTTAAGAGATTCGTCACTCACTCTTATCAGGACTAATGTCAAAGTTCACCACCATGGCATGTTACAGGATGGGTCCCATTGCTATTACCTTTATACACCGGTGACCTTACTAACATTGTTTAAGGTTTTGGAATCTGGCCAGAGAACTGCACACGCAACTGGTGGAGGGGGTATTGATTTATTTATGTGTTCTTGTCTTAAAGAGTAACCACTGAAACACCATTACTGTTTGTTTACCCTGTTTACTGGTACATTTGCGAGTTCAAACGTGACACACTATGAACAAAAATCGAAAGGACAATCCTCTGTTCTTTTAAAGAAAAAACAAGATAAAGATAACACTGTGCCCTCGCAAATATCATTAAATTGGCTGACTAAATAGAATTTAAAAAGGAAAAAGTCAAATACAAATAAGTTTCAATATACACCCAAGTGAATAAGACCCCTTTCTTCAGTTAAAATGCTAACCAATTAGAAATGGTGGAAGTTTCCTGTCGCGGCCTGGTGGAGGCTGCAGGGATGATAGATTTTTGTGGGCCTCCTCTGGAGTTTGCATCAAGCAAAAGCCAACAGGATTTTTGCACTTGATGTTGGATTATTGCCATATGAAGGAACTACTCCGCAGATGCATGACTACCACGTCACACTTCTATTTTTTATAATGTTTGTGCTCTCTTGTAGCCGCTTGTCAGCAACTGCTGATTTTAAGACCCATAAAGTCTTCATGGTAGCAGTACTTACTGACAGGTGTTATTCTGTACAACAAAACCTTAAAATTTTTCCATTTGATCAAAATAGTTTCTGTTACATCTGCCATCTAAAAGTGAAAGAAAACAAATTACCCAGTTGGCTAAATAGTGATATTTCCCTCACAGTCTCGTCAACATCAGGGCTTGATGTGCTGCACATCCCTCCTCCGAACCCCAGCAGTGTGGGTCACGCCTAATTCCAGCACTACATCCCGCCGCTCAGCAGTAAACGTCTTCTTATCAGTGAAACAACACAGGTTGGTGAATACGGCGGTGCAGAGGGAGATGTTCGCTGTGTGCAGCCCTCGGTTTTGAAAGCTCCTCACATCCCAGCTGCCAAGGACGTCCCTGCCCCCCCCTCCCCCCGCTCTTCTGATAGGTTCATGCCCCCGCAACTCTTCCACAGATGAAAAAAGATAAAATCGTTCAAACGTGTCAAGAATGGCTAATGATCCAGTTAATGTTTCATCACGCTAAGATTGTTTTGAGAGATGAATATTTGTATTCACTTTTTATTCATCTGATTATTTTTTTTTTTTACATGGAAAGTGCTTGGCTTCAGGTTGGTTGTTTTTATTCTTCTTCTTTCTACATTTTCTTTGACAAACTTTGATTTTCAAAGCTATACACATTTAAAAAATTGTCATTTGCTGTTCAGCTGATGCTTTCAAATACATGAATGCGTCTAAATGTAAGTGTCTCTGTTTACAGAGGCATAAATGTTTTTGTATACATCCTGTATGTGGGCATTAACTCACCTGCACTTTGCAATCACACTTAAGAAATTCTATGAAATCAATCAGCCACAAAAATAAAAGCAGCTGTTTGGTTTTGGTAGAAACATGTAAACCATGTGAATTCACGTTTACAGGCTGTAAACGCAAAATAGATCCATTATTTCCTTGTAAGGGGACATTTTTGAGACAGCGCATTGGAACAGATGTAATCAGCTCATTACAGGGCTGTTATCAGTTGTCATTCTGGACATAGTGTTATGACTTCCTGCCTAATGTTGAATAGGTCCCTCTATTGTTACCAAATCAAAAGCCCTTTAAATTGATGTGGACTTGCTGGACTGGATTAAGATCTGCGGATTTTAGAGGTCAAATCAAGTGAACTCATGTGAGTGACCCTCAAACCATTCCTGAACCAGTTTTTCAGTCTGGCAGGGTGTGTTGTCCTGTAGATAAAGGCCACTGCTAGTGGGGAATGGGTGTCCTTGGTGGTGGTCCATGTCAAAATAGCACCCACATGAATGGCCGGACCCAAAGGTTCCCAGTAGAACATGGCCCTGACCATCACACTGCCTCCACCAGCTTGCCTTCTCTCCATAGTGCATCCTAGTGTTGTCTCTTCCCCAGGTCAGCCCCTCCCATATGCATACACCTATCCACATCTTGTCTACGATTCATCAGACCAGGCCACTTTATTTTATTGCTCCATGGTCCAGTTCTGATGGTCAAGGGCCCATAATGGCTGATTTCAGCGGTGGATCGGGGTCAGCTTGGGTACTTTGGCTGGTCCGAGGCTACACAGCAAACTGCAGAGCATCATGTTTTTACACCTTTCCTTCAGAACTGGTATTCATTTTTTTCACCAGTTTGTTCTCCGTATCTCTTCTGTTGGAGAGGGCTAAATGGGCAAACTGCATCCGTGAGCCTTGGGTGCCGGACCTGTCACTGGTTCACAGATTTGCCTTCATTGGAACGTTTGTGGTCAATGCAAACCACTGCAGACTGGGACAGCCTAAGAAGACCTGCAGTTTAGGAGACACTCTGACTGGATCATCTAGCTGCCGCTATCTGTCCATATCAATATGTCCCCACACTCGCCCATTTTTCCTGCTTTCTACACATCAGTCTCAAAGACAAAATGTTCATTTGCTGCCTAACAACCCCCCCACTGACAGGGGCCATTGTAATGAGATCATCATTAGCTGGGTTTACATGGAGCCTAATATTCCAATTAGAATCGGATTAGAAGCCCAAACCGAATAAAAATGTTCCATATAAACACCTCAATCCGGCCTAAATTGAATGGAATTTCATTCGGTTTCACAGGGGTAGAATATTCCTCTTCCCAAACTGATCAGATTTAAAATCTTATCATGTAAACGGTGAAACGGAATGCTGTCAGGCTGTGTTCTTTCTGCGTATGCTCTGTCTTGACGTAAATGCGCAGTGACGTGACAAACGTATGTGAATGATACAAAACCAAGACATTGTCAGCCGTTTCTAATTACTTATTCTCAAATAAAATCCCTCTCCCTACTTCTATCCAAGAGCTTTGTGTGCCTGAACCTAACCAGACCTTAACCACAGAGTTGTCGCTGTTCTCCACTAACACCCTCCTGAGTATACCATGGGCTTGTTTTCACTGCAAGCACTAAGTTCTCATTATGCTGGACATCAAGAGGTTTATGAATCAAAAATTTTGCACAACCTTCCGTAAAATATCCCAAACTTTTTTAAGAGTTGAAGTCTGCCACAGATTACTGGTTCCAACTGCTAGTTTCATATGCAACTGCTTGGCAACGCTATTTTAAAAATGCAGTTTTAGTTTTCCCATTTCCTTACCCGTGTGGTTATTATGGTAACCTTCAGGAAGTAACCCTTGTGCATCTATTTCAGCCTCTCCTTTCTTTTCTTATGACCAGCAAGTACATAGTTCATTTTCAGCAATCAGCTTGTTTTTCCCCCCCATGTGAGGACACTCTAAGCCATATTTGTGAGTATTTATTAACATCTGGCTTCAGTTTAAGACTGTGTACAATGCTTTTAAAATATCAACTGTAACTCTAGAGACAAAAAACCTCACAATATTGAAATGGTATTACAGTAAACAGGGCTTTGCGGTAAAATGATAACTATGTGGTCGCCTAATTCAGTACTTTGAAGGCTTTTATATGAAAGTAGCAATCTCAGAGGGCCATTTAAATGCTGTTGTTGTCAGTTTGTGTCCCTGTCTAGCAAAAACAAATGGCAGCTCAGGTTAGGGAGGCAAAAATAAAACTGTCAGCTATAGGTGCAGTGATTTATTCTCACTGTTTTCCTGTCAGGTTTGATAGTTGAAGGATTACAGGAAACAAATGTAATGCAGAAATCAGGTGTGTTTTGCACAATAGTCTTTACACTAAAGTTCATGTTAACATTAAGTACAATTACAAGTAGCTATCTCAAATCTAAGTGATTTAATTATATTTTAGGAGAATGATAAAGGGATGGAAATATTTCACTTTTTTTATTCCCTTTGATTTTTTTTTTTTTCTCCAAAATTCAAATGGCTGACTAACTTGCAACGCCCTTTACCCTTGAGCTCTTTCCAGAACAGAAAATCTGTAAAAGCACCTGGTGGAATAAATTGTCGTGTCAGCGGTATTGATCAACCACCCTTTCAACCCGCTGCCGATACATTATGCCAGTAAAAATCCTCCTTAATGCGTCTTTAATCCATGGCGATCACTTGGCCCGGCTTGTTATCGTCTAGTAAGTGCGACCATTCATCTGTGGTGTTAGCTAAATACCCGACAGAGAGTTCGGCCAAGAGTGAAGTGCCTCGACGCTGATGCAGAACAAAGTGAGGCATTTGCTTGAGTAAATGGGTCGTCGTTGATTCCTTTTTTTTAGCTGAGTTTCTAGCCTGCTCATCTCCTCTGCCAGAGGAGTTTTACCTCTCCATTTAAGCCTGCTGGTGTGCAGTCATTAGCGCAGAAGCTGGGGGGGGGCTGTCTTCCCCTGAGATCAGGGTTTGGGGTTAGAGTGATGGAGCGTTCCGAGATGTAATTCGCATTTCCTCCTGATATCAGCATCTGCTGGTGGTCATGCTTAGATTTAACTGGCTGCATTAATTTATTTTTATTTTTATTTTTTTGCGGGTTGGAAAACTGCAAAAGAAATAAGGATATATAATTGCTTGATAAACTTCTTGTGGTTAAAGTTTGAGCTAATGGCCTCCTTACACATCCAGCAGATAAGGAGTAACATTGCCACTCAGCTGAGATAATTATAAGTCCAATTCTCTCTGCTGTAGTGATCACATCTGAACAGTCGGTTTGGGCAGGTTCAAAGTGTGCAGCTGTGGGAAAGCTGGTTTGAATGAGAGCAGCTGAACCATAATTCACCTCTGACAAAGATGTCAGTGTTTACGCGCTATGGAATTGTGCATATATACGGTCCAACATGGCCCTGACCTCAGCTACAGCTCTCGCTCTCCTCAGGGCTACATGGAACTGTCAACCAGCAAATACACAGATTTTATTACCTTTATATTTTACTGTCCACTGATTTATTCATTCATGGTGGAGGTGAAAATCTGCCAGTAAAATTAAAGGCCTGGACCCTAATGTTCCACTTTTTACATTATACATTTTGAAAACATGTATGTGATGTGGAATAAGTTATGTCAAAGTGCTTTCAGGAGCATTTATTCATTTTTTTTATTTATTTATTTATTTGTCTGTCTGCCATATTAGACAAAAATTACGAGCCCATTTTTCACCAAACCCATTGGAGGGGTGTAGAGTGAAGGAAGAACCCATTAAATCTGGGGGCAGCACTTGATCTTTTTTCAGTTTGATGTTCTCCTGCTTGTGGGTCATCAGGATCCATCTCAAATTTGGTCAGAAAAACCTTTAGAATTTGGCTAGGGATGGGCATAGATCTGATTTTTACGATTCCGATTCCATTTTTCAATTCTGCTTAACAGTTCAGTTCTTTATTGATTCTCATTTGGTTGGTTAGTTACCTGCACCATTAACAGCAGAGGACGTGCCAACGTTGCCGCTGCTGCTGGGTTGAGATTCACTCCGGAGCAGATCAAAAATGCGACATTCACCCAAAGTTATCACATGCTGTGAGTGCAAATGTTTCTGCATACTGGTAGTATTTCCTCCCTTTGAGGAAAGATCCACTTTGCCAGTTGCCCTGTTGTCATCCTTTATCTTGAAATGTAACCAAACTTTGGAGTGTTTGTGCCACTTGGACGCCATGTCTCCTGCTGGCTGCACAGGTGAATGACATTGCTATGCACATTGCGTAGCTTGCATAAGCAACGCAGCGTGTGTGGTGACGTCATTCACGCCCACTGGAATCGTTAAGGGAATTGTTTGCAAAATTGACAAATGATCCTCTCAGTCAATGTGCCATAAAGTCAGAGATTGAGCTAAAAGGCACACTGACCTTGGTGGTATTATCAGATACATCTGGATATATCAGGTACATGCCCCCTGCGCACAGTGCCCCCTGTCACATGACACGTAAGGAAGCATTTCAGTCACATGTAGTGTGTGTGTGTCATGTGCATAGCTGTAATCCACTAAGAGGCCTTCAGGAAGAGATGGGGTCATTATCAGGAGACGAGGAGACGCCTTAATGCAGCGCATCACTGGACTGTGATGTACTCAATGGGACGGTAATTATTAGCTCAGTTCAATGCTCTCTTTTTTTCTCCTTTTCATATCAACTTGCATGTGTGGTATACCCATTTGCTTCCTCTGTTAAATTCCTTCTCTTAATTCTGCGATGGATCCTTGGATGCCCAACGACTGTAAATGCGTCTGTTAGCTACGGCGCAGACTGGAATGATTTCATTCTCGCCACCCACTGGAAAGCAATCTAGGCCCGTAATGGGAAACTCAGATTGCAAATCCATGGGTATAAGCATGTCTGGAGAAGTCACGAGTCAGCAACAGGCTCAGTTAGGCAGTGAGATAGTTTAGCTTGAGGTCACGGGGACAACAATGAAGGAGGGCGGTCTCCTCCCCCTAGCAACACAGCCTATATGGGTGCTGCAAGGAGGAGGCTGTTAATGTAATGTGGAGGTTAAGCACAGGGCGGTGTGGGAGAGGGAAATGTGACAAATGTGGATAGAAGGTAAGAAAAGAAAAAGAAGGCGGTGTTGTTGACATCCTTTATAAAAGTGAGAGATTGCAGAGGCAGGCCATATTTCCAGCAGCATGTTAGAAGTATGTAACTTCAACAGTAACTTCATGTTCTGGTGTCAGTAAAGGAAACACGATTTTTTTTCTTACAAGGAATGAAAACTGAACACAGAACAATGCACCACGTTTGTGTGTTTATATTTTCAGTTGTGTGGGTTGTTCTCTGTTCTGGCTCTCTACACGTTTTTTTTTTTTTTTTATTTTCTTCTTAAAATATGACTTGTTGCCAGATGGAAAAAAACATTTCTCTACAGTCAGTGTAACTAAAAAAGATGATCTGGCAAAGCAATTCTACTTCGCAATTCTTCTTATTGTCTCACATAAACAGATGTAATCATGATGATGATTAGACCAGAACTGAGACGCAGTAGTCAAAGAAAATAGAACGTGCATCTGAATGAATGTGCCTCTTTTCATCGTCTTTTGTGTCCTCTTGCCCAAGTCAAATTAGCACTGGTTTGATCTCTCAAGTAGTAAAAGTCATAAATGCGTGAGAAGAAAAACCGCTGGTGATAAAAGAAATGTAAGACAAGATGTTGACTTGGTCTGCTTTTTTTGTCAAATGGGAGTCACTGATGATTGACACATTTGTCTTGTAGGTTGTACTCCATTTCAGCCACACACATCTACATTTACTTGTGCTGTAGCACTCATAAAGGGCTGCAGACCTGGAAGTTAGCATCGTGTGACAGGCCCAAAAGCCAGAGAATTAGGCTGAAAGTAAACCCTGTGACAAACAGAAGTTTATGAGACTCACATATTTTGATGCATGCTAAGGCTGTGCCATGCTGTCGTCAAAGTCGCCACAACTAGCTTAACGCTGGTGATGATGTTTGATGTTCAAAACGACCTCTGTAGTCTCATTTAGAAACTTGTCATTATGAAGATCCACAAAGACTTCAAAATTCATTCGTGTCATATTTATTAGCACATTTTGTGACGAAGGAAAATGTTAAACTATCCCAAGCCATAGTTAAGCACTGACATTATTTTAAGTATTTAACTTAAAATCCATCTGAAAAGCTCATCAACGTTGACACGAAGGAACCAGACTCCAACGATGCTGGCGTATTTCCATTTTCAGTCTATACTTCTTCTCCATCTAAGAGTATCCTTCAAATACTGCGGTTGTGATGAGGCCAAGTAACTAATGAGTCATGATGTGTCATTAACCCTGCCTGGTTTTCTGTTTCTCAGATGGAAAGTTCTCATTGGGTGTCTGTGTTCCACAATGTTCTGATTGGCAGCTGGCGTGTCAGTCACACATAGAGTTGGAATGACCCACGAGAAGACACAGTGGTTGCCCGTTGGAGTCGCATCAGAGCTACTCAGGCCGCACCAGATAAATACTGGCACCAACAAGAATAGTAGAAGAGGAATTTGTTTGCCAAAAATGAAATAGCAAGATTTCTTGCCAAAATAATCGTGAACATCGCACATTTTACTGCTGAAGTTCATTGACTGGTTGTAGGTAATAAACAGCAACAATGCTAGGAGCTTCATCATCATTTGTATTACAGTATAATGGTCATCGTGGGTTCGTGAGTCGATTTTCACCCCCCGCCCCTACCATCCTTCGAAGTCATTAGTGTGTGAAGCGGGTGGCGTTATGCTGATGGTGTTTAAATGATAATTAGAGTTGGAGATGGATTGAGTCAATATAAGTGTAATTAATTTTTAAGTGTGAGGTTTATTAGTACAGAGGCAATCAGGCTCCTAATGAGGGCCTGATAGAACTTCTTAAATAGTGGAACCAATCAAATTAATAGCTTCTGGCATGGAACTCTGATTTTATTTATTGCTTTTACGTGTTTGTTTGTTCTTTTTTTTCCCAAAACACGATGGTGATCATTTACAGGAACAAATTATGCGTGTTCAGATTCATACACAGACAAGCTGCTGCACATACACACTGATATTACTCAACATGTATGTGACTATAAATAGCTCTTCAGTCCATTAAGGCTCATCTTTCAAATCATGTCATTAATCAAGCTTAGAAATACTTAGTGATTTCTCTTTAATGAACTTGCTCAATTAACCCTGCTCTTTTTTTGGTGGGGGGGGGGGGGTAATCCTTCTCACTTGAACACTGACAAACTACTCTTCCTTTCCCTTTGTCTTTTCTTTCACCCACTCGCTCTCCCCTTTTTGTTTAGCCGGCTATATTTCTCTATCATAGCTCCTCCATCCATCCCTTCTCTTTTGTGTGTTGGCCTCAGCCGTATTGATGTATCACACAGCACGCGCTGCTCACAGATCAGATCAGTCATTTGCACTGCTAGGCTGCTTCCAGTAGATGGATGTGCACACGGGTCCACACACTCACACACACACACACACACACACACACACACAGTGAGAAGGTTTTCAAATGACTGAACTGACAAATGCAAAGTAGAGGAGGGAAATGTCACCTCATGAATGTTGCAGTCAGCTCTGAAGACGATCAATAACAATAACCATCACCTCACCGTTTAGAACAAATCAGATCGGCTGTTCATTCAGGTCACGCTGGTCCTAGATTATTACCATCAGGAGGTAACGTCTTTAACGGCCACTTGGACTAAAGTCTATGGAAGCAGGGAACTTCAAGCTCAGGTAAACTCAGGTAAACTACTCTTGTGAATAAAGTAGTTGTCTGCCTGGTGCTGTGCAGTGGGTGAACAGCTGCTAGCTACCGCAGACGGGATTGATGGGCCAGCCACTATGTTGTACTGTAAACCGAAACAGAGAGCTAAATGTTATCTGGTATTAAAGTGAGATATATGGAGAGGTTAGCTGCATGGTAATTAGTGCACCAGATCAGATCTGATCTGGAGGTCTGGCTGGAATGGTGTTTGGAATCTTTGATGGGTGTAAACAAAATCAGTACCTGCACAACCATCCTTCTTCCATCCTTTGGATGAATACAGAAAGAAATGGGCGTCAAATCTGCCCTGCTGCTGCTCGCCAGTGCTACACATCTCTCATCAGACGCAGGCGACGGCAGCGGAATATTTGTCCGCAGCAGTACAGATCAAGCAGTGCCTCACGGATGTAATCCACCAAAGGTTTGCCTTCAGAACATGCTCCACTACTCATGATTCTGTCCTCACGTCCACAGAGACCAGTTCACTATCATAGCCTTTACAATGCCTGAACACATGGGTAGGCTTCACAAGCACCATTATCTCATACTTGCCACGTTGACACCTGCACCACATCAGACTCAAGCAGGTTTTCCTCTGGAGGAAGACTGGATCTTCTCTTATCTGGATCATGTGTCCAGATACTGCACACGTTATTTTTTTATACCGGGTGTAAATGGGGTCTTATGTTATTGACAGAAAAACAACCAAGCTGAACGGTTATCGGACTGAGCTGTTGTGAGCTCACATGTCTGACATGACTTTTGTCTCTTTGAGATGCTGCCGTTCTCACTGACTTTTTGATATGCAGGCTGTTCTCAGGATGAATCTGAAGTTATTCGTACAACAAGTTCTACTGTATATTTCACAAGATAACTGCAGGAGGGGAAAGGAGCGAGACATCAGGAAATTTGCAGCCATGCTTGAGGAAACCGAACTGCGCATTCTCATCAGGACATTTTCAGGTGTATTAAGCAGGACGGTCGGGACAATTTTTGCCGTGTTTCTGGTACCAACATCAGGGAGACAATTTGGACATTATTAGCTGTTGCTAATTGTTTATGTCTATTTTAAGCTGAAAAGGAAAAGAACCTCTGACGTCCTCATTGCAGAGGATTACACATCTGAAGGCTGTGAGGTTTAACTTTGTTGCTGCCCAGCTTCTAACACCCTCCAAGTGAGAGGTGAGCGGGCTACGATGGAGCCAAACCCCTGAGACTGTGAGAGCATGTCTATCAAAGAATGAACCAAAAGAATCAACTTAGGCAGTGCTGCTCAACTATGACAGATGATTCTGTTCCCTATTGAATGTGTTCAGAAACATACTTCAGTGTTTGGTCATAAAAACGATCTTATTTGGAACTTGGCCTCCTTGTCGGAAACAACCAGAAAAGCCCCCAACGATGCTGAATGCCACTGATGATGATGTCTAAAAACATTTGCTGGTTTATTTGTTGACTTGTTCCTGCCAGTGAGAATTAAACAGCAGTCTCCAGCTGCATCAGCTGTCAAAAACAGCCGCGTTCACTCGGTTCACAACAGGAACAAATAGCATCAGCACACCAGACTATTTTTATATTAACTGACTTCATTTGATTTATTATTCCTCTGGTCATGACTATGGCCACTAGATGGCGTCTGTCCCTTCACCCTAAGTGTAGTTGGTTTATGCCACTTGTGACCTATCAGGGAGGACAGACTCATTTTATCAGGTCACCCGACTACACGCTCCACATCTGGAGTACACACACTCACACATCCATGATTTATGAACCCACACCAGAGACAAAGACACCTGTGGGCAGGCAGTAACTCTGGATGAAACCTTGAATCCAAAGCTTTTGTCATGCAGCTGTAAAATATAATTTCCCTTCTCTTTTTCCTCCTTCCAGCCTTCTGTGAGGAGGGGTGCAGGAGCGGTGGGACCTGTGTGTCTCCCAACACATGTGTGTGTCCTTCAGGATTCACAGGACGCCGCTGTGAGACAGGTAAGGCCTGAAGATGGGTCTTGACCCCTCACCTGTCTGCTCCTTCTAGCCGTCACTCCTAATTAAAGCTCAGCTGGATCACATTGTTTGTATTGAGGTTCAGATGTAATATGGTCATTAAGTCTATCTGTTTCCTCTGTATTTTGCTCTCTCTCTCTCTCACTCACACACACACACACACACACACACACACACACACACACACACACATTCTCTTTCACGCTCCATCTCAGAAAGTCCTGTGTTTAAATTGGACATTGCAGAGATTGAGGATCCCAGGGGAGTTCCACTGAAGGACAGATAATTCTTCTCTCTACCCCCCCCTTTTCTCCTTCTGACTTCTTCACATTTCCTCTTTCGTTTTCATCCCCTTCTGTTTGACTTCTTCCTCTCTTCTCCCCTTTTCCTTTGGTGTCTTGGACTTCTCTTTTTCCCCTCCCTCCATCCCTAACTCTCATCTTCTTGTCCTCCATCCTTGGATTTTCTCTCATCTCCCTTCCTTCCTCTTCTCTTTGTTCTCTTACTTTCTTCTACATCTCTCCTCATGTCCTTTTCCCATTTTCTAGTACCTTGCATTTATTCTTGGCTCCAAAGCCTCATTTTACATCATTCACCCAACATGGATGGCACCCACATTCACTGTGCTGCTGTTCACAGCACATTCACAGCAGGTTACACATCACATACACGTGCACATTGTTGTTATTAACGATGTAACCAATACTATTTGGACTTTGAATTGATTTCGTTTTCATGATACTTCTCCCAAAAAGTGTAATTTTACCATTCGTGTACTCACAAATAGGAATTGGCTCAGCTGAATGTGCTGGCTGGTCACCCTCAGCTCTACCGTCAACTTACGCCAAACTAGAAATGTTATAGCTTGTTTGTTTTTAGCTCTAGTCAGACTGTTTTGTTGATTACTGAGTAGGTGATTGAATGAAAAATATGTGGGTCATATTGAATGATGAGCTTGAGAGTTTGAAAATGGATGTTTCTGGCTAGTTTTTTTACAGTAGATGTTGTTAGCTGACAGATTCTCCGTTAGCCTCAAGCGTTTTCTCGCTCTCTCTCTCTCTCACTATGTGTGTGTGTGTGTGTACAGGAGGAAAATAACATCTTTGTGCCTGCTTGTAATTTAATTTAACCTGCCAGTAATGCACATGCATACGTCTTCATGACAAGTCTGCTGTCTGTGTAGGATATTCAATCAAACACACTATAACCTTATTACCGTTTATCCTGCTCTGTCATTAAATCCTGCTTTTCTTCTCAGTAAAAAACACTTCAAATTTTATTATGTAGAAAATTATACTGAAGCTAATTTAGACTCTCTCTGGTGTGATCATTTTTCGCAGTAATCAGTGTGCAACACATTTGATAAAATCTGACAATGACAGAGGACTAATTTACATGGCAATAAACAGCCTCAAAGGTCTGTTAATTAATTAACGTGCAAGTTAACGCCTCAGTGCTTATAACCGAAAATTACATTTTATATCCAAAGGTATCATTTCACTGATGTAATATGGGACAGACGTTAAATTAGATTGTTTGGGTTTTTTGTTTTTTTAAATGTCGACAGTGTATTCGAAGTTTCTGTTGCTTCTCTTTCACCATTAACCCATTTTCCGTGTGCACCTGCTGGCCCTTAGAGGATACTGTGTTAATATCACATTGTACCTCACCAAGGTATGAAAAGGTATGTGTATGGAGGTGTAAGAGCCGCAGAGAGTGATGAAACAAATCACAGGAGAACAAAGTTGCAGTACTTGCTGTAGAGCTGTGTATTATTGAGAACTATTCAATGCTAATACTTTCATCAGTACCTTAATTTAGGAGCTGGGTCCTGACTCAACTTTTCTAATTCAAAACCATTGCTACAAAATGACAGTTACATTAAAAATCTTTGGATTTCTGGTATTTAATACATAGAGGTGTTTTATAACATGAAAATATCAACCAGTTGACCAAAAAAATGTTGCATTATCTCTTTCAGCTCTACGGTGAAACATTTTCAAAAATATGAATATGCCCCAGAGACAACATCATAGTGCCCTTTGAGCCAGAAACTGAACTCTGAATCGCTCCGGATGTCTCGATCATCACCATATACACGTGTTGGCACCTTGTGCAGCCCCCTGACTGCCTACTTTCTATGAGCGTATGTGTATGCGTGACTGGGGATGTCTCATAGAATATTTTGAGTGATCGGTAGACCACTGGAGCGTTAACCAGGGTTTTAGGGCCAGGTTAGGCTTGATTTACATTTTTTTTTTTCTCATGAATGTCCAAAAGTGCCCTGATCTTGATTAGAAAATATTCTCGCAGCTATGTAGATATTCTGACTTTTGATCATGATGTGATTGCATAATGTCTTATTTTGTCATGCGCATGTGTGTATGTGTTCTTGCATCATTCTCCCATGATAGTTCCATGTCATTAGAATGCTGTCAGGGCTGGCGGGGTCGTCCTTGAAGTCTTACTGTCGTCAGCTCCTACGGGCTCTTCTTTTACTCTGGGTGAGGCGTGATCTCTGTGTCTGTCTCCACATGCCTCTGTCTGTAAATCCAGTCCTTCACTCCGTCTCTGCTGCCCTTCACTCCTGGCTAACAAGGCTGGTCTTCTCCATTTTGGTACAGTAGCACTGCAGGAAGTTCAGAGCATCTCATTACAAAGCTCTCGGGAACTGCTTCAGTTCATGTGTGTTGCAGGTCTCTGCTGGATTCAGTCGCCTCACATCCACTGTTGCATCCGTGTTTTATTTTCAAAAAGATTTCGAGAAAGGATCAAACAGGGAAAAGCTGAACTTGTTGGATTTCATGACAACCTTTTTTGTTCATGTAGTGTACTGGAAAGTGGAGTTAACTCAGTCTGTAAAACACATAGTGAAATCCAGCATAGTTTACATGCGTGTGTCAGAATATGAACAGCAGGAGCGAGTATGAGTGCATCACTGGAGTAATCCCATGCAGCTCGTGATGACCTATATCAAACCACTCAGGACATCCACAGTCTGACCTGCTGGCCTCTCTGCTGCTCCACTGAAGCAGTTGGGGTGTACATTTTGCCTCTCTTTGCCTCAGGAAAACGTTTTTGCTTTGTTTTGTTTTTCTCTCCTGTGACACTCATGTGACACCAGAATGCAGAAAGACCTCTCTGACCTTTCGGTCACAACTGACATCTCTGTTATGGAAAGCAAAAGAAATAGCATCTTGCATGTTTTATAAACAAAATAAATAATTTTCAATGATGTCATCTGGAAAGTAGAGCATGAACGCACACATTAGATAAGATGTCGCCGAAGTTACAGACGACTGAGACAGGAAGAGGTTCTAACTGTTGGATTTGATACGATTTTTGTTAATTGCTCAGCTCTAATATACAGTATAGATACGTAGCAAGCTCAGAGACTGGCCATAATTGACATTTTCATTTCAGCTTTTATTGTGAAAAGATCAGCATGAGTTTGGTTTTGAAATATTAGTGGCACCATCTGTCTGTCCAAATGAACGAGTCCTTTCAGGCTGTTTTCACAAACATTCATCTGGTCAGACTAAACTGTGTGTGTGGTTTTTGAAACTAGTCCAATGTCCAGTCAGTGGAGAGAGCAAACTCTGTGTTGGACAGATGTCTGCCAGCACAACTGGAGATGCAGGACAATGTTTAGACCACTGAGAGCAGTAAGCTAGGGCCTCGGTTTGGATGGAGGCTTCACAAACAGCGTGTTAGTGGGATTGATCCATTGTTATAGGACGTGCTTCACATGAAAGCGTCCAAAATTTAAAAAAAAAAAGAGAGAGAGAGATTTTTGACCAGCAAATATAAACTGTAGCACCCTCCAAACACCGATTTAGCCCTCCCTCTGTTGTAGCAAGCAAATATTTTGTCAGGTGAACTTTGATGCATATTTATGTGCAAACACAAAGCCCACTTGTTGTTCCTATGGGTAGAACCTTTTACTTCACCTTATGTTTCAGTGGGTTCATAAGGCTGAGACAAGTCCAACTACGTAAAGCTCAGCAGGCCCAGGAGTCTCCCCAGAGTTCAGGGATTATTTTAACAGTGTGGATTAATTCCCATTTCCTCGCTTTGCTCAAATTTACAGCCCTTCACAGTCCATACTGTCATAAAGTCTCCAGATATCCCCGTCGGGAAAATCCACAGAAGTGAAGCCCCGCCGAAAGGAGCACACGCCTTGGTTTGCATGGTAATTAAAGGGAAATGAGGGGAATGTCACTTCCTCCAGCCGTGATAAAGATTGATGTGTGTACGTGTTTGTGTGTGTGTGTGTAACACATTGTAACACACCACAAGGTCACCTGTCCACTTTACTGCCACAGAAAAAGAGGGTGGAGGGCTGTTCACACCTGCAGCAAACACACACATCAACTAACAAGCAGTTTTATGCATGCTGAGCAACTGAAATTACTGACTGTGTGTATGAAATTAACTTTTATTACATTTAAATAAAAAGGTCACACCTGGCAGGACTGATGGGGCTTTAAATAATGTCCTCCCCGACAAAAGACATTCAAGTGCCCCAGCAGTGGAGCCAAATATGGCCGATGGCAGGTTGTTCACTTGCAATCGTTGCAATGATGCGTTACACACTCAGCGTTTATTCTAGTACACGTATATTGACGATTTAACCTCCTAAAATTGGGAATATCATTTCAAAACGACATTGTTGCACCTATTTCTATTTCCAATTTTAAAAACAGATTGAAATCCCTGCACTTCACAGGAGTCCTGGGGGAGCTCTGTGATTACATTTGGTGCTGTCGGAAGTTTTACGTTTCTTTTCTCTTCTACTCATTAGAGGATCCATCGATCCAGACCACTGAATGCTCAAAACTCCTGACGAAAATGAAAAAGATTACAAGACAATCAACCGTTTGAAGTTGCAATGTGTCATGTATTTGCAACTTTCTGTGTTAAACCTTCGTCAGACTTATAGTTTGTGACAAGAAGCTTTCGAAAATTGGTTTCTCATCATCACAAACCATTTGCCTGATGAATGTCCAGCACCAAAACATCACACACGAATGAAATGTGGCATATTTAGACAGTGTGTCGAGCTGACTGGGCAAAGACAGTTTTGGGGGGAAAAAAATGTTCATCGTATTCAAGACATTTTATTGAAAATTTGTCAAAGTAATGATCACAGTCCCCTGGTCTGTCTCCAGGAGGTCTCCTGTCAATAACTGGTCAGATCTGGTAGTTAATAGTTGATAGTTAATAGTACAAACATTTGTGAAAGTTTTAAAATCCAAAGTGTTTTGGTCCATACAGCTAAAAACTATATATCTTATGATTTGTTTGACCGTTTGAAAGAAATGCAGCAGACAAAAATGTCCTGCTGCCTTCTGATGCTCTTAGATGACACTGCTGATTTTTCTGTGGGTGTGTGGGCGGAGCTTAGATAGTTATGTCATTTCAAGGATTCATGGGAATGTCCATTCATCCAGTTTCTATACCACTTAACCGTTAAATTTACATTTAATTCAATTTATTCATTTATTTAAATTTACGTTCCTTTTGAAAGATGCTTGAATTTGGGTGGCTGCAGCTTCTTCAGAGGGAAAAAAAACCTGGTAACCTCCATTTTCTTCCGCTTATCCTGTTAAGGGTTGGGGGGGGGGGGGGGGGGGAGCCTATCCCAGCAGAATTCTTTAAGCATTACCAGGTTTTTTTTTTCCCTCTGAAGAAGCTGCAGCCACCCAAATTCAAGCATTTTTGTAGTCACGTAGCTTTGGATGAGTCACTTTTCATACATTATGTTGGCAAAGAAGGCAGGATTATTGTTATTAGGACGGCTGGCAGTGTTGTCACCTGTTTCCAACTGGGCATTACTGCTTTTCTAAAGCCTCTTTCAAAAGGAACGTAAACACGTATTCATGCAAAACAGGTGTTTTGCTTGAAATTACAAAATGTGGAGCCTCAAAAACACATCTATAGGAGCATTTCATACATGAACAAATTAAAAGAAAATGAATAAATGCATCTGATTCTTGAGTCACCCTGATTATATCATCATACGCTATAGAAAGGTTTGCAGCAGCATGTGTGTAGTTTCACTTGGCAGACATGCCTACAGTGGTATGTCCCTGGTGTGTAAATGTACTTCATGTACAGAGCTGAGGGCCTGTGTGCTGCCACGGTGGCGGATAGAGACTATATGTGTACTGTTGCAGGGTTAAACAAAGACACTCTCACACTTGCAGTATTCACATAAAACTCCAAGCAGCTTCTTAAAATTTTGAATAAGATGGATAAATTGATGAGCGTTTCTGGTGCTCATGTCTCACTGCACTTCTGTGCGTACAACTCCACCACCCTCACTCGATGACCGAACCCAGTAAGTCTTCATGTACTGATGTTCTGTGCACCCGTGCTTAGGAGGGAGGGGTCATGGATTTTTTTTTTTAGAGGTCAGTCTACCCCTAGTTGCTCCTGATGGCCCTACGACGAACTATAGAAAATGGATGAATGGACATTCCCATGAATCCTCGAAATGACATAACTATCTAAGCTCCGCCCACACACCCACAGAAAAATCAGCAGTGTCATCTAAGAGCATCAGAAGGCAGCAGGACATTTTTGTCTGCTGCATTTCTTTCAAACGGTCAAACAAATCATAAGATATATAGTTTTTAGCTGTATGGACCAAAACACTTTGGATTTTAAAACTTTCACAAATGTTTGTACTATTAACTATCAACTACAAAAGATGTGTGTTCTCTCGGTTTGTCATTCATTTCATTTTTCAAAGAAAGATAATTTGATGTGTCCTTGAAAGATTCACAAATCCATCCATTTTCTACCGCTTATCCTGTTAAGGGTCGTGGGGGGCTGGAGCCTATCCCAGCAGCCTTCAGGTGAGAGGTGGGGTTCACCCTGGACAGGTCACCAGTCCATCACAGGACCAACACGTAGAGACAGACAACCATTCACTCTCACAGTCACACCTACGGTCAATTTAGAGTATCAATCAGCCTCGTCCCCTCTTGATGTCTTTGGACTGTGGGAGGAAGCTGGAGTACCAGAGAGAACCCACACAGGAACAGGGAGAACATGGAGACTCACACAGAAAGATCCTGTGATGGAGCCGGGACGGGAACCTGGAACCTTCTTGCTGTGAGGCCACAGTGCTGACCACTGCACCACCGTGCAGCCGAATCACAAATCCCGAGAAGCAAATCATGTTTTCATTAGTTAAAAACTGTTTTTGTTTTTATTCAGATTACAAGCCAAAACGAGGGAAAGAGATTGTTTCTTCTTCTTAAATGTCCCATGGTTGAAAGGATTGGAGGTTTGTTCCAAACAGTTTCTTCCAACTTTGTTTATTTAGAAAAAGAGAAAAAAACCACTTGAGGTCAAGGTCACACCAACTTCTGGTGTACTTTCTGAAAACAAATGCAGAGACTGATCATTTTTAGGTTGAACAGAAAGTGACACAGAAAAAGAAAGTGATGTCTTGTCACACCTTGGTATAGACAAACACAGAGACAACTTCAGAGCCATCCAGACTCTTGTCTCTCATCTGAATTTTTCACCCCTTTCATCTCAGTTCATCTTCTCAAAAGCTCTGTCATCTTAACTTCTCATCTCAGCTGCTTTGTCATTTCAGAACCCAGCCCCCCAAACTCAGCATCCCACTCCTTCAGGCCACCAGTGATCCACATCCATCAGAGGGACAGCTGATGGCATAATCGATCCTCAAACAATAATACCTACTTCCAGACAAGCGCACACATATTTTTACCTTTATTGTTTGACGATTCTCAGCATGCAGGACAGCCTCAGTGATGCGTTCTCTGTCATGCACATGCTCAGTGCTGTTCATTTGCTGAAGACTTACCGGAGCTGCCCTCAGCCGCCAGCCAGCTAGAGATCTTTGTATGTTTCAGAGGGATGTCAGAGAGGGAATCTTTGGGTGTAGCTCTGACTGGGTCTCTGACCTGAGAGGCTGATGGAGGGCAGCCCTCCAGGCATCTGTCACATCTTATTACTTATGGAGCAGCAGGCCAGCAGAGCAACAAAATCACACACTGCTAAACGGATCACCCGCAGTCTCTTTTTTCAATCTGTGGACTGATAAGAGAGACTGTTGTGTGTGTGTGTGTGTGTGTGTGTGTGTGTGTGTGTGTGTGTGTGTGTGTGTGTGTGTGTGTGTCAGAGGTACTGTATCAACTCTGACTTTCACATCAGGGCTGGGAGAACCCGTAAATGTTCCTTGCATGAGAGCAAAAGGCCAGATAGGTTCTACAGGACTGCACGTGTTGATGTCATGTGGAAGGTCTCTTGGTAGCAGCTGTGGGTATTGGAATACAATAGAGTAAAAGGAATCTTGGCAGTACTCTACAGCATGTCCAACTAGTTCAGTAACATCAGGGTGCTGTCTGAGGTGCAGCCCTTCAATTAGACAGGACTTTACAGTAAAAAAAATAACCCATAAATGAAGAAAAAACATGTTTTTTAATGATATTTTCAGGTCTAAGTAATCATTAAATCAGCTTTAACAGCTGAATAATTTCCCATTGAAATATTACATATCAGTAGATAAAATGTTTGACATTGCATGCAATGTGCAAACAAAAGAACTGCTACATGTAATAGTATTATGTGTGTTGTTAAAATAAAGGAACTTGGATCGAGAATGCATCCAAATGGGTCAGTTACCAAGTAGTGTGACGGTAAACTTTGTGGTTGGCTTTTGCTTTGATGATGCAGCTCAGCTGACTTGAACTTCTAAGGAAACACTTGAAGGCATCTCTGCTGTTCACGCCACATCTGCTGCTGGATTGTTCATGGGTCAAAGCCCCTGCTTGATATGCTCGTACTTGGTCATACAACATAAAAGCCTTTGATTTAAGACCATTCCACCACAGCTAATGAAGTAGCTGCAGCAGTGTGCAGCAGAGAGCAGTCCTGACTGAAACGTCCTGCATGGATTAGACAGGGCAAATTATCGGGTGAGTGTTGGCTGTTGGGACTTGTTGTTCCTGTGATTTATTTTTTATTATGTTGATCCCTCATTTGTCTGATGAAGACCTTGATTGTCAAAATGCTCATCAGTTTTATCTATAATGGAAGAAATCTATCTTTCTGTTTAGATGTGGTGATCAAAGTAGTCACAGACAAATGAATACCAAGATCACAGTCAGAGATCGAAGGTGACGTCAGATAAGAGAGACTTATCTTATATGAGAGTATTCCAAATAAAATCACTGTCACAGTATCTACCCGTTCTAAACAGGCATATTTTGAGAGGGCACTGACTCTAAAGCCCCGAATCCTGGGAGCTCTGACTCTAATCTCAGATACTCAGGCACTTCCCTCATCAGTAAAAACGTTAGCTTTGATGCCAGTGTGCAGACGGATCCATCTTTCCTTTTTGGGCACATCAATTGAGTAAGATGTGTCCCTATTTGTCTGAACACCATTTGGACCGATCTCTCTTCTGAACAAAGGGATGGCATTGATATTGATCTCATTGTCAGTGAGAAACAAAAGAATAAGAATATCTTTCTTAGAGCAATAAATAACAGTGACGGTTATATGTCTGCTGGCTGTATTATGGAAAGTAAATTCTTTTAAGCAGGGGTGTATGCATCATGACTTCTACTGCATTAAGTTCAGATCTACTGCGTTTGTTAGAAGTGCGCAGATCTGCAGTTAACCTCTGCTGATTTCACAAGCATCCAGACCACATGGTTACTCTATAAACTGATAAAACTCTACAATCCTGTGAAAACTGCCTGGTGGTCTCGTAGATTTGCTTGGGAAATGAGGTTTCTCTCCTATCCTCCTTGAAAGTATGAGATCTACACAAACATGACAGTTAATGAACAGTCCCAAGATACCTTGCTACGGTTTGCATTTAGGTGATTCAAAGTGTGACTGAAGGTCATGGTTTAACTATGTGTGTGTGTGTGTGTGTGTGTGTGTGTGTGTGTGTGTCTGTCTGTCTGTCTGTGTGTGTGTGTCTGTGTGTGTGTTGGGTCTGCAGCCAGGAGTGAGAGAGCTGCAGTTGAGGGGCAGAACTCACATCATACATAATGGATGAGAGAGATTTAGTCTCCCGAGAGGGAGTGAGGACCTACCGCCTCTGGGTCGGCTGTGTGCGTGCTCTTTGCTTGGCGGGCAGAGCCGGCAGAATGAGTGAGGAGCAGAAATAGAGAAGTGCATGTAGGAAACAACAATGCTGTGATCTCTAATCGACTTGTATTCCTCCTGTGGCAGAGCGGCTGTCTAATATGGGGAGCTGCTGACCCAGCTCCATGAGGTGGTGGTGGGCAGTTTGCTCTGATTGGATGAGTCCCCACTACTGTAACAGATCAAAGAACAGCTAAATACAATATCAGACAACTCATATGAGCTGAAGTGTCAGTTTCAGGTTCATGACCAAGAAAATCTATCTCCATGCTGATTCTCCTGGATGTGTGTGTTTGCATCCTCAGATATTGACGAGTGTGCCGAGGGCCTGATTGAGTGCCACAACCACTCCCGCTGTGTCAACCTGCCCGGCTGGTACCACTGTGAATGCAGAAGTGGTTTCCATGACAATGGCTCCTATCTGCTCGATGGGAGCTCCTGCATTGGTGAGCATACACTTAATTTAACAAATCCTTATCACTGCTTAAAGACCAGCTTCTCAGCCTTTGCATGTCTTCCATCTAGCTACTATACAAATGTTGTGTCTCTCTGTCAGTGTCCAATTACCCACCACCACTCCCTGACTTTCTCTTCACACCTTAATTATCTGGACTCTGATCAATGATCCTCTGATTGTCATGCTTTGTCAGAGCTATCATTTATACTATAGCACTATAGTAACGTGACACATCAGACCCATGACTGACAAGTGACAACAATGTATACTGGAGCCTTACATAGAAAATTAACCTCCTCACCCAACTGGGTCTACATCCCAAGGCACTGATGTCACAGTCTCAGACTCTTTTAAGGTGGAGGATTTTCCCCTCCAGAAACCCCTGAAATAGACATTGGTGGGGTGGAGGACCTCCATGCTCCCATACCATATCAATTTCTGCCATTTGTTCCAGCCCCTGTAGTGTCGCATAGCTATCACCACTCCACTTGGCCAGTGACAAACCGCTGGTGTCGTGTCTGAGGTGTCTGTGTTTGTCCTTTAGACCAAGTGAATATTTTTACCATATTTGAAGAAATTCCCTCAAAGGTAATCCTGAAATATCATGTACTACTATAAAACTATAAAAACACTGTTAACAGTCCAATAAACAATGACACGTAGAGGCAACAATATAGTAAAGAAAACAAAATCCTAATAAAAGGATTAAAAATGGTCCAACAGCAATAAGAGAATTAAATCTAAAAATAAATCTCTGGCTCTGGACAAAAACATAGGATCAAATGTAATAATGTGCGTGCGTGTGTGGTCGCTCTAACATGCTTCACAGCAATTGCATAAGAACCTTGCACATATTACCAAGGAAACCACCTCCAGTCTGTGTGTCATGTGTCCATTGATCCTTCCTCATCTGCTGTCCAATGGAGACAGAAAGAAGCAGTGTTGAAGACACAAACACCAAACACCAGACACCCGTGTTTGTCACAACAGACCACGCTGATTATGGATGAAAGGGGGAAAAAACAAGTTTAGCAGTATAATAAATGATTAAATGGCTTCACTCTGCTTTGCATTGCTTGCATGGGTATTTATAATGAAAAGTATTTTCAGTTTACAATGCTCTTATATTAATGATCTCATACAACAATAAAGTTTCAAACAGGCAAGGGGCAGTATTTGCCGCAGCTTTGACATTTCCTCTAAAGTCATTAGATGATTTTGATGATTTATTAGGCAGTGGCTCACAAACAAGCGCCAGGTATCAAGGAAAAAAAATGAAAATGAGAAAACAAATCAATAAAAGTCCACTTTACTCCAGCGTAGCGGCGTTCAATCTTCCTTCCACATCCAGATATTTGTTCTACTGAAAAGCTGTGAACGGCGGTAATAAGGTGCTCCCGGCTCATGTCTCACAGGTTTCTCCACTAAGCTCAGTCATCCACAAATGGTCAAGACATCTCACGAGCTGGCATCATTTTCATGCTGATGTTAGAACACGATCCAGAAATCATGAGTACCAAGTACCACAAAAACCTCCAGGGCCACAAACGTTTCAACTGGTTCAGGGTAGAAATGTGAGTCCTCAGCATATCGTTATCTCAAGTATGTCATCAAAGTACCCGGCAGCATCATGGCTTGTTGAGGTCAAGACAAGGGGCCCATCTGAGCTCCCGGTCTCTGATCGCAGAACTATTCAGTGACTTTACAAAACTCAAACAGAAGGAAAATTGTTCTGAATGATTAGCTGACAGTTCTGTCTAGCAGAGAGGGTGAGCTGGTAATAATTAAGTCTGAACTGTCATGAGACTTCACCAGACAAAACCTTGACACACAAAATAACATTCATGATTCGCATTTTTCTTCAAATTCATTCAGAAAATATATTAAATGTCTGATTCCTGCCTCGTGTAACAGACTAGACGTCCAAACATGTCATTATAAAATTTTTATACGCACATTGTTTTCATACTCTACAGTTTGCCCCTATAAAACATTGCAGCATATTCTATAAAAATGTATTAATAGAATGTTTATGTTGTGCCAATGTAGAACTTAAAGTGAAGTTTATTAGATGATTAGATTTGGCAGTAAAAATTCATCACAAAACCACATGCTGACTTGATGCATGGGAATATGCCGCAGTTTGTTGATAACTACGAATTTGATCATTTTATGGACTTTTGAATTTTGCAATGTGTTATTTTTATTTACTTGAAAACTTAATGAACAAAGAAGAACATTTTGACAGATCCATGCGTTTCAGCAAGGGAGTATTTAAAAGAAACTCTCCCGTTCTAAACAAACTTTGTAGCATTTATGGGTTTCACGGTGTAAGAGGAACACCTGAGGACAGCCTGATGGCTCTTGGTTTGCAGGATACTGTACGGTCAAGTTTTAAAACAGAGTGATGTTGCACCAAAAGTGTAGATGACATAACCACAAATTCAAAAAGCCAGAGGAAGCAGTGTGTAGTGGGGGTTGCCTGGGGTGTGTGTAGGTGTTTCACCGTCTTCTTTTGGAGAGTGTGTAACTGGGATGTGAATCTCCAAAAATGGAAAGTCTTTGTATTGTGGGTTTTATTGTGGCGGGGCCTTTCAAGTCATCTGTCTCCAGCCAAGTTCCAAGTTATATATATATAACAAGTCAAGTCGAGTCTTTAATCATTGTTAGTCAGGCAAGTTTCAAGCCCTCACTAGTCTGAGTCAAGTCCCGTCTCGTGTTTGCATCAGAGGAGTTACTGATGGGCCAGGAGACTTTACAAGCAGCATAGAACACATAAGTGTTCTAACTTCCGTGATCGCTTGGGGTCAGACTGGGGTACAATTTTTAAAAAAAGGGGGAAAAAAGGACAGATTCATTTGCTGCCACCTGATATGGCCAGTTAAGTAAAATAACCCAGTGCAGTGAATCAGTTTTCAGTCCGCTTGACGACACCGTTACATCAGAGATCTCAGCTCTCCCTAAGACCCCTGAGGGCCCTGAGTGAATGTTCCTCTCTGGTGTGTGTGTGGGTGTGCGTGTCACTCCTTAACCAGAGAGGTGTGTGTTGCCATGGCAGTGTTTCCTGCCTCTACTATGCAGTATCAGGCTGTAAGCCAACAAGGGAAATAAGTACAAATGACAATTTAACAGGATTTTTATCCTCCACAACGTCTCTGCCATAGCATCACGAGTCGAGAAAGTTTCATTTTGTAAGAAGGGAGATGCTTCTGAGCAGAGAGCTGCCAGCGCTCAGTGCTCACTTAACCATCAATATAAGATCAACTGCTGCAATTCGACCATTTTGCAGTGACAAAGCAGAGCGTATCTGTGCATAGATATGTGTGTAGGCATTTTGGGTATTAATCAGCCAGGATTTGGCTATCGGAGATCATTTAAGAAACAGTAGATATAATTGTTGATGATATTAATTGACTGGCTTTAAATTTCAATTAGTCGAGCTGGGGCACCACCCTGAAAGATAAGAAAATAGCTAATATACGTGTTGTTGTTCTTTTTAATCTAATGTTAACAAACAGTCTATGCTGTATGTTGTGTTGTGCCAAGTTATGGTAACCGGTTCACATGTTGTGTCTCAGTGCTAATCTTGTGCTCATTACTGGCAGTCAGTTGTCTGGTTTCACTGCTCTTGTTGACCCTTTACTTTTCATTAGCATCAGTTGCTAACAAATAAACGTAGGCAGGTAGACTCTTGCGTTCCTGCTGTTCTGTGGCAGATGCGTCTGCTCATAGCTCTGTGCTCCGGTGGATAATGAGAGCAGGTCGTTTTTAGGAATCGTAGGAAAGAGGATCATGGGAAGTTGAGGGTCCTTAAATATGTATGTCAGTGACCGCCCATCTAACTTCAAACATCAAGAGAAACTGAGGCAACAGCATATTAGAGGATTATTCCAATTCATGTTTTGAACATGGAGCAACAGTTTGTGCATCTCGGGGACGTCCTGCTGGGTAACGGGCTGTGAAGCTACTGAACACTTGCTTACTTGAACCATGACAGGGCAGCTTGTCACAAACCAAAGTCTTGGTCCTCTTAATTACAAGAAAACACCTCACAGCTGACTCCATCTTATCACCGGTAGATCCTCACGCGGTCATGTCTTTAAGCTTCAAGTGTTTTTGTCTAGTACTTTTGTCGCTGTTTTTTTGTCTGATTGTTGTTGTTGTTGTTGTGTTTTTTTGCAGTGACATTTGTGTGCAAATATGTTGCATTTAATTTGGATCTCTTGTTAAAGTTGGAGGCGTTGTTTCTTGGTTCCCATCCGTCTGTAGGATTCTTTGATCGTGAGATATCTTTGGAAGGCATGAAGGAATTTCTTCATATTCAAATTGTGGGACTCGAGGATGAACTGAACACATGTTGATGGTCAAAGGCAAAAGGGCAAGGTGACTGTCACCTCACACTTGCCAGTCTGATTAACGTGATATCTCTGGAAAACCTGGAAGGATTTTCTCCAAATATAGCTCAAACGTCCACAGGGGATTTTTGGAGGTCAAGGTCAACGTAACAGGCAACACGTGGTATTTCAAGTTGAACTATGGTCTACTAAAACATGGTTTTCTAGAATTAAAGTTGTATTGTTGAGCATTTAACACTGCAACAGTCTTGCTCCGTCAGTGATGTCACAATGTGAGCCTATCATCAACTTCAGTGTCACGTCAAAACCTTGTGTTACATTATTACAGTATTTTTGTAATTTTAGGTCCTTTTGTGTTTTCTTGTGTTGGATGTTGCTGCTCTATTTTGTATTAGGTTGTGCTGCACTGCTTCCCATTTCATCAGGTTGTATTATGATGCAGGCTGTTGCTTTGCATTGTGTTACACTGACTATAGACAAATTCGGGACCCCAGCAGCTGCGAGCAGCAGAGCTTTATTGCTTCTGACTGAGAGCTCCACGGGCTGCATTTCAAAATACATTTGTTGTGCCTGATGCTTTAGGGAGAGACAGGTGGCTTTAATAAACAGATTGTGTGTAAAGATGAGGATAATGCATCATAAAGTCCCATTGCACGACGGTGCATAAGTGTGTATGTGAGTGTTCATTTGTGTGTGTGTGTGTGTGTGTGTGTGTGTGTGTATAAATATCTATGTGAATCAATGTCTCTTTCAATAATCTACTTGACTTTTCACCATACCAAGAAATATCATTTTAATACTCGAATACTGAATTCCCCAGTGCCTTCTAATTACTGACATCTATCAGAGGGATGTATTTGTTTTGTGCGTGCGTGCGTGCGTGCGTAAGTGTTTGTGTTGAGATTAATGTATTCATATACAGTACTCCGCAGGATTAGCGCCTTCATATGTAACACCACATGAAGTTGTGAGTTTTTCATACATTTGGCTGTGCTTATCAAGGCTCTCCAAAGGGCTTTTGTGTTTGTTTGTTTCTTTACTTTTTTTCATAGCCGAAGTATCTCCCAACTGTGAGAAGGCTGAATGTAGCGAGCGTAGCATGAAGAGCATTAATCCCTCAGCGATGCGGCCACGTTCTACCCGCTGATGGGGTTTTCATCTTTCACGCTTATTCAGTACACATAATATACTGAACTATTACAACGTATCAGCAGCGTGACGGTGTGTCGTTGCGGCTGGTGCTGTATGTCACCCAAGAAGTTTCATTTGCCTTCAATTTTACCCACTGATGGGTGTCTTGATGTCTTGTTGTTTCAGTTTTATATTGAAATAACTTTTAACACTCAACATGTGTACTCTAAGTCAAAGAGAACATTAATAGTGCCTACATTGCTATGTTAAGTGGGCCTGTTAACATGTAAAAATAAGATAGTTAGATAGAATAGGCCTTATTTTAAGAACTGCTCTCATAGATTATTCTTGAAGTCATTGATTTCAAGTACAGGCAATTTTACTCAAACGCAATAAAACTCAATGTCCAGACCACTGGCTTGGGTTATATCGTGAACATGTGTCTTGAACCAGCACTGCACGAAGTAACAGCTGAGGTTACTGTTGGGCACCTTATGAAGGAACGTAGAGGCCTAGCATGAGAAGCAGCAGCACTGGAAGTCAGAAGATGCAGCAGACAGATGTTGTGGTTCTCCAAGAGAACCGTGGAACCACACCAGGCAGATAACTACAGTTTATTTTGGTTTTGGTTTTTTTTTACGTATACGATTAGATTTCTTGGAGTGACGAAAAATCCCAAAAGAAATAAATACAAATATCAAATCGTTTTTTGTTTAAAATCACTTCTTCTAAAATAAATACTGTACTTCTCTGACTTTTCAGATTTTTGTTCAAAAACCATTCTAAGTGTTAAATAAACAAACAGAATAGATAAACTTAAAAAGAAATGTTTCATTGAATTAAAATGTGGGCTTTTTTGGGGGGGGGGGTGTGTTCAGTTTTTTTCATTCTCCTAGCAGAATATACTCTGGGTGTTTTAGTGCAAATGTTAGTGACTTAAAACAAAAGCAGTGGCTAGGAAATGGTTAGGTTCATTGAGCCTTTGTTTCGAGACAGGCCTTTTTTTCTTATTTAGCTAATTAGCAGGATCTGTCTTGCTTCCACTGGACCTGTCAGGGCTGCAGCTCCAGTTCAACCTGACGTGGACGCTGTTAATCTCCTTGAAGCGGTTTCTCCTGTGAGAAGAAACATGTCATGTTGTGGCTTTGGCTCTGTCAGTCCTCTTCCTCTAATCTTCTCTGTCAGTTTCCATGAGGAAAATGATGGCAGGGGAAACTCCTAAATGACACCTTTGCTTCCTTTGCAGTTTGAGGTTTAAGGTTTATAATGTTTCTGAGGATGTGGAAACGGACCTGTTGAACATGACGCCGGCAATGTGTTTGTGATGACAATAACCCCAAAGAAACAAATACAGTAAAAACAAACAAACACAATAACAAAAAAAAGTTGGATACCATTTGTATAACCACGTTTCTTCTGGTGTGTTGTTCCTGGGGGTCTCTGTCAGGCTTGTATGGGTGTGATGGGGTTGGGGGGGAGGGGGGGAGCTGCTGTCAAAGCTTCTCTCTGAAGCGCTCCCATGTTGTGAGGATGTAGAGAGTAAAATGACGTGGCTTGATAAGAAAGCAGAGGCAGACTTTTGGAACTTGGTTTCCTGTGTTATGTTGATAGCAGTTGAAAATGTTTCTCCGCTGCTGTTGCTTCTTTAGATGTGTTCAGTGGAAAAAAATAATGTAAAAGAAGCTGACTCAGCAGAGCTGTAATAATCCAACCACATGTACCCAGTGAACAAAGACTTGTGACCGAAGCAGTGATGCTCATATCTCTCCTTCATAAAGCTGCAGGGTGTAAACACTCGTTCATTAATTCCTTCCTCTTGTTTGATGCTGCAGGTTGGGTTTCGTAGACAAACCATGACAGTCTATTTCTTATATCTCATATCTATACGTGCTGGTTGTGCTTTTTTGTGCCGGGGATTTTTAAAGATCTTGAATCAGGAATGTTGCAGTCTACAGCCATGTGACAAATTAAAAGAAAGAGGCCTGAATAAAAGAATGTAGAAAAATACTAAAAAATGTCCATCGCCTCATGGTTTCATGATATAATGGCTATGCAGCACCAGAGCTTCAGTAGCGCAGATGTGAAGTCCAGCGAGCAGGGACAGCTAATGTAGCATACTCCGGCACCTGCTAGACGCCTCAGAACTCTGACAGTCCTCAGCCAACAGCTAAGGTTAGCAAGAAATGTTTCCACCCTGTTAAAGGAGATTCAGGAGGTTTTCTGTCTCTCCGATGGAGGGTCTACGCACTGAAGATGTGCTGTAGCATTGTTTGAGGACTGTCAAGCAAATTCAGATTTGGGATTTTTGGCTTTATCTGTACAAAAATGGATTTATTGAAGGTTTAAACACCTAAAGAAGCTAAAAGATGATTCAAATGTATATAAGCCGTAATGGTAGCGCAACGACGACTGCAGTGTTCCTTCCCCCCTTCTTGTGGATGGGGATACTCACGGAATCCTGTTCACAATGCTCAAATATACAAAATATGACTAGTCTGAGTCTGACTTTAAGACTCTCTGCTGATAGGGGGTTCTTGACAAGTCATGCCTACGGTGGTGGTTCAAGGGGGCGCTACTGAACACCCCTGGAGATATTAGATCAGTGTGTTATATGTGTTTTTTATATATACACACACTGTATATATATATATATATATTTTTTTATTTTTTTTATTTTTTTTTTTTGCTGTAACCCATAAAGGTATATATCAAGTAATCCTTTATTTACTTTGTGTTTCCTTTATGGGTTACAGCAAAAAAAAAAAGAAGAGGAAAAACGGTGAGTTTGGAGGGGTTCATGGTTACTTCAGGGACAAATCATCTTTAGGAGAAAGATTCTGTCAGAGTAGCTGTTTATTATTCCTACATGCATAATACATCACATGAAATTCTATAAAATTCTTCCATATTCGTTGCACAAATATATATTTTGATGCTTTGATATGACAAGAATTTAAACATGCTTTTCAAGTAAGATGTCTTGGCTAATTGGCTCCAAGAAGCCAAGGCACTTGTCATGCTTTAAGTGAGAAAATCAAAAGGTTTATGTCAATCAAACATCATAACTTGCATTAAAAAGTCATATTTGAGTATCTCTGCTGCAGGTAAACTGCCGATGCTTGTTTTCAGATGCAATTATGTTCAACCTGCCAGGTATGGAGGACCAGCACGTCTGGACTTGTTTTGTGTATTTTTATCATAGATGGAGTGACAGGAAATTTCAGTTGCACGACACTATACACATGCACCGTTGTCCTACGATGAAATCTACATCAGCATTCATCTGCCTTGGCTTGCTTTCTGTCTTCTAGACCTGGACGAGTGCAGTTTGCAGACACACACTTGCTGGAATGACAGCGTGTGTGTGAACCTCCCGGGAGGCTATGACTGTGTGTGTACATCTGGTCCAGGCTGCAGCGGTGACTGTCCACAGGACGAGGGTCTCAGACGCAATAGAGAAGACTGGAAACCCAGTTTTGACCTCTGTGCTATATGTTCCTGCAAGGTACTAAACACACACTCACATCACACAAAACAGACACTGATTTAATAATGCAGCAAAATCCAGGTAAGGGTTCAGGGGTCGCTCAGCGTCTCTGTGAGTCAGTGGAACAGTGGGCAGGTGAGGATGCTGCGCTACTGCATGATGATTGGACAGACTGTCTCAGAGGCGGAGCCACTTTTTGGTTGACAGTATTTTAGAAATATGCAATGCCACCATTTTGTGTCTCAGTCCTGCAGAATTTGCAAGCGTAATCCAGTGACAAACTGCAGCCCGTTGTGTGATATCTGCTTGGTGATATAGACCCTTTCCATTTGTACCCCTGTTTCACAGACCAGCAACCGCCACTGAGATCTCTTGAAGTCTGAATGTGGTAATGAACATAAACAAGAGACTTCCTGCTGCACACATCCCGCAGCGGCGTTCCTTTCGGTGCAATTAATATGATGAATTTAGAGACTGATGACCGTCAGTATGTTTTGGTTGCTCCATTCGTCCACCTCGTGTGTAGCTGATCAGATTTAGACTCAGAGAATCTTAACTATCTCTCCCTCTCGTTCCTGTAGTGTTTTGCTAATATGTTTGTTAAGCCCATTCATAATTATATAAATGCTACAGTGAGCGGAGATTTATCAGTTACAGTTACTGTATGAATTTTTTTATTATTATTTTCTGTTTCCAGAGAAACTTATATTAGCAGGTCATGTGCACCTGACAGAACAGAGAAAAGAGGCACTCGAGTGATGCAGGTGAGACTCTGCTCATGGGGTTGAGTGTTAGGTTGCCCAGGTGACCTAACACTGCACATCCCGGCTGGTTTCCATCCTAGCAATCCAATCAGCAGCTGAGTCTGATACTGGATCTTAACTCAGTGTCAAAAGTTAATAGTTCAGGGACCCCGAAGGAAAACTAGCAGCTGCCTGGGTGACAGTCACAAAGTTATTGCAGTGAATGAAGAGAGAAAATATAAGATAAGGTCAAAAATTAAAGGCGTTTGTGATCCGTCAAGTTCAGGCAAACTTGATGAGTCCAAAGCTAGACAAGATAAATGAAAGTGATAGAAATGTTTGTCTCTATAGCTAATATCGTTCTAGTTAAATGTTCAACTTGCTGGAGTTTTAAGGGAAATTGAAACCAGAAATTCTAATTTGATAAGAATTAGTTCCACACAAGAGACCCCACTAATATAGAAAGGCTCATAAATTTAATTACCTTTATGAAAATATCCTATTGAAGCAATTATGCCGATTCATTAAAAAAAATGTTGGCCCCAGTAATTAAATTCAACATAAAGGGGGGGGTGGGGGGGTGATTCAGTAGCATGCAGTGCTGGTGTTCTGGGTAAGACAACAGCACTGCATTGCTACGTACGCCTGGTCTAACTCCTGGTCTTCCCTCCTCCAGCCTGCCAGCACCTCACAATTGGCAGAAATCTCCCAGCTTGCCCAGGGCCAACCCCATAAAGACCGAGGCCATCAGAATTGGCCCCACGGTTACAATACACATCGATAAAACTTTGGCTCTATAGTGCCCTTTTAACAGCATGCAAAATGATTTTATGGCACCCATACATTTTCTAACAGCCCTTTTATGTAACATTTTAAAATCTACATCACACAGTCGTGCCCCTGCCAGAGAGTGTCTCGAGTAACAGGAACCATAAAGTTCTCGCATGATAGAGCCAGGGACACAGTGGCTAGAGACATCTGATCTGTGCTTGACTTTGCTCTCCAGCCCATATGCTCCACCTCTAACACATTCCATCATCCATCCATCCATCGTCATCTTCCGCTTATTCCTTACTAGTAAGGGTCACGGGGGGCCTGGAGCCTATCCCAGCAACTACAGGCAAGAGGCGGGGTTCACCCTGGACAGGTCGCCAGTCCCTCTAACACATTCATTTGAAATATTTTTAAGGCATTAAAACTGATTTTTAAAATCTGCTATCACTTCCAGGGGTGTGTTGACCAAGAAAAATAAGACTGAAACCAGTGGAAAACTTGCGGCTTCTGAGATGAAGTTTATGACTCCTACGTCCACACTAATACGTTTTAATTTAAAAATGCAGAATTATGAAATGTCTGCAAATAAGTGACTTATTGTTTCCATGCGCATGCCCACTGTAAGTGAACGGTTATGTGACGGGAACTTTCAGGCACGTTAGTATGAACCGAAACTCACTGATCCACATTTTTCACCTACCCAGTTGCACTAGCTGAATTTGAATACCTGCTGACACGATTCACTATTGTTTATGTTATCATCAGTGGTAATACTATGTGCAGTGTTACATTAGGATGTACAGTAGTAAACCACACAGTACATAACAGCTTCACCTAAGAGAACTTTGAACAGATCTTGGACCTTATTAGCACTGTAGTTGATTGCAGTTGCTCACATGGGGAAGAGATCGTCTCTGCGGGAGTTCCTCATACGTGTGTATATGATGACAAATGAATTATTGCTGTTTATTGCAAACGTGGCATGCAGTAGAACCTTGCTAGAGCAGCAGTGAAGAATGGATCAGGTCGAGCTGCATGTTGCCCACTGATCACTTACAGCCTCTTTCACATTAGCCTCCCGTGGTACATAAACTACAGCAAACAACCAAATCAAGTGTCCGCGGTTGGCAGAAGAACACTTGGCATTTCATGGTCATGACTTCCACATGCAGCCAAAAGGGTTTAGAGCTGATCGCTTCACTGCATGGTGATATTGATGGATGCAGCTGGGCCTCCGACTCGTGCTCACCGCTATCGATGTCGCTCTGTCGAGCTGGATCAGGCCGTCCTTGATGTTTTAATCCATCCACACCTCTCTGAACACAGATGCAGCAGTCCCTCACACTGCTGTGAGAGGCCTTTAGAAGTCTGGTTTAGTCTAAACGGTAGCCAGCGTCTTCATTTATTTACCAAAATGTAACAGCCTCTGTCCCACTGTCACAAAACCCGATCCAGCAAGAAAACGAAAACTGCAGAAAAATTTGCCTTTTCAGCAACGTTACTAGCATTAAGTGTTTTACAGCCAAGGTATGAGAGGCAACCCATGTGTCTGTCTTTGTTGGCTCCAGTTCTGTGATGCTCGTGACATGTGCCAGAGCCACATAGATGACCAGGGTTTGTTTGCCATGTCTCCTGTGACCTCTGTGTTGCAGGATGGGCAGACGTTCTGCAGGAGGAAACCCTGCGACTGTGGAGACCCAGAGGAAGATCTGTTCTGCTGTCCTAGTTGTGACAACAGGCCCAGCAGCCAGTGTCTGGACCAGAGTGGACGCACACTCTACCGTAGCGGGGCATCCTGGCTGTATGGATGCCAGCAGTGCCGCTGCATGGTCAGAACACACACAAACAAACACACACATGCACACTCCACACACATAAAACTGTTTCCAGCACCTTTTGGCTTATTTCTATTTTTACTCTCTCTCTCTTTATCACTGCAGGAGGGGGAGGTGGACTGCTGGCCTCTGGTCTGTCCCGTGCTGATGTGCGAGTACACAGCAGTGGCAGAGGGCGAGTGCTGCCCGCGCTGCGTCACAGACCCCTGCCTAGCCGACAACCTGTCCTACGACATCCGGCAGACATGCCAGGACCCAGCAGGCATCGCCCGCCTCAGCGGAGACACATGGCATATGCCCAACTCACCCTGCACCACCTGCAAGTGTAAGGTAAGCTGAGATTAAAAGATCGCTCAACTATACAGCAGTCCTGTTTGTTTCAACACTGAAGAAAAGCACTAGTGTCACATAATCCCTGCAGGGAGTAGAATATTAGGTAACACTGAATTTATCAGCTGAAGAAAAGAGTGATTATCTGACGTGTCATGGAGGATCTGGGTCTCTTTGGGTGTGTAACATAACTCTTAGTTAAAGTAATGAAACGAATGTGAAAAATGATTCATTGAGTGTGGACGGTGGCGCCGACAGCCCGGAGACCTGACCTGCATCCGAATGACCTCTGCTTCCACCTTTGAATTTCTTATTTAATAATAATAGATAAATAAAAATAACGCCTATGTAATGCGCTGATTTGAGCAAAATATGAAGAACTAATATGCTTTGTAACATCTTTACACAAGACAACAAGGAAAGAGCATTTATAAATACAGGTTTTCTGAATGAATATAGTTGAAAATAGGGATTCAGAAAGGAAATCTTACTCTCCTTACGTCATTTATCATCTGTTTGATCAGTTTGGAGGCTGGATTCAGGCATCCAGTTTGCATGTGGGTGAAAGTAATTATTATTAATCTTCATGAATTTCAGCAGCTAAATCTCACCCTTTGTCCGCTGGTGTTTTTGGAACTCCACGATCATCAACATCACATTTTTTATCATCCTTATTGACAAAATCAATAGATCTGGTTTACATTTGCTGAATATTCTATATGAAAAGTATGTTGTTGGTCTGAGAACATTTATTTTACATAGGAAAACAATCCGATTTTTATGTGTCGGGCCTTTAAGATATTGGCCTCTCAAACGGCTTCCTAGGAGATATTAGAAGGGGGGAAAAATGAAAACAGTTGGAATGGAAAGAGTGACACTGCAACAGTTTTTCATCCGGAGTAACTGGGACATCATCTCTTAAATTTGTCATCGTGTACAGATATACAACTGTTCACATCCAGTGTGCTCCAGCGGCAGCATGAATCTTACAGCTCTATTTTTGGGAGCCCAACAGGGTGGTGCAGATTGCAGAGAAGTGCTCCCTGAACAGTGTGATATTTGTTTGTGTGATTTTTTGTTTTTGTTTTTTTTGGAGGGGGTTGGATTTAAGGTGTGTGTGTCCTCATCAGATAGTGACAGAATACTTTGAAACATAAGTCAAACTTTGTCTCTGCTCTGAACAGAGGACATTGAGAACTCATCGTCTTCATATGTCAACCAGATGTCGACCTGTTACTGCTTGCAATATTGTAATCTCTTCCATAATCTACCAGATTAATGCTATCTCCTTCTTCCTTCCTGTCTCAGAATGGGAGCGTTTGCTGTTCAGTGGATCTCGACTGCCTTCAGAACAACTGAGTCTCTCCTCCTCCTCTTCCTCCTCCTCTTTTCATGACTCCTCCTTTCACTGCGGGACTGCCACCCCTCCCTTTTTCATTCGACAATTCTACCCTTGGATTTCTGACAGACTCTCGCACACGTACGTGCATGACAGTGTGTGCACAGAAAATACAAACACACACTGGACAGACTGGGGTGTTGAAGCTGTGCTTTTTATGCCTGTTGGCGAATGATGAGTGTGTGTGTGCGTGCGGCTCAGGAGGAGGCCGATGTTGCTCTCACTAGTCTCTGTGTTGTGTATCTCTGTGTTGTTTCCATTTCACTACGTGTCTTGAGGAAACATGTCCACCGTTAGTGTTTGAAGCCCCAAACCAGAGACAAGCAGCCGAGTGTCAGCAGTCAGTGTCGCCTAAATGTAGCTTCACTATCACTTGTTCACCAAGGAAGTCGACATTTACTTTAAAAATAACTCAAGCACTTTTATGTTATTCAAAACAGAACCATCCCAAAAACTGACCAAATCTGAGCTGGATCTGGTTGACTCGCTGGAAGGAACACACAGAATTAAAAAAAAAAAAAAAAGTATTTTCCTGCTACCACCAGAAGTCAGTGTGACAAATGCGTCCAAGAATAAGACGGGTTCTTCTTGACCACTTCTACACCCCTCAACCACCGAGTCTAGTGACGTACATGGAGGTGAGGGAGAATGAAATCTGGAAGACTGTTTTCATCCCTCAAGGATTTCTTCCATTTCCTTCTGTATGCAGAATTCCCTGCAACATTAGTCCTTTGAGAAGAGAGATTGTCTAAAATTGTCATTGACATTTTTTTGTGGTCGTTCCTGTCCTCTATAATAGCAGCAATTTGTCCACCCACGAGTGTGGTTATTTGGAATAGCTAGTGCACACTTTCACCTGTATATAGGTGGACATGACTTTGAAGGAACAACTTCATGTTCAGATCCGCATCCTCAACTGTCAGCGACTTTGTGGGTCCTATTGTCATGAGGGACTTTCACATTCTTCAGAGGGTTCAGCTTCTCAATTCAGACATTGTTGTTTTCCATCCCGCTGAGCCGGTAACCTTTCTGTCTGACACACTTTCTACAACCTCAGTGTTCTTTTGATGAAGTTGCCGGTCAGGTAGACAATGAAACAGTAAGTATTTTGAGGAGAGGCTGAGAAAACGTTCATGGTTTGTGTAGAAATAAAATAAGGTGTTCGGCTGCTCCCTCGCACAGGAAGAAACGTGGCTGATCTGGACACTGAGAAGCTGAGGAGTTTTTCTTAAAACAATTGTAGGCCCAGATGATGGAACACTAGCCTTATATTAGCTAAGCAGATTAAACAGTTGGGGAGTTGTTTTGCCCTTCTGTCCGACTGTCTTTGTCTCTCTCAATCATCCAGATTCCATGTGAATGCAGCATTATAATGCATGTGCTCAGGATTCATCGCTACTGCCGTCAAGGAGGTCACGTGATCACCAGCTTTTGCTTGTCTGTTAGCAGGAGAACTTAAAGTTGTGGAAAGACTTTGATTAAATTTAGTTGAATAATAGAACTTAGATTAAGGGACAATCTGCTCCATTTTGGAATTGATCCAGAAAGAAATCTAGATCAGGTGATGTCATATTGTCATGGCGGAGGATCCGAGGGTCCTTTGGGCGTACTATGGCATCAGAGGTGGTTGAAGTCAAGAGAACATGTTGTACATGTTGAGCTTTACACTGAAGTGTCTGCGTCATGTTTTCAGCAGAGGCCATCACTAGCAGCAACCTTTGATGTCTAGTCCTGCTTACTTTTGTAGTTTTAATTAACCGTACATTCAGAAGAAAGATGTATATTTTGTGTCAAGAACAGCAGTAATGTATTGCTACCTTGATCTTGCAGGAATAAATTCCCGTGTTTCCTGTACATTTGCGTGACGCAAGAAACTTGGATCTGCACCTCACTTGGACATGCAAGACTTACACAATAATAGGGTGTTTAAAAAAGGCTTCTGTGTTTCCCGGGATGTTTTTATTAAAGGCCGTTGCGTTAGCTGGGCAGGGAACACTCTTCATCAGAAGGGTGTTGCTGCAGTTTGATGCTGCTGCACCAATTTCTGGACCCCAGTAGGAGCACCAGTGGTTGACATTGATGAAATTTGAGGATTTTGTTGCAGACTGAACTCCGATACTTCATCCCAGGGCTCCTCAGCTTTGCACCAAATGGCCATTACATACAGGAAGAGAAAAAAGTGTGAAGGGTGAGAAAGTTGGGATCATTAAAGCCGTGTCATGCTGGCCTGGATTTGAGTATGCCAGGAGGTCACAGAGTGTCGAATGTGTTTACAGACGGCCAGGCTCATTAAGGCAGGAGACTCCCATGTTTTTCTGCAACAGTTCACACAGTCAAAGCTGTGACGCTGCTCTGCTCCCCTCTTCTACTCCATGCCTCCCTCCGTCACCCCGCTTTGTCTCAAGATGAGTTTCCCTGAACTGTCTTCTAGCTGCATGTCCACCACTGTCAGGCTTTGTCACAATAAGTTTCTCTCCAAATTTTGTGAAATGACTTGTTCATTGAATATTAGTGGACCGTGCAATGAAACATCTGCTGTGCCAAGTTCACCTTCAGGTCAGGGGAAGTGTTAAGCAAAAGGACAGCTGGTCTTTCCCTCCAAAGCTGCTCAGTGACCAGGGTCAGTCACACTTCTTCTTCATCTTGATTTCTTCTCTCCTGTAGCAGCTAGTAGAGCTACATGTGAGCGTTCACCAGCTGTTCAAGGTAATTCTTCTCAAAAATGAAACTGTTCAGTTCTCTCATATAAAAAGAGCAATAAGATGGTGGTGTTGCCCGTTGTGGTCACAGTTCATTCTGGAACGTTCGAGTCTAGGGCGCATTTTCAACAATTTGACACCAAACACCAAGAGTGACGCTGGCAGCAGCCTGTTTGCTGACATCAGCCTGTTTGCTGACATCAGCGCTTACTTCCATCTATATTAGACACGTGCCATTTTCATGTAAATATAAAGCCAGAAAGACAGCGTGTGCTCCAGTTTCCCCTCACATTTAATACATATATCAGGTCAGTTCTCCTTTCGGGGCTCCTGACGGAAACACTGGCAGAAAGATCTGGAGTTGGTCCCCGAGTGCTGCCCCTCACTGCTCTGCAGAGGATGAGTTAAACACAGGATAAATGTTGCTGCAGCTATGTACGATAAGGAGAAAGACCCCTTCTTCTTCATCTACAAGGAGGCAGGTTAGTTGATGAGTCCCACCAATGCCAGACTCTCCAGAGAAGTCTTTGACTTCAGAGTCAAAAGTGTAACAGCCACCAACTTTCTCATTTGCAACGACTCTGAGATGTGACAGCAAACATAAACAGATTGAGACACTTCCTTCACGCAGATTTAAATGACTTCTTACGATATTGAGCTGCTCGTCATCTGCAGTAAAGTGGAAATCCGGCGACACCGTACAGGATTTATGGAAACATCGCTGGCATTTTGAGGGAGCGCGTGTTTGACCGGACCACCAGGCAGGTCATCAACAAGCTGAAGGCCCTTAAAAAACAGTTCTTAATAAACGACAGGATGAACAGGAGCGGCATGGGGTGGTCTGAGTGGCCTTATGACAACATTACAATGTGCGCAACGACAACGCTAATGTTCGACTCAACGACGTCCATGTTGTCGTTTGTTTACCTCTCTGTGTTCCGGCGCACGTTTCTGTGTAATGATGACGTCAGTGCGATGACGTACGATAGAGAAAAACACAGGCACTCAGCCCTCACAGCAGGAGCTCAGACCCGGGTCTGCTGGAAGCTTGAATGCGCCCTAATGCCGAGCACACGCGGGTACAAAAACCCATGTTGACACACGTTTTTCAGTGTGAAAGGGGTACTACAGTCTGTAAAGGACCAATTTAACATTAGTATCCCATACTGATGGTCCACCAGGGTTGAGAACAGGCTGACACAGAAGCTGCGTTCTTGTACCTCCAGAGCTTTAAAACATGCTTCATCAAAGTTAAAAACGAGACGAGCTTTTGACACGCTATAGATGAGAATGAGACACGAGAACAACAGAAAACCAACGCCTGGAAATAAACTTAACCCAGCTATGTCATACGGTCCAGGTCGAAACATGTCAGAGCTACTACACTCGCTATAAAGGCAAAGCTGTCTCCTCCATCTCCCTCTTCCTGACCTTCCTGTGTTTAATGTCACACAGTGTGTTGTTTGGATTCCAAAATGCGCTGGTCATTTCGCTGATTTCTGGGAAAAGGTGACGCCAGGTTGTTTTGCCTCTGGAGGGATGGCGGCGTGCAGCGAGGCGTGCCACTGCTTTTACCTCTCAGCCACAGTGACCTTGTCTTGACTTTGTTTGCCACCACATCTCTTTGTGTCTCACCGGAGCATTACACTATGTGTTCTCCTCCATTATCACTATGCCTCTTGTAAAATTGAATCTGTTCAATGTGCACAAAGTAACACAAACACACACACACACACACACACACACACACACAAGAAAAACAAGTGTAAATGGTATCTGTACTCATTGAAATTTAACACAGCAATCAAGCGCAGACATTTGTACAAAATATCACAGAAAACAAGCTGTTCAGATTGCTCTGTTGAATGATTTGATATGAAATATAATGACAACTCTAAACCACTTTGCAAGTCTGTGTGTAATCGTTTTTACATACTGACTGATATGATGAAATTATACAGTTTTTTAATTGTGTTCATGAATAACGTGTTCATTTTAGTGGACTACTTTTCTTTTTGTGCGATAGGTTGTTTTGCTGTAAATATTATGTAAAGTGGCGGGTTCTGTAAAGAGAGTAAGATAATGTGAATAATTCTCACTACCACAGCTTCTTAGGATCTGAGTGTTGCAAGTCGAGAGAGAAGCAACATTTCTATTGTTTTTACTATTTCTTTATTTTTCTATTCTTGCCTTAACCCTTTTAGTATTTTTCATAGTTTGTGTCTTTTCACTGTCCTAGAAAAAACATCATGGATTTGACTAGTCTGTGTTTGTACAGATCTCTGATCAGTTTCCCTCCCAAAAACCAAGAGGATTTTTCGAAATCCAAATGAACTTTCACTGCACTGACAAGCCTTTTCGTTTAACACTTGTCCGTATGAACTGAACTGCAAAATCTCCTCGTGAAAATGAACAGAAGACATGTTTTAAAAAAAGGGGGGGAGAAAACATCGGTTGTTAAAAATAACAGTGCTGTTCTGGATTCAGTTCCAGCTAAAAGCAGGCCATTGTGTTGTTGTGCTAATGTCTTTAAACTTTGACTTTTTAAAAAGAGGCAGTTTTGGGCCTTCTACATCCTGATGTGCTCGTTCATGTTTTTATAGAAGACCACGGGAGAACCATGGGGGAATCCATCCATTAATTCACTGTTCCTACTCCTGATCCAACTGGCCAACCTACTGTAATTGTACTCAAAGGGTTAAGTGTCATTTGACTTGAAGACCGTGTCGTGATAAGAGTTTGCTGTAAAACCTTCTTCCGTTAATAAATATTTTAGTTGTTTACTTTATCCGCTGTCAGTATTTGGCCTCAAAGGGTGATGCTGTGGGTTTTATGGTGTAATGGTGAAGCTTTTCGACCATCGTGGGGGCTCCAGCACCCTTCTCTCACAGGGGGTTTCCCTTTGCATCATGGGAAGTTTATAGTTTAGGGCTTCCTCCTATCAAGAGCTTTGCAATGCCTCCTTTTATAAGAATGTATAGAACATTTTTCACCAGTTGTACACAGTCACTGCAAAAAAAAGTAACATAATATTTGCCAGTTAATTGGATGAACAATCTGTCAACCAACATCCATCAACTTCAACCAATCAGATCAATGCACGCATGTCAAAGCCAGTCAGTCGAAGAGAGAAAAGCTCATTTACCAGGAGAAAAGTCTTCAGTGGCGTCCTTTGCTCTTCAACTTCAGGAGTTGCCATCGTTGTTTTGAACCAGTATTTCTGTCATCGTTTCCTTGCCTTCCCCTCTTGTCACCCCAAATCAACAATAATCTGAGATAAAAAAGTCAATCTCCCAACATAAAAACACGGGCCTGGTACCCATATTACACCTTTATATCGACTACTCCACCTTCAACTTCCTCCATGTTTGTGTGCTACATTTGCACCAAATGAAAGGATGTCGAATTGGAGGCAGATGGTTATTATCGTTGTTACCATAAGGTCTTTTTAAAGTGGATTTGAGAAGAAAAAGTGGCAGAAGGAAGCTCTCTGATTAAGAAAAACAAAAATTTTCTATCATAAAACATCCAGAAACTCCACAAAGAGAGAAGGAACATGATGCTGACGTTGCCGCAGGTTAGCAGACCTAGCCAATGTTAGCAGTCTAGTTCTATACTGTAGCTACGATTGTGTTGGGTGGAATGGAGAAAGGTCTCTCGCTGGTCTTTGCCTGAAGCCTCCAAATCTCCAAAACTGGTTCTGCATCCCCTGATGGTAAACGAAAGACACCTTTCTGTGCCTGAGAAATGAGAGCCTGTCCCAGCACCAGGATGCATTCCTGGAAGTCCTTAAAGTCTCTACTTTTATCAGTACTGACTGCTGCTTTCTATTTCCCTGAGGAAATGCATGAAAGGCTGCACTGCAGTAAAGATAACTGCCTCTTTTTGATGATTTAATGGAGCGCCGCTGTGACACTAACGGGAGCTGGTACAAGCAGTGATTTTTGGAACGACGCTGAGGAAGAAATGGGAGAAAGCTGCACAACACGGAAGCTGATGTTTGTCTCTTTCCTGCAGTCACACAAACAACACTAACACATGCACAGCTGAAATTATACAAAGTGATAGAAACGCAGACACCTCAAACAACAGGAAGTTATTCTTAACTCAGCCACAGCTCTTGGATATTATTCATGTTTGGCTTGTAAAGTCAAGGATGAATCATTCAGGTAGTTTTACAGGGAGTCTGTGTTTGTTTTGGGAGAACAAATACTACATTTGTCTTCTTAGTAATGATAAGCTAAATGAATTCACAGTGAAAATACACCTTTTCTCAGTTACAGTAAACGCTCTCTTGGGATTTGACACTACAGTAGTGATAAAAGTAGTAGCAAGAAATAAAACGGTACTAGAACACCTTAGATAAATGCTACTGTGTCTTGTAGTTGCTAGTGTTACAATACACAAACCATTTTGAAGTTAACGCTCTCAGTTAAGAACACGGGGATGCAGTGGGTTTTCTTCAGCTAAAGTTACTCTGGCTTTAAAGATGTTTAAACTCTGTACTGAGCCTGGTGGTTTTAACATGGAGGGCGGTGGTCAGCCTCCAGGAGGATCGTGGTGAGAACAAACACAGCAGCAGCATCAACATGCACAAATAGAGAAATGAATGTGCTTGGTTAGGTATTTGTTTCTCAGCCTCTCCTTTCTGATGTGTGTGATCTCTGGGTCTTGGTGCTGCTCACCATAGAGCCACTGTCTCCTGCTGTCCCCTCCTAAGCAGCCACAAAGGAGCCACAGCTTTACCAGAGGGCTGCGGCAACACTCATGGAACCTGGAGTTACTGTACATAACCACCTCTCGCCCAAGCCCCTCCCCCAGCAACAGAGAGACACCGTAGCAACGCTCGTGTGAGTGTGAGTGGCCACCATCCACAGCTCCTGACCACAGGTGAGGGTCAAGGCTCCTGCTTAGGAAGGGAACGTTTCCTTCGTCCGTACAAAAGGTGGACGTCCAAACTTTGTGATATTAAACAGCCCCTTATACTGAGTTGGAGTAAAACCTGTGACTCCTACAAGTGATACCTCTACTTGTGTTGCTTAACAACTTATAAAGCAGGAGCCTCCAGCACATCAAACTGTTATTGTGAGTATTTATGCTGTCGCGACTACAGTTACACACCTGAAACACGCTACTCTGTTGGGTTTCCTTGTCTTCTTCAAAGGTGACAGAAAACAAAGTTGTTTGGGGTTGGAGCTAATAAAATACTGAACGACAGCTAGTTTTAACATGCACCAACTCTGGCCTTTTGAAATAATCCAGGCGATAAAAACAAGGAATATCCTCCATTAAGATTCCATATTTATAGTCCCCCAACATCTGAGAGGGAAATATTCTACCATTTGTTTCAACTTAAGTGAAAAATATGATGTGTATTTCAATACGATATGCCAGATAACACATCTGCAGTCTGTTACATCCCTCAGAAGAGAGATAAACAACAGATTTCACTGATTAATTTTAATACTCAAACACCAGAGACTACATGGTTTTAACATTATACAGGAACTATTATGTCATCATTCCCAGAGCATTTCCACGAGCATCTGCTTGCCAAAGAACCGTATGAATGTCTTTATCTTACATGGAGAATAGAGACACCTCCTGGGGAGGGGAAGCTCTGGTGAGCAGCACCGTGCAGGGCTCAGTCAATTAACCTGCTGTCAGTCAGCTGTAGAGCAAGTGCTCTGTTCTCTTCGCTCTGACGGCCCTGGTCACGGTGAGTGGCGGCCCTGTGCTCCCTGTCCATCCCTTGGCCGAGGGAGGCTCCACACTGAGGTGCTTACCATTCATGGGCTGGAGCCATGGAGGTCCCCTCCAGGGAGATGGAGTCATTCCCACCGCAGAAGCTCTCATCTACTGTACAAATGCACAGATGCAGCTCGCGTCTGTTTATGAATGGAGTGACTTAAAAGCACCGAATTGAAAAATTGTTCTTTCAATCAGCTCTATTTAACTGAATTTACTTCATTACTGCCCCCCCACACACACATACACACACACACACACACTTTCGCCTCCCCCTCCCACCAACAGTGCTCAAATTGATCTCCCCTTTCTATTGGCATTTCTGCAAACCCGGGTCAACCAGATTGAAATGCAAGAGGCAACAAACAGTGCCTCCACCTCAGGCTGAGAATTAATACATTAACTATGTCCACATTGCTCATGTTAATACAACAAGGATTAAGCTGCTTAAATGCCTTATCGACATCTTGACTAATCAATGGCTGTATAATTAAAAAGTGCAGCTGAGCCAGTGACAAGGCCGTCTGCACTGCTGCTATTGACCTGCGGTCAGACGGAGCAGTTAAGTGTTTATTTAACCCAGCGTCATGTTGTGTGTGTGTTTGTATACTAGAATGTATCAGTATGACCTGCTGCCCCCCTGCTGCTAATCCATGCATTTTTTTTTAAATATGAGAACCACAGTAATGAAAGAATCGATGGCATTTACAAACAGGAATGACCTGCATGCTCAGGCAACTGTGAAATTTGAAGAACAGGCGAAAACAACAAGAAGAATATTGCTTTCTGCTAATTGCTCGTTAGTGTCGTTACAGGCAGTGAACGCATCGATGTTGGCAGTCTGCTGTACTAATCAATGTGGTCTCTCTCCACTTTTTAGAAGGTTCCTCTCCCCGGAGCTGTAGATTCAGATCTAAAGGGGCGGTCTGATTGTAAAGGTATAAATGAAATGATGTGTTTTAAATAAGAGCGAGCAGGTCAGCATCCCCAGGTGTTCATTTTTTATAGAGCTCCTGAAAGGATGGATGAGAGGGAGAAAAGAGACGGACAGATCTAACAACCCAGACTACCTGAGGGCAGCGTGTGACTTATCAGACTGAAACACTCAAGGAAGTCGGAACATTTCTTCAAGACATTTTCTGTTTCTTTATTATTAGTTTTTACAATATGTGTTTTTTTTCCCTCTGTCATGGACAAGATATTTTTTGGCAGATGTTTGGCACCCGGGTCATAATAGCTATAATATCTTACAACCTTATTTTACTGGCTTGTCTCTCAGATTGCACTGAAACTAACTCACAGCAAGTGTTAGCCAGGCTTATAATCTGCGGAGTACAACAATTGACTGAAAAAAAGTTTTTTATTTTTATCGCCGCAGAATCATGCATCCAATGTGATGATGTCACGAGCCATGTGACTCTATAGTCCTGTGGAGCAGAGGAGCCTGGTAGTCAACCAGGGGTTACTCTAACAACTAGCAGGTACATACTGTGTGGTGCTATGTGGTTAACACATGGACAAATTCTCCTGAGTCATTGGTATCCATCCATTGATTAATTAAAAACCAGTATCCTCACCTTTATCAACCATCTATCTTGAAAAGGTAGCATCCACTATGTCTATCAGCTGTATAATAATCCTCCCAGCCATGATGGATGATTAGATGTACGTCATGAGTAGATACACAAACTGTATATGTGGAGCTGAGCGAGCGTATTAAAGCAGACTAACTATTTCAAGCTGGAATACACGAGCTGACTTTTCTACAGGATTCACGATCACACCGAGTCTTTCTGAGTCTGTACTAGTCGCGGCTCGTTGGCGGAGTGTGAGGGGAACGGACTCCTCCTGACATCAGTCTGCGGTCATTACCTCTCCCACCATATCTGCTGCACCCAGCGTTAGCCTGCATAACCTAGCTTCGGCACCAGTACGCTTGTGATTTCATACCATGAGCTGCTCGCTGTCTCACTTTCATGCTTGTTTGCTGTTAGGATTGGGGGAGTCGGCGAGTGTGTTCCAATCTTAGCCACGTCTGTGGGGTCAGCTGTAACATTTCAGTCTGTTGCATTTAATGCAGTTCTCTGAGAAAATATATTTAAATGTGTTGCCAGTCCTGGGAAAAGTCAATAAAGTAGACAGACTTGCATCACCATAACAAACAGCCCTTGTAATCATCAGATAAAGATGTTCTAAATAACAACTTGACACTACCCAGGCTTCTGTCTGTGCCACAGAGAATCTGTCTAGACCCTGGATCCATCCAGCGTGGATCCTGACTCACGTGCCAGCAATGGCCATCTGGATGGTGTCAGAGTGCTGAGGCTGGCTAAAATACTCCAGCCCAGTAAAAAGCAATTAATCCATCAACCATCATCCTACGCCGTGACCTTCAAACACCCGCTCTGACCAGCACCATTCATTTTCTGTCACAACTTATTAAGTTATAGCATTTATCAATTAGGCAAACTGATTTAAATTGAGGAGGGCATACAGCCCAGGCTAACGCACATCCACAGGTGCCGAGCAGGTTTAGAGAATACACCAGACCTGAATTAATTTTTCAGAAGACCTTGTGAGTCAGGAGGTGTCAGCAGATGTGATGGTCTCTAAAGTGCTTGTTTATCACTGTGTATGAGACTAGGGATAAAATGCCAACTAGGCAGCTGGCCTTCATTAAAAAATCATGTTTTTACGGTCAGCTGTTCCGACGCTCGGTGCTCTTGTCCCCTACGAGGATGCTTTATGAGACGTTCTAACAGTAAAATAACAGTTAATCTATTTTTCACTTCACAAACAAAAACAGTTTAATGTGATAACCTACTAAAACGCCTGTAAATGTCTGCATGCCAAGTTCATATTTCAGTTGGAAGCTTAAGTTAAATATTCCAAATTATGTAAATGCAGTGTCACAGGGAAACATTAGGATTATGTTACACCAGCATGACACACAGATCTTGAAAGGAAATGATTGCATAACGTTGAATAATTACATCTAATTATACCTCCTACCAGCTCCTGTGTTACCGTGATTCATACATCTACCCTGCTGTGAAATCCTCAATCTGGGCCTGGGAGAGAAACTGGGGCAGCTTCAGATGATCAATAGATGTTGCGTGATAAGCTGACAGATTCTTGTTAGACGTGATGGACTGCAGGGCCTGGCCCTGTCATCACATTCATCTGGGTTCACGCTGATTGACTTTAAATATTTGGATGAGAACAAAGCAACCAGCGACCTCTCCTTACAGGTTTGACGGCCTGACTTCGGAACTCTGAACGTGTTTTCGCTCCTCTAGTCTGTTTGTTCAGGTGTGACGTGGTTAATATCTTTTGTAAAAACAAGTGACAAGGCGCTCCAAGAAACCCAACCAAACTGCATCACTGCAAACCACCTACTCCTGATGACTCCCTACTCCTGCAGTCTAGCTGAGGGATCGGGTTGTGCTATGGGAGCAGTTGTGGCTGTTGCACTTTCATCTATTGGATGCTGCTCTTTCAAAATGACTCAACACGACTCAGTGACCGTCTCAGTCACAGCCTCAGAAGAAGAGTTTGAAATCCGCAAGGGAAAACACAGGTGTAAATAATAACATTAAAGTGACAATTCAACTAAAAAGTGTATTTCGCCCTCCGGGTACTCACAAATAGGTGTCATGATCTCTCAAAGATGTTTTCTTCACCTCTGCATCACTACTTTGTGACTCCAGGAAGCAGAAAGAGCCGGCCCGGTATATTCAGCCTGTAGCTGCCAACTACAAATAACAGCAAAACTGCCCAAAAACAACAGTTTACATGTTCTTAAGGGCATCGTCTGAATTAATCCACATCTTCTTTGTCCAGCCATTTGCTCAATAGTCCACAAATGCTTTGATTTGAGGGAAAAAACACTCAGTCGCTCTGTTCATAGCAGCGCTGAGCGGGACCAGCTAGCTCGTTCATTTGGACCACCTCACAGCCTTCACATGCTCGTGACGAAGGGAATAAGAACTTGTAGAGGCAAAATATACTTTTTGGCTGAATTAGGTCACAGTTCTAATTGGGAGGGCCAGAGATCTGCAGAGATCAGCTGATGTGGAAAGAACCTATTGCTTCATTGCAGGGGACTTGACATTTGTTTATCAGAGATTAAAAACCATGACGTCAGAGAACCTCACGTGAAAAAAAAAATCAGCTCAGTTCTGCAGACTTCCTCGTGACATTGTCATTCCTCAAGGTCAAACTCCCTTTAGAAAACCAGGGATTTTATAGCAGCAGTGTACAACATGCTGTCCCCTCAACTCTGAGGCCAGCAGGCAACTGTACAGCCTTTAGGAACCAGACGGTGAGCAGCATGTTGCACACTGACCCTGCTGCACATCACTTCTCCTGCCAGCAGACAGAGGAGCTGCAGCAGGACCCGGCTCAGCAGTGAGGCGACTGTCCACTGTCCTCTCCGACTCCAGGTCCAGTGCAACAGCAGGGTCAGATTTGAGCAAATTATTTGTTCCACGGTGGGCTGGTCACCTGCACGCAGCTGTTTTTCGCAGCAGCTATTTAATTGTGTAGTCCTGTGAATGCGTGTCATGCAGTGATGATTCCAGTGACAAACTGGCGACGACACTGTCAAACCCAGGGACACTTGTTTGTATGTCCTCTACTCTTCTCTTCCACTCAGCTGCTTGTGTGTTCTGCCGCATCCAAAAATTCAACAGCTTAACACAAGCGCATGTATTTACTTTATATGGTTGTGGCGACTGAACATTTTGAAACCTCACCACTAAAGGAGTTAGGACCAGTCCACTGCCCTCAGCTCATCATCATTTTTAGGAGAACCAGCCTGGCTCTCTCTAAATAGTCCCACCTCCACACTCGTTGATAACTGCGCTTCCTGAATTCCCGCTCAGAACACCCTGCACCACCCACATGCCTGCAGGTTTCCACCTCTGCACACGCTGCATTTTTGCATTTAGGCCCATTGTTTGGTTGTGGACATTCATATATGTGTTGCTTTGAGTTTTTCAAACAGAGAGTACACTGTCGGGAAAGCTCAATAGCGCTGTGTTCCTGACATTTGCTTTTCGCTCAGTGATTAAGGAGATATTTGGGGAAAATTAACATTTAGGTAGAAACTTGATTCTCTTCTGTTTTGACATTTGAAAGTAAAATAAGGACAGTAAAACCCACTTTATTTCAAGTTGCATATTTTAAATATGCTTCTGTTTACTGATTTTGTTTAGTTGCAAACTATTCAGACTCCTGCTCCCTACATCAACTCTGTTTTCACTTATAGATCAGGCAAAACTGGCACATCAGATTCTTGGAAAGACAACACAGAGTAGATGTGAAGTATGTTTGGTGTTACACACACAGTGATCAGACACTGAGTAATTAATCAAGACAAGCTCCTGTTTTTAAGCTTGTGCCACTAACGTGTGTGTGTGTGTGTGTGTGTGTGTGTGTGTGTGTGTGTGTGTGAGTGAGACAGTAAAGGTCTGCTCATCTGGAACAGATAACATGACTCTCACTGGGTAATGAGACAGGAAGAAATGTTAAGGGAGCCCTTAGAGAGACGTGTAATGGAGCATTGTTTGGATGAGAATACATGCACATACACACACACACACTCTCTCTCACACACACACACACACACACACACAGGTAATGAAGCATTGTTGAAGGCTGAGGCTGGCTGAGGCTGATAACATCCAGTAGCGCCTGATGGAAGACAATGGGCCGTAGAAGTAGAACCACACTGACTGCACATCAAACTCTGCTGTCAAAACCTCACACACACGTGCACCCAGGGAGAGATGGATGTACCTGAAAGATAACAGCCAGGCCTGAGGGGGAAATAGGACGCTCCGGTCCAGGGTCATAGCGTATGTTTGGCCAACATCGCCACCCGTAGCCTGCTGCATTCCTCCAACGAGTTTAATTAAAAGAACCAGTATCCCAGGAGCGGCGCCGAGGATCTTGAGTAAGGAACACAAGATGCCTTGCAGATTCTAAATGTTATGGTGACTTAGAAATGTTCCTGTGGCAACACTTCTTCAATGGCTGGCTGATTTCTTTTCCTTTTCATGTTCCTCTGACAATTTCTGTTTGCCAAAAGATTAGCGCACTGTCAGAATATCCACCCTGCGCCTGTGCTTTACTGTTATATTTGACGCGTGTAGTTAATTATTTGTTGAGTGGGTTAGCCGGGGCTGACGGGTAAAACTCCCTTGGGCTTTTGTTTCCAACATCCTGCTCTCGTCTTTGCTTCTTGTACTGCTAACACAGGCGGAGCAGAACAAGAGTGCAGCACAAATGAAATTGACTGCACTATCTATGTGAGCAGATGGAGAACAGCGGCTGGAAACTGACAGCACCTCAGTGTACACTGTAGTCTAGACCAGCAGCCAGGGTTGAGAAATGATTATGTGGTCTGTTATGTTCCGAACAACTGTTTTGTTTGCCGGAATAATGACGTGATATTGATATGGCTCAGGCAACAGAGAAATGCGAGGAGTGGAAATGGATTCTAAGAGTCAATTAACCCCGGATAGATGGGGGTTGCAATGCAAATTCCAGATGCCGGTCTTGAAATTTGGATCTCATGCAAAGGAAGCCTGGGGAAGAATTTATGCTTTCCATTATGAAAAGGGTGGCATCAATTTCCCTGAGTTAATTTCAATTATATGGTGGAGTTAAGGATACAAATTGTAGAGGGAGTTTAAATAAATTTGAAAAGTAGTACATTTGAGTCTATTTGTGCTCAGCAGAGAGCTGAATCCAAATGAGTAAGGCACTCCACTGGAGAAACAGACTTCTAATGCTCGGATTCCTTCTTCTGAGATAGTTTTCATCATATTCAACCTCATCATCGCCCCACTCATCTAAACAACCCATCTATGCCACTATGACTGGCATCCACAGTGGAATCTGCCCACGCACAGCCACCACAATCTAGGGCCACCTCCCCTGCACGAGCTTCACGTTGCTGCCAAATGCTGTGACCCGGTTTATAGACAATCTGCTACCCAGTGGGAGTCAGAGGGAAGACGGTGTGAGGAGCGCCGCTGCAGAGACCCAGGAGGCCGACCTATAGGGAACCAACTCTTTGCAGCTTTCAAGCAGAACACTAAACACAACAAGAAAAAGTGGGCTAATGTGACCTGAAAAAATAGCACAAGAATTTCATATAATCTAATACTTAAGTTCTGTTCAACCCACATAGGTGGCAGAATGCTTAAACAGTCACTAATTCTCATTCATGTCATCCCATAAAAATGAAAACAACGTATGTAAACAGCATCAAATGGGAAAATGTTCATTAGTGTTGAAGGTTAATTTAACTAACATTATTCATGTTTTTGTCTTACCTCGTCATTTTGTTGTTTTGATTTGTTGTGTTGAGGATGAATCATTGAAAGGGCAGTGCTGTCTTAAGGCATCCATCCATTCTATACCTCTTATCCATTAAGGGTCACGAGGGGCAGCGACACTGACGCTTTCATGAAGCAAGGTTTCATCCACCTGGCCGTCGGTAATAATGGTCCTCGGTAACCTGGTTCAAATATAGACTTGAGCTGCATCCAGTGTGGCTCTTTCTTTACATTGTGTGTGTGTGTGTGTGTATATATATATATATATATATACTGTATGTATGTATATATATATATAATGTATGTATGTATATATATATATATATATATATATATATATATATATAATGTATGTATGTGTGTATATATATATATATATATACTGTATGTATGTATATATATATATATATATATATATATATATATATATATATATATATATATAATGTATGTATGTGTGTATATATATATATATATACTGTATGTATATATATATATATATGTGTGTGTGTGTGTGTGTTAGTCTGCAATCTCCACTAAACAGCCAAACAGTCATTTCACTTTTTCAAGTGCATGTGGCATTTTCCTTTCCTTTTTCATTTCTTCTTTCTTTTTTTTTCAAATTTACCAAGTCAAATGGTTCTGACCCATGAGGACGCACAAGGCTGCTGCCCTTGTATGTGTTTATTTTTTGGAGCATGACTACTCATCTTACCCAGGGGGGAAGGAACAGTTTTGGTTGTCAGGGTAAGTTTAATGATCACACGCAGGAATTTGTTATTTTCCTCATATTGCTTCGTGCAGTAACAAATATAAGAGAAAGAAAAACAGTCATTCACAATGTCCACTGACCTCTTGCTTATTCAGAGAATATTTTGTTATTGTGCCTCCTGACATTTGAAAGAATATTAATTAGCAGCACATTGAGCCCAAATGTCTCTAGTCTTCATGTCCATGAACAAGGAAAAAGATCTTGGACCAGTGTGTTGATGCTGTGTAGAGTTTTGTTCCGCTGGGTGTCACATGAATAATTGTGTTTAATCACTGCATGCTTTACACCCCGGCAGAGCAGTGCTAGCTGGATACGGTGTGATCGGTGCATGACGGGAGTCAGCGTGAAACCCTCAGAGGTTCGCTGCAGGGGAAGAGGATCTGAGGGAAAAAAGAGGAGGGGGAGTCAGACCGCAGCACTTGACATTTACTGGCCTTTGGCTGCATTGTTAGTCAGTGGGAGAAGCCGCACAGGACGCATCATGCAGGAAACAATGTCTTACACTCCTCAACAGAATATTATTATAATATTCAAACCTAAACGTCTCTGAATTGAAATTCCACATAAAAAACTAGGGCGCCGCAGTGGTGCAGTGGTCAGCACTGTAGCCTCCCAGCAAGAAGGTTCCTGGTTCCAGTCCCGGCTCCATCACAGGATCTTTCTGTGTGAGTCTCCATGTTCTCCCTGTTCCTGTGTGGGTTCTCTCTGGTACTCCAGCTTCCTCCCACAGTCCAAAGACATCAAGAGAGGACGAGGCTGATTGATACTCTAAATTGACCGTAGGTGTGACTGTGAGTGTGAATGGTTGTCTGTCTCTATGTGTTGGTCCTGTGATGAACTGGTGACCTGTCCAGGGTGAACCCCGCCTCTCGCTTGAAGGCTGCTGGGATAGGCTCCACCCCCCCTGACCCTTAACAGGATAAGCAGTAGACAATGGATGGATGGATTCAAAAAAACTCTGTCATGAGACATTGTTTTTTGTCAATATATTGATTACCTGACCAACAATACAATGTAACGAGCTCAAAGTCTGAATATTGATCCATATTTTGCTCTGCCATCTTATACCTGCACCTTTATTTTGAAATTCCCACAGCACATCTTTTTACTGTACCTTTTTCTGTAGCTTCATATTCACATTTATTCAGTTTATAAGTAATAGATAGTAATAGATAGTACAGAAACTAGACAACTAGACACTCATGAGGAGAAATCTTGAGAACTGGAGCTCAGTCTGTTCAGATTGAGCCTTTTTCTACATATTCCTCCAAAAAAAAAAAAAAACCTTATCCCTCACCTCTTTTTCTTTGTGCAGATAAAACCCACACAATCACACCTCCTGCTGCTGCCGCCGCTGCAGTCACCCCCGCAGCGTTGATTCTTCTTCTGTGGTTTTGCTTCTTTCTGTGTGCGGCCTCAGACTTGATATGTTCCGTTTTCATGTCTGCCCCCAGCACTTACATCGTAAATACCAGGGCCCCTAGAGAGGGCTGCGTCCCTCTTAAATAGTCATGATTCTTTGTCCCGAATCACTAGAATCTGTTCATTTACAAAGGTGAGACTTCATTTCTAAAACTTGGCATTTTAAAAGTTTCTTATCTTCATGCAGGAGAAGAATACTGGTCATGGACAGAGACACAGACAGACAGACAGACTACTTTATTACACATGTTGGTTACTGACACTATGCACACGTCAGCTGACTTCAGACATCAGATTTATGTTTCATCCACTTCCTGATGAATCATCTCAGCCACAGTTACCTTCATAACAATTAAAGTCTGAAGAATACGAACCGATTAGATTAGCTGAGCTCATTCAGCTGATATAGTGTAAATGCAGCTTCAATTAACTTTTAGCCAGATGTCCAAGGAAATGCCAACCCCCGCTGCTCCTGAGAGCTGTGCTTCATATTTCACCAGAAAGGTCTTTTTTCATATAAAGGGGTAAAGTTGCACCCTGCTAGATTAACTCTGTGTGAACCCGCCTCGCCTCAGGAGTGACTCCTGTGAGCAGTAACCAGAATAGAAAAGGCATAGAGAATGAAAAACTGTGTACGGACTTTGTCATTCATAGTTAAAGAATGAACACACAATAGAAATATGGCTGTGCCAGATATAAAATTATGCTCAAAGTTTTAATATGCTGCTGTATGTTATCATATCGTGTTTTGATGTGGGAACTATGGTGAGAAATTCTTTGTGCAAAAGCACGGATAGTAGAGAACAGATTACAAGGAGATTTATTTCCTGACATCCTCGTGTTATGTCGCTGCTCTCCAGCGCCAGAAGGAATCGCTGAAACTTTCCGCTTCCTTTCATGTGCAGTTTCACTTGCGCTTTCAATATTTCTGACAGTCTTTGCAGTCGGCAGCCTTTATCTTGGACAGCCAGGCCGTTCTGGTCAGCTTCAATGCAAGCGCAGTTGTTTGGTGTCAGTGACAGCGTCATCAGTCAGCACATATCCAACCTGCTCCAAAACCACAGTTTATACTCATCGCTTTTGTTGATTGTTTACTCATTTATTCCCATCAGTGTGATTTCCAGCTAAACAGATGACATTTTAGGGTAGAGAGGAGGACGACGCTAAAGAGGGTAAGGGGTGAGGAGATGGGGTAGTTACAAAAATCAATACTTTTAATCGCACTGAATCATGACGAAGGCCGTGAAATATGACATAAAACAAGCTGTTGCTCCTAGAAGATACAGATCCATATAAAATGTGTTAGTAGAACCACCTAAAGAACAAAAGGGAACACGGTTGTGAAATATTCCATCCATCCTCGTCTTGACATATTCAACATGGAAAATGACAAACAGGAATTCACTGTGTGTCTATAAAAGTAAGGATTTAATCTTAAAGGTAAGTAATTTGATGTTGACTGCTGTCGGGAGGTGACAGTGTACAAATACTTTTGATAAGATTTTTACTGAATTTCTAAAATAAGACAGTGTTTAACTTTTCTTTTTGATCTTTTTTTTTACCAAACACATTCAATAAAAAACTCATAATCAATATGAACTTTTTTTTTTTTTTTTTACTGTTATAATCCACTGGTATAATCGACCATAGAAAGCTTTTATTTTAATTCATTTAAGCGGAAATTCCTGAGTACTCCAACTAACTTTCAGAGCCAATTTTGAATCAATAGAAGTTGAACCGGTACGAGTCTTTTCTTTTTAACAAGTATCTGCTCTTTCACAACCTTTGAGATCTTGAATGAAATAGTGAAACTTGTTTGTGAAAGTCAGATTGCTGCAGTGTTCTAGATGAATGAATATTTCATATCGTCTGCTGCTGTAAATGGAAGTGTGGGATTGAATGGGACAGAATAGAATACATTAAAGGACGCCGACCAGGATTGGGACAGGAATCTCTCAAGCCGACACACATCAGCATGTCAGGACACCCCTCCGATCTGTTTCCCAGCGTAAACGTACTTTTACTCTCCGGAGGCAGTTTTGACACATTTGGCACCTGGATCTTCACATTTCTCTGATTCAACAGTGAATCTGATTAATGGATGCAAATATCATCAAAACAAAGTCTTTGTAATGATGATAATATTTTAGAGTCAATGCAACAGAAGGGTCCAAGAACAGGATAAAGCTGCACAGATGCTGGGTACAGTTTGAGTTAACACACAGAACAAATACATTTGCAAATGGAAAAAAGAACAATGAGAAGGACTTTGGGTATTTTAATTGCAGTTTGGGATTTTTATTAGTATGACCTCGTTAGATTTGTCAGGTATGGAACTCAATCATCCCAAACCAACAAAAGATTTTTCTGAAAATGTAACAGTAAGAAAATATTATGATAATTTCCCATTAATTTGTAATTTTTTTCAGTGATTACATCGTTCCTGCACAGGTTGCTGCTGTGTTCCTGCACTTCCCACCACAGGTGAGATGTGAAAGGCTAAAGTCAGACATCCTTCTGAACCCCTCCCAGTTGATATCAGTACACAGTTACAGAGGAATTCGTGTAATGCTGTCAATAAAAGATGGACAGGTGGCTACGACGCCTGATTTCGTAGGCTTGATTCGGGCCCCAGAGAGGTGTGTATGATGAAGTCTACTGAACCAGGTATTGTTAGAGATGAGAGGATTTATTTATAATTGACCAACAGCCATTGAAATCCCCGCTAGAATTGGCGAGAGTCACACGTAGTGCAGCGGTGTGGCTGATACGGGCTCCCACACACACTATGAACTACAGTGTTCAGAGCAGGCAGACGTGAGTCTCAGGTGTTCTGATACACAATATCAACAGACTCTTTTTTTTCCTACCTGAGAGGTGAAAAAAGACAAGCTGTCCCCGTTTGCCCTTGCACACTTAAACTTCAGCGTCCACATAGCAGCGTCGGAACTTGTCCTGTGTGTCTTTGCTTTGTTTGTGTTTGTCTTTGCATCTACATCAGGTCCACCGGGGTGTGGCTGCTCCAGCAGCTCCAGGTGAGAGTCAGTAGTGAGGACGAGTGTCCACTGAGAAGATGTGGCTGACCAGCTCCAGCTCTTCTACGCCAAACTACTGCACGCCTGCAGGTTCGTTATATAAGCCATGTTCGATAGAAGGAAGCCTTTTTCAGGATTATTAATTCTGTTTCCGTGTAGCCAATCAAACATCATTGAAATCAGACAGTTGTGTTATTTTATGGTGAAAAATAATATTTTTAATGGCAGTCATCTTTAAAAATGGCATCTGTCTTCAAAACAAATACACCTCAGCCTGTTTGGCTAATAAACAGTAACTTTTGACTTTTCTCTGACGTGAGAACAATCAGTCAACTGGAACTCTAATGACAACCTATGACAAATGATGAATTCAGGAGTTTGAATTCAAAAAGTAGAAGCACAAACAAGGCAATGCATTTTCTACTGGAAAAATACTTGAGACAATAGAATAAGCAACATTTTCATTTTGTCTTTCTAATGTGTTCTTAGTGCATTTATGTGCTTTGTAAGCAGTGTGTTAATGGCAGTGTAAATCACTAACGATGTGCAACAGCAGAAATGGAAAAAGAGGGAAGTTCATGAGAGATGTTCCTGCTCAGTGACTGGTGATGAAAGACAGAACGGAGAGGGAAATGAAGCAAGAAAGAAATCATTTTTGAGGAACCACAGCGCTGACAACTCACTGCAAAACCAGCCTGGGAGTGAGAGCAGAAACAAATCCTCTGCACTTGTCAGGAATCTGTAAATATCCATATTCATGATGGTGCAGTGAAAGTCCTCTGACTCCTCCAGGTACAACAGCCGGTCTCCTGCAGGGAGGGGGTGGGGGAGGGAGTCAGCAGCCTACAAGCTATGGGTTTTCTTTGTTCATCTGTTGTTGTTGTTGTTGTTTTTTTACCTTTACAAGTGTGTCTCTTTGTTGTTGATCTAATTTTGGCACGGACGGCTTCATTAAATAAAGATCCAGCTCCTGCTGTGTTACTTTACATTTGAAGAGTTGTGAGAAAAATTTTATCTTGTCATTCATGACTTGGTCCACAGTGTATTTTTCCTTTTGCCTGTTTAACTCATTATAATCCATATTTCTGTGGTGTTATACTAAAGAAAAATATAATTCATTCAACACAAAACAATTAAGATGGCACTCTCTTAAAATAAAACTTTTTTTTGGGGGGGGGGTAAATCAGTCTGAGGTGGCACGGTGGTGCAGTGGTCCTTTTAATTAGAGAAGATAATGCTGGGGGTGGCACGGTGGTGCAGTGGTCAGCACTGTCCCCTCACAGCAAGAAGGTTCCTGGTTCCAGTCCCGGCTCCATCATAGGATCTTTCTGTGTGAGTCTCCATGTTCTCCCTGTTCCTGTGTGGGTTCTCTCTGGTACTCCAGCTTCCTCCCACAGTCCAAAGACATCAAGAGGGGACGAGGCTGATTGATACTCTAAATTGACCGTAGGTGTGACTGTGAGTGTGAATGGTTGTCTGTCTCTATGTGTTGGTCCTGTGATGGACTGGTGACCTGTTCAGGGTGAACCCCGCCTCTCACCTGAAGGCTGCTGGGATAGGCTCCACCCCCCCACCCCATGACCCTTAATAGGATAACTGGTAGAGAATGGATGGATGGACAGATTTAATCAGTCTAACATGAGTAACAAAAAAAAAAAAATCTTGAAATACCACATTTGGGCTGCATGCCCCTGAGAACTGTACCGGTAACCTTGACCTTTGACTTCCAAAATCTTTTCATCCTTTAGTCCCAGTGGACATCTGTGTCATATCTGCCATATGGTTTTGATGGTTCAAAAAGCTGTTCCATCCACGACCGCTGCTGCCACCATCTGGTGGAGTAATGTGAAGACGTGTCATGTCACGTGAAATGTTCATCAGTTTTTGAGGTGAGGAAATGTGCGACCAACAGGAGCAGCACAAACATCTCCTGCAGCTGATTGGCTGGAACAGTGTTGTGTGGCTGCGTCGGAGCCCCTTTGTTTGTTTTTCATTTACAGAGCCAGGGGTGTGTATGAACACAGGACAACACACAGAGTGGACAGCCAGTGGACCCTTAGGTGTAGTGATGAATGGAGGTCGATGGACCCATTTACAGAAATCCGCCAGCAGCCAAACAGGATCATAAAGGAACTGAATGTATTGTTTCCTAACCAAATTTCAGACGGTCTCAGCCGCTGGCGGAGCTCAACACAAGGCAACCTTTACTGACAAGGACAGAAGCAAAGCATGGAAGCAAAATACAACTGATTCAATCAGACAGGAGGGAGGGACACGAGCAGACATGAACATGAACACGGTGTAGATGAGCTAATGAATCGGAACAAAACATTTATAACTGTTTATTAATAACATGCTAGTGTGCATTAAACCAGAAATAATTCTTTAGGAATGTTCAAGTGTTTAACTTAAGCTTGGTCGTGTGTATTTATTACAAAGTGTTACCGTTCCTTCAAAGTAGAACAGGACGGAACTTGAATTGAGTCAAGAACAACAACATCAAAAGTCTGGGCATCAGAGACCCTGATATCACAGTCGGACCAGGAGGAGGATGCTCCACGCTCCAGTGCACCCACGTCCACGTCAAAGCTCCCCTCACTCATACATCCATTTGCTTCCACATTGTAAGAACACATTCTTATTTCTTTTTCTTGCAACGTTTTTTGTTTGTTGGTTCTCATTTTGAACAGGGAAGCAATGTCAATAACTTGAATAACCTCCTATTGCAAAATAACTATATGGAATATTACATTGTCTGTAGAACAATTGATTAAATTAATTAAATGTGTCAGTGCTGTCCATAGACTGAGAGAAACAACTAGAACTCCCGACTGAGAGGAAGAAAAGAAACAATGCGGCTAGACATAAACCAGATGTAATGGCTGAAACTGATTTAATGAGAAGAGGGCATGAAAACAAGACAAAGAGATATTAGGCAGAAGGGTGTCTAATAGGAAATTGAAGGTGAGGAGTCACAAGTTGTCTGTAGCAGGCGGAGAGTAAATTGAGACGACTAAAGCCAACATCTTCAGAGATCAATGCTTCCTAATCCAGGACACATTCACGCATTAATGAGGTCTTAACCTCTCACACATTCTGTCAGCCCTTCTTGTTCCCTCACGACTGTTATAGAAAATCTTCCCAACTCTCTGGAAAAACACACATTTGCCACCAAGGTTTTAAAAAAGTGACTCCCTGTCAAAAGCGCTCTCCACCCCACAAGGGCACTCTCCTCTTGATAGATATCTCACCATTAACGACGCAATTTTGCTGAAAAGTTCAAGATCATTACCAACCAGAAAGTGAGAGGTACATACGTTAACAGCGACTTTGCACAATGAGACTTCCAATTGGCCAATGAATAATATGAAAGGCTCCACATTTATGGCAGCCCATTTGCTGCAGTGGATATTAGGAATGAGTAATAACCTGTGTGGTATCTACAATAAAATGTGATACAGTAGCAATAAAATTGTGGGTATTTGTACAAAGTGGTGCAGGAATAATTTGATTTTGTCTCATCCACTGTTCCACAAAAGTTCACCATAGCTGCTGAGAGAGATAAGAAACCGGATAAATATGCGATGTGTAGGTTGCTGACCAGATTGTGAGAGCAATCGTGAGTCACTGTAGCACAAAGTAGTGCCAACCTTTCCATCAGTCACTGCTAAAAGTTTGTGATCTAAGGTGAGGGTCATCCGCCTAGAGTAGTGACCACAGTATTGCTGATTACGCACAATCCATCCATCTTCATCACACTCCATTTTACCTCTGGACCAACGAAGAATACTTTAAATCTGTTGGCACCAGAAAATGAAGTGTTTCGATGGTGCGGCATGGCTTCATAGAACAGGAAACTGTAATCGCTGGATTCTCGTCTTCTATAGAGTTCAGCCAACGCAAATCATGGGCGTCGTGTTTGCTGCCAACGCCACACGATTCTACAATGAACTATATGGGGTAGACATGCTATATTGATATGAATCGCTTACCATCACTATTAATAAGCCTATAAATATCAGCGTCAATGTCAGCCATTATGTAGAAGGCCCTCACTTGAATAACGCAGCATGTACTTACCTTAAATATCTTAAATGGGCCTGTCAACTGCATTGTAGCCCAGTCGCTCAAATAATCACGAAGCTGTTTAATCTCTCCTGAGTCTCCCGTGTCCATCCATTGCCAAAAAAGGTTGAAATTACTTTAAAAATTATAATGATTCATATAGTAAAAATTACCTAGTCTGAGTCATACTGTTACTTCTTGTTAGGGTTATCACTAGTATTGTCATTATTAACTCACATAAACCCTTCCCAAGACGACATGTGATTCCAATCATAAAATATCTACATTGGTTAATCCTGCCAAGAAAACCATGCAAGTCATGATGGTAGCTTCTAATTTTCTAAGCATTTAGTCTAGACAAGTAGCTCACTGGCGTAAGGCTAGCTTAAGTCTTGGTAAACTTCATTCATCATTCATTTCTAAAGCGCTGTTAGGAGTTTTTTAGAGCCTGATATGAACAAATATGATATGACTATTAAATCATCAGCTCCCACACCCTCCTCTGTTTTTTTGGTCAGGGGGAAAATGCATTTCTTTGTGCCCCATTCTTGCTATGCAGCTAATGTTGATTGTTGATAATTTATTAAAGCTGAAAATTGATCTCTGATATTCGCTTTGCTATGTGTATCACTGGATAAGTCATGGTTAATGATAGCAAACACGGCGCCCATTGAACACGTGGCCGCCTCTCAACCAATGCCATGACAGAATCGTTCTTGAACGTTCAAACCCCAAGTTGCCCGAACTGTATATACAGCTCTGCACTTTTCATCATTATAGCACCACCTGGTGGTTCCAGGAAGTAAGTCTGATACAACAAACATCATTTGATCTACATCCCTGTTGTCTTCATGTGATGTACAGCAACATCATACATAGGGTGTGTTTTCTGGTTGCACCCAGTGGATACAGGAGGTGATATTGGCACCAAAGTGATGTGATGCATTAGTCTGCTCCTTAACGCAGAGTCAGGTATCACCTACTTCCCTGTCCCTCTGGGTGGGTGCGGAAGGAGCAAAGGCCAACTCAACTCACAACTCACTGATGCAGCTTTTGAACAAAAGTTTGCTTTTTTGGAATTACGCAGTCCCACACTGAGTTCTAGCTGTGGGCTTCACATCCTGTTGACCACAGGTCATGTGACCAAGAGATTTCAAATCACTACCAGGTATTAATACTAACCAGGAAAAATAAGACAATTGTCCTCTTTTTTTAATTTTTAATTTTTTTTAATTTTTAATTTTTTTTCATTCTTTATTTTTTTTTTAAATGTAGTCAGACGGTCTCCACTTCTAAACTAGTTTAGTTTTTCAACAGAAACCCTTTTATATCCCTTCTAATGCTGTGCTGAGGGGGCTCAAGCATGGTCTCCTTCGTACCGTCAAGGTCGCCTTCCACCAACCCTCTCACGCTGCCAAAGTTGATCTGTTAACAGCATTCTCAAGTTTGCATTATACCTGTCATTTTTACCATGACTTTCCTAGTTGTTCTGGTAGGCATACATCACTCTTGAACTCCTGAATTGTGTTCATTATAAATCGTTATAACTCCACTGAATCAGAGCGAAATCACCCTCTTTCCACCGATAAGAAAGAAACCTGTCTGAGCTTGCATTAACACAAAAATGCATAGGTGAAAAAACTGATCAGCAAGGTGGTGCAGTGGTTAGCACTGTCGCCTCAAAGCAAGAAGGTTCCCGTTTTACTTCATCTGATTTTTTTCTTCTCAGTCCATTCGTGCCCCCTCATCGCTACTCTACGGATGCGGTAAACGTTCCTCAGGCCCCCAAACCTTGCGTCACTAGCTGCATGCAGATCCCTGTTGGGAGTGTTGGTCAGAGGACAGATTTCCTCAGACCAATACCACAATTGGCACCTGTGGGAAAAAAAAAAAGCAGCCATGGAACTCCCAGACCCATTTCTCACCATCTCGCTCCATATAACCGTCTACTGCTTTTGAAGCAGTCTTAATAGAGATTCTTTTTTTCAGCGAGCGCTACCCACTCATAACTTCACCACTGGACGGAAACATTTGAGTTTGTTTTGGATCGACGTCTGCAGTCGTCAGATGGAAGGTATGGCTGGAGTGTTTTCATCCAGGAAATTGGGAAACACTTTCATGCACACCGAGGCTATGGTAATGCAGCTAAAAGGTTCCACACGCATTTTGTCTATAAACCCCAACATGCTTGGATCGCTGCAATTTGCATATCAACGAATCCTATAAATGCAGGCAGTCTTGGTTAGGGGCTCTGGCCAGCCTCCTCCTTTGTTTGTTTTTGTTCAATTGCAGTCTCTGATAACATCTTCGCACTGCTCCCGCTGTAAAACAATATTATAAATATAGTTAATATATTTTCAAGGATTTTTGGATGGGTTCAGCATGACCTAAAATATAGTAATAAATATTTAAAAGATGACTCATAAGAAAATCACTTCTTCCTCTTCTGACATGCACTCCAAGTCCCGCTTTTATTTGACAAAAACATGAAAAAGAAATGGTTCTAAATGTCAGAATCAATAAAGTTTTTCCAAATAAATACCACCCAAATCAAATGAGGGAGCTGAATTTGACCAGGATTCAATGAACGGGTATGATAACATCATATCCTGTTATTTAAACATAGCGGCGTGAGGACAAGGTTTCACATACCAATTCCTGTTTCATTTACCTTATTTTCATTTCCATTATTTACCTACATGTTCCTCCATCAGCTTGGGATCTCAGGATGCCGGAACAGATCTAGTTTGAATATTTTCATTGTTTTCCTCAAAGCGTGTGGATTTAATGTGGTACAGTATTTTTATTTTATTGAGATGGTGACATCTTATAGTACCTGGGTGTTCACCTGAACAACAAACAGGACTGGTCAGACAAAACCTTGGCCATCTACACCAAGGGTCAGAGGTAGGGTTGCCAACCGTCCCGTATCAGCCGGGACGCCCCGTATTTTGGGTGCACCCCTTTTAGCTTAAATATGGGGTGTCCCAGCTAATACGGGACGGTTGGCAACCCTAGTCAGAGCAGACTCTACCTGCTCAGGAAGATGAGGTCCTCTGGAGTGCGGGGGGCACTCTTGAGAACCTTCTATGATACAGTGGTGGCATCACCCATCTTTTATGGGGTGGTCTGCTGGGGCAGCAGCATAGCAGCTGCAGACAAGAAGAGACTTGACAAACTGATTAAGAAGGCCAGATCTGTCCTGCGATGCCCCCTGGACCCAGTGGATGTGGTGCGATAGAGGAGAATGATGGCCAAGCTGTCATCTCTGTTGAGTACTGACCTCTCCATGCACACCACCCTGACAGCACTGGAGAGCTCCTTCACTAACAGGCTCCTCACCCTAAGTGAGTGAAGGAGAGGTTCCGCAGGTGCTTCCTACCTGCAGCTGTCAGACGACAACAAGCACTGCTCCCAATAGCCACCCCTACCAGACCCTGGACAGTCTTTTTACACTGTGCTGTGCAATACTTAACATAGTACTGTGCAATAGCCAACACTTATGCTAATATTTACTGTTGTACATAGTGTATTATTGTAGTTTTTTTTATAGTTTCTGCAATTTATTGCTCTTGTTCTTTTGCCCCTGCTACTTCTCTATTTCTGCTGCTGTAACAGTACCAATTTCCCAACTGAGGGACAAATAAAGGTCTATCTTATCTTAAATTAAGATTTAATCATAAACACTCATCAAGATAGACAGCTCTCTCTACCCTGTTGCTGTTGAGTAGTATTTGACATTGGTCGCAGTATGCATATTCAGGTTCTATCTGTCTGTAGACCCATAGACTCAGACTGTTTACTGACATAGGGATTTAAGCAGGAAAAGTGTTTTTTTTCGTCTTATCTTCATCCTCTCCGCACCTGTTAAAGACATGCCTATGATTTTGTGATTTAACGAACTATACAGGTCCGTTTAACAGGCCTGTATAGTTCACAAACAGACCGTCTGTGTGTGTAGGCCATCAGATGCCATTATTCCTCACATTACATGTTTTACGATCTGATGTTTACGATTTGGTGATTTAATAAACTATATGACACAGAGGTCTGTTTATGTGTGTCGGCCATCAGACGCTATTATCTCAGAGGTTTTACGATCTGTGCGTCTACCTCCTTACCATGTAAAGCCCTGAAGGTTGACCTTAGGTTGTTAAAGGTTCCTAAAGTTTAAAAAGTTAGGGTCATTGCTTAATTTGTAAATCATAAGGTGCCAGAACGCTAAGTACATATGACAGCTCAGGGGTGAGAGAGGGGCACAGGTCCCTTAACATATACAGAAAACATACAAATGCCCACTTGCCATGATGTGGGACTTACGAGCCTCCTTTTGATGCCCACATCACCACAGGTGGGACTTAAGAGTCTAAAGTAAGCAATTAGTTTCTCAACAGGTCCAACTTTCAAAACAAACAAAAAAACAGCTCACAATAAATCACACAAATCTTCCATTATTACTATTACGGTATTTAAAGATTGGCACGGCAGGGTCAGGCTCAGATAGTGGTTGTAGCCAAATGTGCCAGGTACCCCAGAGACAGAACAAGGTTTTTCAGTCCAACAAAAAGGTTATTTACTTGAGGAATGGGGAGGGTGCTGACCGAGGCAGTAATGGGGAAATATCCAAGGAGGGGTGTGAGGGAAGAGGGTCCAGGAGGCAGTGGGGAGCTTAGAACGACGACGGGACACTGGGATTACGGAGGGAGCCTGAAACACGGAAGAACAGGATTAAACAGAAGAAACTTAAATGAAGGCAGTAAAACTAACACTCACAAATATACTAAATGCTATGAGAGACACAGCCGGCTAAACTGACCACACTAGTCAACATTCAAGTGACGGGCGCCCCTTCTCAGCCTCCTCTTATACCCAGTCAGTCCTGATGAAGATGAGGAGCAGCTGGGCTGATTGGCATTGCCAGCAGCTGTGCTGGGCTGACTGGCTGCTGGCTGCTGGGCAGCCCCAACAGGCGGTCTATTATTGGACAGTATGCTCACCATTTAGTTGTCCAAGACACCCCACATCACGTTAGACCCGGCTTGGCTAGCTGGAGGTGAACCTGGCTAGCTGTGGTGGTGCTCGCCTCCTGCTGCAGCCGATTTTGATCGTCAACATGATTGCTGCAGCTTCCCTCGTCGCCGCTTGTGGAGGCCTTTCTGACTCGTCTGAAGCGTCATGCGACTCTTCCTTCTTTTTGAAAAAACAGCAAATTTAACTGTCTTGTTGACATGTTGGCGTTGAAATAGTAGCTGTTTATTTCCTCTCTGTTTGCTCCTCAAAGACAGCGAATTTCGAAAGGTTATTTGTGTATGTCAGGGGCGTGGTTTGTTGGCATCAGCGCATCAACAGATCTCCGACTCTTTCAAATGACATTGAGTCTTAATAAACAACATGAAATTCTAAGGATTTGGTCTGTAAATTTATCTGTGCACATTATTGTTGTATTTTAAACATTTTTAAAACATTTTCATATTTCCTTTTAATACAAGAGGTACCGGATCTGCCCAAATAATTACCGGAACACAAGGAGGCCAAAATTCAGAGGTGCCGGATCTTGTCGGAGGATCCGACTCGAATTAACCCCTGGTTAGGGTCTGGTCATATCCTGATAAGCTGGAAAGGAGAAGCGCCAGGGAAAAGCATCGGAAGCCGGGAAAAGTATGGGAAAAATATGAAGGACCCGCCATCATGACGTAGCCATACCTCACTAGATCAGAAAAAAACACCCAAGGAAAACCATGGGAAAGAGGAGGATTCAAGGTATAGCCCACTCATGGCATGGCAACATGTCACTGGATGACTTCAGGTCAACAAGCTTTATACTCTCTCTCCAGTCCCAGCTCCATCACGGGATCTTTCTGTGTGAGTCTCCATGTTCTCCCTGTTCCTGTGTGGGTTCTCTCTGGTACTCCAGCTTCCTCCCACAGTCCAAAGACATCAAGAGGGGACGAGGCTGATTGATACTCTAAATTGACTGTAGGTGTGACTGTGAGTGTGAATGGTTGTCTGTCTCTATGTGTTGGTCCTGTGATGGACTGGTGACCTGTCCAGGGTGAACCCCACCTCTCACCTGAAGGCTGCTGGGATAGGTTCCAGCCCCCCCCCCCCCCCGTGACCTTTAATAGGAAAACTGGAAGAGAATGAATGGATGGACAGATTTAATCAGTCTAACATGAGTAACAAAAAAAATCTTGAATTACTACATTTGGGCTGCATGCCCCTGAGAACTGTACCGGTCACCTTGACCTTTATATAAATTTCGGACAATAAGCTGCTACTTTTTTCCCCTCCTTTGAACTCTGCGGTTTATACAGCTAATCTATGTTTTTTTTTTCCAGCTAACGGCCACTAGGGGGGCTTTTTTGGTTTTGAGAGCGACGAAGGACAGACTAGGAGAGTGGCTGAAGAAGCCCTCCTGAGGCTGTTCCTTTCCGACACTGAAGATGAGGACTTTGGTGGTTTTAGTACGCAGGAAGAACAAAGATGAGGATGGTTGACTGACTTTTCTTGTTACAGCTGCGTTGCTGGATTGATGGATTAATAGATTAATGGACTGGACTTTTCTGGTTGGCAGGTTATATTTTAAGCAGATGTTCCTGCACCTTTCGGCCCACTGCCATGTTACACGCACTTTTAAAAAATGCATTTAATTTAGGCATTGCCTCGTCAAGCGCTGTAAGCTTTGTTTTTGGTACGTGTGCTGAGAGCACACCATTTATTTCTGCACAGTAAATACGTTTCAAATGCTGTGAAAGTTTGTGTGTCTGAAACGCTGTGTCGTGATACAGTACAGTTTACACAGCATGGTACATGTTCCGTACTATTGCACTAAATGGTAACACTTGAATAAGTTATGCATATATGCAACTTGTTGTTTGTAGGAAATGTTAATAAATGGGAAGCTTCCCCAAACAACCATCTCTTTCCTGACAATCCCCTCTGTGCACGAACCCTTGCATATGGTAATTAAACATTGAAACACCTGCAGCTTATAGTCCAGTGCGGCTTGTATATGTACACATTTGGTTTTTTTTCCCTAAATTTCGCTGGTGCGGCTTATATTCAGGTGCACGGAAATTGCGATGCAAAGACGCTTCCCATTAATAGCAGCAGACTATACAGCCACAAGAAATAAAGATTCAGCGCAAATCTAAGTTGCTGCTATTATCTCAGTTATATGTGCAAGTATGTAACATGCACTTGTGTTTTTATTAGTGTAAAAAAAGGGGTATTACGAAATGTACCAAAATAAAAAAATGACCAAATAAAATTCAAAGATGCACAAAATAAAAATCAATGTAAAAAAAAAAAAAAACAATGCGAAGCAGCACCGCTTACGCTGATGATTTTTGACTTTCTCACCTAGTGTATACACATATTACAAGAACAAGAACACTGTAGCAACGCCAGAGAAGAAGAAGCGAAAGTAGCTGACGCTCCTTCATCAAACAAATTGGTTGTGTGGACTTATTTTGGCTTCCCATGTAAAAGACCAGGTAACGATGAGACGGTTGTGGATAAAACAAAAACCGTGTGCAAACTGTCGGTACACAACAAGAAGCAATAACTTGTATGTCTGCATATTAAGGAAGAAAATAAAGAATATTCGATTTTTGCATTCCTGATTTTTCCATCCATCGTCATCTTCCGCTTATTCCTTACTAGTAAGGGTCGCGGGGGGGCTGGAGCCTATCCCAGCATCTACGGGCGAGATTCACCCTGGACAGGTCACCAGTCCATCTCAGGGCCAACACATAGAGACAGACAACCATTCACACTCACAGTCACACCTACAGTCAATTTAGAGAATCCAATCAGCCTCGTCCCAAATTGCATGTCTTTGGATGGTGGGAGGAAGCCGGAGTACCCGGAGAGAACCCACGCAGGCACGGGGAGAACATGCAAACTCCACACAGAAAGATCACGCGCCCAAGCCGGGACTCGAACGTGGAACCTTCTTGCTGTGAGGCCACAGTGCTGACCACTGCATCACCGTGCAGCCATTCCTGATTTTTGATTTTCTTAAATCTTTATTTCATATTGTGAATATTTCGTATCATTTCGTGAGTTGACCATTTCATTGCATCCCTAGTAAGAAGATTTTAGAAAATGTCCTTTTATATAGCTACTTCACCTGTTCAAACAATTAAAGGTAATGTGGAGGTGGTGGTAAAATCAATGAAACTTAGACACTATTTATTCTTTATGGAGGTAAATTTAGGAAATTGGGTTGGAAAACTTGGAAAACACTGATCCAAACCACTTCAAGCTAGGCCCTGAGACAGTCAACATAGGTTTTACAACTTTTCACGATATTCCATTGAATTTTTTGTGGAAGTAATTAATGATTTGAAAAGAAACGCTAACCACCATTAACTTCCAAATAGTAGAACTTATGTTAGTCAAACAATCATAAAACTACTGGAGATGTATGATATTGTTTTTAAGGGGTTAGGGTTAGGTTAGGGGGTCGGTTAGGTGGTCACTACTCAACATGCTGATATTTTTACAACTGATTTGGCTAATAAATGACATCCAACAAATGCTGATAACAGTAAAAAATAAAATACATATTTATATGTACTTATGTACGTATGCATACTGAATGTACTCACTGAAAAAAAAGTGAACATGAATTTGATCAATTAATGTTTATGTCTTTAATAATCCCAAAAATCAAATTCATTTGGTGATATTCCCTTATCATTAATAACAGGTGATCTAATATCGAGATGAAGTGGCTCGAGCATCTGGTCGGGATCCTTCCCGGACACCTCCCTAGAGGTGTTCAGGTTATGTCCAAACGGCAGGAGGCCTCGGGAAAAACCCAGGACCGAGTCTGTGTCTCTCAGCTGGCCTGGGAACACCTCAGGATCCCCTGTTAAGACCTGGACAAAGTAGCCAGGGAGAGGGAAGTCTGGGTCTCTCTGCTTAGGCTGCTGCCCCTGTGACCCAACCCGGTAAGCGGAAGAAAATGAATGGATGGGTGGATGGAATCAATTCGCTTATATCCCCATGCCTTAAAAAATATTGAAATGACTACCATCTGGATTTTGACCTGACCCCACCATAGATATTGGAACTAATGTTAAAAATACATAATATCAAGGATGCTATGGGGTGGAGCAGCCTGAGTTCGGTCTGTCAGAATCGATCCAGAAAAATATCATTTAAAAAATCCATTCATGGGGCAGCATGGCTCAGAGGTGGAGTGGCCGTCCAGTGACCTCCTTTTATCTATATCCCCAAATCCTAAACCCAAGTACCCTCGTGGGTGCATTGTTCTTCTCCAACGTTTAGAGCTGCAAAGGTAATTCCAAGTTGTTAAAGTCATCAAAAATCTCTGTCTCTGCAACGATTTGCCCACATTTTGGCTCTGGGATCAGGAGTCAGCCCATACACCAGGTTTCACCTAGTCTTGTTGTCATCCTCTTTGAGGCCTCAGCAGAACCACTTCCTGAGAATTCTGCAAATGAATGTAGGCCTCTTGGTGGTGTCAGGGTGGCCCTGTTTTGTTCCAGAACCCAGGGTTGCTCCAGTAGCCGAAGGGACTTGACTGGCGGGGCAGATTTTTGAGTTCTTTTTGAAAAGTCTCCTCATTTTTTCAAGAAAGCTGAGCTGCTTGGGCATCTGCAGCTGGGCTTTCAAGGCCCTGGCAACAGCTTTGGTAAAGGCCACGTTATCTGATGTCAAGGCAGCCTGCAAAAGCTCCTTGGATCCGAACTCCTGACAGAGCCTCTTGTACACGGGAATGTGCACGTCAGAAGTGGTCTGAGGGATTTTGGAACCAGTTTCTGCCACGGTAGCTGTGATCAGACTCTCCAACATCCCATTAAAGCTCAGAGGCAATAAAAAAATTTTAGAGGACCGAGTAATGCGCCTCAGCAACTTCAAGAGAAGCAAAGCAAGAAAGAATTTCTCCGCACGTGACAGCTCCACTTCAGGACTAGGAGGAGCGGAGCAACTTGAGTCATCCTTCCTCGTGCCACAGTCCTCATTGGCATGATGGGGAGTACCAGGACAAGGGGATTTAGTATCCTTTACGCTCATGGCCCATTTTTCAGGACTGGGAGTACCAGTGCAACTGAGCGCTAAATCCTCTATGTTTGTGTCATCGTTTGCAGGACTGGGAGTACCAGTGCAACTGAGCGCTAAATCTTCTATGTTTGTGTCATCGTTTGCAGGAAAGGGAGTACCAGTGCAACTGAGCGCTAAATCCTCTATGTTTGTGTCATCGTTTGCAGGAAAGGGAGTACCAGTGCAACTGAGCGCTAAATCCTCTATGTTTGTGTCATCGTTTGCAGGAAAGGGAGTACCAGTGCAACTGAGCGCTAAATCCTCTATGTTTGTGTCATCGTTTGCAGGAAAGGGAGTACCAGTGCAACTGAGCGCTAAATCCTCTATGTTTGTGTCATCGTTTGCAGGAAAGGGAGTACCAGTGCAACTGAGCGCTAAATCCTCTATGTTTGTGTCATCGTTTGCAGGAAAGGGAGTACCAGCAAAGATGAATGTAGTACTCTCTGTGTCTGTGTCCTCATTTGCAGGACAAGGATCATCTTCTGAACCAGAGTCCTCCCTAGCAAAACAGGAGGTGCCACCGGACAAGAAAGCTGAACTCTCTGAATCTGAGTCTGTGCCTGAGTACGAGTCTGTGTTTGAGTCTGAGTCTGAGTCGCTGCTGGTTTCATCACTGTCTAAGCGCTCACTGACAATGAAGGGAGTACCACAGTAAAGGAATTTTGTACTCTTGGTGTCATCGTCCTCAAAGACAAGACCAGTTGGATGAGGCTGACAGTCTTGCAAATCTGCTTGTATTTGAGGTGCCTTCATTCCTAGCGTGCGCTCCCTCATTAGTTGCACAGTTTGGTTAATAATATCCAATAACTTTGCTGCATGACATGTGTCAGTCTCAGCCAACATATCTGACTGTACGTTACAGGCAAACATTGTAGCCAGATTGGTGTTCACTCTCGTTGTCACCTCCTCTGCAACCATCTCCATGAGTCGTTTGGAGTGGACACTTTCGTTGTCTCTGACTGCTAGCGCCAGTTCAATAGCTGGACAAAGAGAATCCCCAAGGGTGGCTTGGATGTCTTCCTCTGTCACACTGTGATAGTTGCGCTCCATCCTTAAAAAAAAAAACAGACAGTCATTAGTCAGTTGATCTTCCTCCTGCAGTGGAATTCAAACATATCCCCCTTATATCACTTAAATGAAATTAATTTTATATCCTGGGTTTGAACGGAGCTCATAAATTAGGACTCTGACAGCTGATTACTCAGACCAGAAGTTACTGGTAAATCGTTAACCAGATCATCGATGGAAAGCAGCATCTACGCTATTGCTGTGCTCAGACCAGTAACTGTAATTTTTTTGGCCAGACCCAGGAACCGATGCTAGCATAGAAAAGTTCCAGGTTCTTACTGGGTGACTAAGTGGGAAGGGAACATGCATCAAAGCCAGAAATTAAAAGTGTGTGAGCCTCTGGGAGGTTTATAAGCTGGGCGCGACACAATAATGCCGTCTGCGAAGAAACTCCAAATATCAGACCCAACTTACATGTCACAGCTTGTATCCAGGCGCACTTGAGGTACAACAACATCCAAAACAGCAGTGGTGGTCAAATCCAAGATCTTCTCCCACATGCTGAGCAGGATGGGGTTGCATGTAGGATTTATATCAGCGGTACAAACTACCATTTGCATCCAGTCCCTGCAGGAAACCATAAGGAATGGTTAGGCAGAGCACACATTTACTTGCACATTTTCAGTATATAGACATCATTTCTGCTGCTTTGCTTGATGGTTTGAAATCTTTTTACTCACTGTTCGGTAATTTGTTGAAAATATTCCTCAAAATGTGGCTCAAAGAAGTCTGGCATGAGCACTGGCACGTCCAAGTCACTGCACCGCAGCTCTCCAAAGCTCTTTGACAAAGAAAGAAAAAAGAATGTCTATCATTCAATCTGTAAGATAACATGTACGACATAGAAGCTCGCAAGCAGGTCTGCTAATTGTGTTTCGAGCCAGAAACAGATCAACTTGTGAGGAGCCATGTTTTGGTTGACATTTTGGGCGGATATAAAAATGCTGCTGTAAACAACATCTGTTATTTGGTTGTTGTGGCTGATGAATGGTTGTCAGTTGGGGTTCTCAACTTCTATCATTTCTTAACGTCCAACCTCTTAGGATTGCTAGCCCGATCATATATCATTCTATATTGTTTTATCACAACTGAAACCAACAGGAGGTGGAAACCCCCAGTCTTGCACATTTCTACGTGTTCTCGTGTGAATCCAAGTGTTATTTTCTTACCGCGAAATCCATCTCAACACTTATTTTCCTCAGACGGTTTAAAACACTTGAGTTTTTTAACGTTTGATTACGGGGAAATGTTTGTTTCAAGGTATTGAATTTCTGTTGAGATTCTTTTTCAAGGTCAGAGGAATTGTAGTCGATTTCATTTCATTGGGTCTCAAACTTCAAAATTCAGTCAATGTCAGTGAAGATCACAGGATCACAGGATCACTGATCAAAAGCAGAAGAATCTGGCTGGCATTCATGTTTGGTTCATGAACACTGAACACTGGAATCACACTGTTGTGACATCATCACATGACCAGTTTTTCCACCCCCTCAGACAGCAGGCACTACACAGTCTGAGATCAAAGAGAGATGAAAGTCTGAACTCAGAGATCAGAGTCATAGTTTTAAAATCAGACCCCAAGATCAAAATCAAACCATTCAAAAACGTCTTGATGGGATAGTTCACCCAAATATAAAAAGTCAGTGATAATGTGTTTAACCTCACTAAAAACATGGGGTCTTAGTTTGGAGCTCCAGGCTTCAGTGAGCAGGGAGGCTAAAAACCCACAGCTCACATTTAGTGGTTGAGTTCTGCACTCCAAGGGAAAAAGTTGGGACACCCCTGCAGTATAGACTTACTCATGAATGAGAATTTAATTTGTGCCCTCCTGACCGACATGATTCCAAATGTATAGAACATCAAACTAATTAAATGACTGGAAACACTGTTATTGTGCCTAAACAATATTTTTATTTTGTAAAAAAAAGAAGAAAAGTGTCGAAGATACAAAAAAAACTTGACCTTCGTACGAGACATTAACTTGAAACAAACAAAATACCAATGTCTGCTGTCATCAGTATTCAATCCATCCATCCGTCCGTCCATTTTCTACTGCTTATTCCTGTTAAGGGTCAGGGGGTGGAGCCTATCCCAGCAACCTTCAGGTGAGAGGCGGGGTTCACCCTGGACAGGTCACCAGTCCATCACAGGACCAACACATAGAGACAGACAACCATTCACACTCACAGTCACACCTACGGTCAATTTAGAATATCAATCAGCCTCGTCCTCTCTTGATGTCTTTGGACTGTGGGAGGAAGCTGGAGTACCAGAGAGAACCCACACAGGAACAGGGAGAACATGCAGACTCACACAGAAAGAAGAATAAAGCAACACCTATTCCTCTTGAAATTTCACTGATTCAGATTTTCTTAAGAATATTTTCTTGGAATATTGTCAAATGCCTAGTCTATTTTTTTCACTAGCTCCCACGTTAATGTGACCCCGTGTCTCCAAATGAACACAGATAGTATGACTAGAATGACAACTAAGACGCACCTTGTCTTTCTAAAATCAGAAAATTCACTTCAGGCTGTTTGTGAACAATGGCCAAGCAATCATGAAAACAGAAGAAGTGGTTTGATCTCCTGTCTCACTGCTCTCTGTCTTTAATATCACTCGTCACCATCAGAGTCCAGAGGTTGCCTTTCTGAAGAGTCAGTAAGGGAGAAAATGAAAATCTCACTGGGTTGAGTTAATTCTACACCCACAACCTGAATTGTTCAGCAGCCCATCATTCAATATATTTTAATCTCAAATCACACTGGAAACAGAGCTAAACATGCAGCATGTCGGACCTGCGGTGTTGCATCACCGCCTGTGAAAGCGCCACTCTCCCAGAGTATGCGAGCTCTGTTCATAGCGTTGAGATCGAGCAGATAACCCAGCAAGTGTTTTAGTCTGTTTCACTTAAGAGTTGGAATAACATCAAAAACCAATGAGAAGAAAGTCTATTTCTGATCCACTGCCCCATGTACAGAGGTCAGAGCAGTGAACGTTTGAAAGAAAACATGTTAAGCTTCTTACAGAAGCTTTTTAATGAGGAGGTGCTGTTATGATGAGGTTTAGCAGCACTGAGAAAATAAACCTGAGTACAGTGATTAATTTTAATGCTGCCCGCATCCAAATGGATGATAAATGCAAAATGTATGTAAATGAGAGCAGCCCTCCACTTTGTCCAGCTGCAGTATCTTCCCTGGGCTTTTATGATAAATGGCGTATAAAACTGGACAATGAATGACCGTTTAACATGTTATACTCGATAAGCCCCCCCACGACCCTTAACAGGGTAAGTAAAGAACAAATCTGATGAAAATGTAGCCAACCTGACACTTCCACCCACTGTCAGGTGAATTGTCACAGTAATTAAATTCATGGCTCTGTGTTTCTGCCACATCAACTGAGGATTAAAGAACAAAAGGATGAATAAAAGAAAACGAGCCAACAGTGCAGAGTTTAGAGGACGACATGTCATGGCAGCGGGCTCTTAAATTGTGACGAGAAGCGGGATGTGACAAGGACCATGTCCCTGACACTAGAGAGCTTTAATCATCTCTCATGGTTTCACACATCATCTCTCCTGGCTCCAGATTAGATAAATCATTCACTTTAATGAAGCCTTTCTGGGAGTTTTCAGACTCTCAGAGGAACCTGATCTACGGTGTCTCAGATTCCGTGATGTCAAATATATGCACAGGTCCCCTGCAACCTACACGCTGCTGCTATATTACCTTGTTGGTCATGGAAGGTCACAGCGCTGATGCTTGTCACAATATCCTACGAAACTGAAACTGGAGCAGCTCTAGCATCAGATGCTCTGAGGTCATCAGCCCAGTGGGCTGCACCTTTTGGCAGGCTTCCAGTTGTAGTTCCAATGGATGATACAAGATTTTGTTGGGTGCTTTCTTCTCTTTTCTAAGTTCAAATCATTTGCATTCGAGTCTCCCCTGGGTGCCTGTCTCAGCTAACTGGATGTATTCTCCAGGAAGATGGTTTCAGTGATCAGGAAGAGGATTAGAGAAACTATCTTTCCTCAGGTTGATTTCTCCTGGAGAACGCAGATTTCCCTTCTACATACATGAGTAATCCGCTTTAGACAAGCTAGCAGTGCATGACTAAGACTCCAGGAGAGTCCCACTGGAACTCTGGAGGAAAGGTGAGGTTGTTCCATGGAGTGATTAACTTGAACCTAAACTGGCAGCCATATTAGTTATGTTTACTGAAGTGTAGTTTAAAGCGTTTGTTGAAATGTCTCATCAGAAAAGGATTGGAGAAAAAAAAGCTCAATTTTGCAAAAAAAAAAAGTTTTTTTAATCTCACTTAAGGTGATTTTTTTTTTTTTTTTCCTTTCTCAAAGAGTGAAAGTGTGACACCGGAGACTGAAAACTTCAACTTTGAGAAAACTGTTTGCTCCGAATCGGTTGATTGAAAACAATTCATATAATCTTTTTTGCCACATTTTTACAATTTGCAATTAAAAGGAAACACATTTAGGTAATAATAGTTATGACTGGATGTTTTAATTTAAATTGCTTGATTTCTCTGAGTTACCCAGTGTAGACAAATTTATACATATATATTTGCTTAAACTGTAGTTAAATTTATACATACATTCACTTAAAACAGAGTGCAGGAAACACGAGGCAGTTGTAATAAAGATGTTTCTGTGGCAGTTCCCAAAGAGGTAGGAAAGGTTCCAACACTGTATTTAGTTCATCAATGTGCTTCTTTAGTGTTAGTAGCGGTACCGGGATCTCCTGCTCATGCATCCCAGGCAGAATCGATGACTTAGCTGCAAGTCACCTTATTTGACCTCGTGAACATCTGGAAGTAGTAAAAGGTGTTTTACAGAGGGGTCCCACAAATCTCCAAAGCACCAGGACTAGTTGGTGCCGTTGCGACTCCAGGAAGGAACTTATAAATACTGGAGACAACACAGATAGACGTTCCAAGATATAAGACAACAGAAAAACACTTACTATCAGCAGTGAAGCAGAGACCAGACTGTTTAAGAGTGGACAGGTGAAAAGGTCACAACAGGGAATAGCGGGAGTGTAGCTCATGCTAGCATCACTCCCTCAAGCTAATTAAGTCAGAACAGAGTCCACAAGAATTTCTATGGTGGGATGAGGCCGTGAAAGATAAGAGCATGGCCGTAAATCGGAAAGAGGTTTTAATCTTCACAGCTGCAACAACAAGGCCACGATGGAACAGAAGGGACTGGCATGGGGTCAGACAGAAGATCCTGCAACAGACATGAAGATCAAAAATACACACTTGCACGCAGAAGCGATCACATAAGCACCTCCCCTGTAACACATAAAACTGGAGAAGATAGTTAGATCGTTGGACTTCTTGCCCCAACGCCAGGGACGACGCACCTGCGTATGCTGACTCCAGCATAGGGGAAGACCATCTCCAGAGCTCTGTATTCTTTCCTGTTAATCTGAATAAATTCTTTTGAACCAACTGGAAGGTGTCCTCTCCGGATTTGGAACAGCGCAATACATATACTCTGTGGGTCCTTCTGATTGATTAATGATGACTTGTTGAAAAATTCCTACACCAGTTACAAAGATTTGTAGAATTCACTTCGTACGTTAACGCTACGTACGTTAACGCTACGTACGTTAACGCTATGTACGTTAACGGTCGATTGTGTTAGTCAGGCAAAAACTGATCTTTTTAAATGCACACTTCAGACTAACTTAAATTGTACATTTTGACGTCGGCCTTACTTACCTAGATGAAGCATTTGAAGATTGATTTATGCAAGTCTACACTTCAGTTGGCGCTAACTTGGCCAAAGCAGTGCGCACATGTTCTGCAAGTCCCACTGCTGTAACATGGATGTGGAATGAGTTGTTGTATCATCGTGGCAGGGGTGAGGGTGAAAACAAGACACTTCTGGACGGATGAAGAGGCAGACTTCATGCTGTCTTAGCTTTAGTAGATGTCTGCTTTCAGTCTTTAAACTAAGTCCACCGTGTGACCGGGACGCTGCTTGCTATTTACTAACTTGTTTTGTATATGAAGCAAATTGTGAAGTGGAACAAGCAGCAGCAAGTTACCACCTACTGTTACAGAAGAGGAGCTCCGTCAATAAATCAATGGCTTCCCAGATCATGTATTCTGGGACAACAGCAGGACGCCAATTAAATGGCCAGTGCATGTACGTAATCCCGCTGGTAATATTTTTCCCATTAAAGCACCAAAACACAAATAGGTGGAACTTCAGAATAAAAATTCAGGTAGTACAAATTATTTGAATTTATATTTTTGTTGAGGGCTGCACGGTGGTGCAGTGGTCAGCACTGTCCCCTCACAGCAAGAAGGTTCCAGGTTCCAGTCCCGGCTCCATCACGGGATCTTTCTGTGTGAGTCTCCATGTTCTCCCTGTTCCTGTGTGGGTTCTCTCTGGTACTCCAGCTTCCTCCCTTTGTTGAGGAATTATGTCGAAGACATAACAAATGGAAACAAAATGTTGCTCTTGTGCTCTTGCGATAAGTATTCAGGTGGCACCAGTTGCAGCTTCCTGTATTTGAGTCACATCCTCCAGATTCTCAGAGGGTATCCGTACTTACATTCTAATCCCATTGCGTCTGCCACAGGGGTTCTTTGCAGTGCCTGGACTCCTTCAGGGAAATGTAAGAGAGGCGTGATCAGATGCCCAAACCAACACAGTCAGGTCCATTCAGTGTAAAGGAGCAGCAATTCTATACCTCAGCCGGTCCCCCGGGAGGTGAGCCCACACAAACTCAGAAAGTAACTCATTTCAGCCTCTTGTGTTTTCAATTTCAGTCAGCGCTTTTGGTGCAAGATAAGGACAGAAATGTACAAAGAGCAACAAAATCTAGTGCACATCCATCACAGTGGGGAATGTAATGATTGTATCAAGTGGATAATTTATACAAACATGTCAGAACAAAAGTTTCTCAGCTTCCAGCAGGCCTAAAGTTGTGGCACTGGAGTCAGAACGTGTTCTGTTAAAAAGAAAAACAAGGCATTATTCCTCCTACAGCCATCCATCTTAAAGTTGAAGTTCAACTGAACAATAAAGTAAATGATTAAGTCATCCAATTGTGGTTAAAGTCAAATCCAGAATACATAATTCACTGAGGTGAAACGTCCACTCGTAGCATGTCTCCGCATGTCGGACTGCTTCCTTCATCAACTCATTGAAGTCTTCACCAAGAACCCTCACAAGCAAAGATCGTTGGATGAAAAGGATGAAGATGGAATATAACTGCAGAAAGCCTCTCTCTATATATGATGAGTCATTATGTTTGTTCTGGGTTTTTTATTTTTTTCACTCCAAAAACTAGCAGAGAAGGCAAAATATTTTTTGAAAAGAAAAACGGAGACGACCTGAGACAACACCCTGATGAGGGCAAGCTAGCTGCAAACGTTTCATGAATAAAGCATGATGTACTGGCTCAGAGATGTGTGAACTGTTTAAAATTAGAATTTTTTGAGCTTCTGGGGCTCCAGACCCAAATATTTTCTCAAAAGTACTGAATCTCTCAGGTTTTTGAAATATTTTCAACTTTGTATCTTCATGGCAAATCAATACGGCAAAGTTATAACAGTCGAGCTGAAAACGTGGAACCTTCAGACACAAAGTCACAACGGCACTCACCGTGCCTAATGGTCTGCACCGCACCGTGGCAGTTTGTGCGGCACTGAAACATTACTCTGTTCACTGTGGTTTGGCCTGGTGTTTTTCACTTCATTCATAATTTATTCATATTTAAGAGGGCTGGAAAATCTTAGTGAGGCCAATTAAAAAAGTCACCTCATAATTTCAGGAGTTCTTGCCATTTTGAAAAGTATCAGTCTGGTTTCAGAGCCCTTTCAGGGAGGTCACTCCTGACTTTATCCTGGTGATTCCTTAATCCTGGTCAGCCTTGACTGAAGTGTGGACCTCATTGTACTCTTCAACCATTAAGTATACTGGGAGGTCTTGGCTGCACCACCATCCAACTTCTGTGTTCAGAACCCCTCTGGTGTTCTTGGCAATACCTCTTCCTTTGTCAGCCCATCTCACTGTGGTCTGGCCTCTCAGGGCCTGCCAAGCAAAAGTCCAGTGTTGTTTTCGTCACGCTGGACGAAAACGAAAATGACGACGTCAGACCCCTTTTTTTCATGACGAAAATGAGACTAAGACGAACGTCACCATCGCCCTGTAAAGACTAAGATGTGACAAAATTGTATACATTTTCGTCTGACGAGAACGAGACGAGACTAAATTGTGAGTGGGTGGACGATCAAAGTTTCAAAAAAATGCGTTTTTTTCCGCCAAGTATAACATGCGTGCAATGTCAATCAAGAGCTCAAACATCAGAATGGAGCCAGCTGTAGCTGTTGGTCCTAATGATCACGCCCCCATCATCAGTACACACACAGAGACAGTCTGGGCCTGTCTGCAGCGGACGAGACTCACACCACGGCAGCAGCAGCGGCGTCGGGTGGTCGTAAAAAGAGGGATGATTAAAGCATAGCTTTAGTCTATTTTAGGCCAGCCCTGTGATGCATTTTCTTGTTTGTATTAAGCCTAAGTTTGTGGTGGTGGTTCCACCTCCCCCGTGGTGCAGAGAGCGCTTCCTAGTGCTACATGCTAAAGCTAGAATGAATGGGGCTGCCAGGGGCCCCGCTAATGTTGGCTCATTAAAACCAGCCCTTCTATTACTTTAGCACGTTATGAATAAAACCCCTGTCCATTTGTGGACGGGTGGCAAGTGAAATGCTTTGACCCATGTTTGTGGGACTGGGAAACACGGTAGTCCTCAGACCTGCTGCTGTTCCCTGTCGTAAGCAACACACGTGGATGCTTTAACCAATAACAGCAGCTGAAGCCAATATGTAGGACATGTGGTCATTTATATGGAAGACAAGTGTGCTTTTATTTTTTGTTTAATCCTATTTTATTGTGATACAATGCTCATGTTGTGTGCCAGTGTGTTGTCTGCATCTGCAACAAAATGATAAAAGTAAAAGGTAGAGAAAGAAAAAGAGGGGAAAAACTCACCTTTGAAGGTAGATCAGTTTCAGTGTGCTTCATTTTAACACCTGTATTGGCCTCTTAAGTACATGCACATATCTTTTATTTATAGGTATCTTTGATATTTGACTAAAACCTTAGAGTATCAAGGATAGAAATGACTAAAATGTGAGTAAAACTAAGAAGCATTTAGTCCAAAAGACTGAGACTAAAACTAAATCTAAAATGCCTGCCAAAAACAACACTGGTCTAGTCTTGTTTCATAATCCTTAGACACATTTCTATGATTTCTCATTGCTCTTAACTCATGTCTCAGCGGACTATTCTGTCTGTGGTTGGTGCTGAATGTGGCTCCACTTACTCCTGGGTGAAGGAGGTTTTAACTTTGGTTTTAATGTGCTGTTCACTGGCTGACAGTCAAATTTAAGATTGATTTTTTTAAGATTGTGTTGTTAACTTTTAAAGCTCTTCAATGTCCAAAGCTCTTAAATCTTTCTTGGTGACTCAGGACGCTTGTATGGTTTTGCTTTTGCCACTGAAAACCCCAAGACTTTGGAACAGCCTGCCAGTGAACATCAAGTCACCCAGTTCACGTATTAACCACTTTTTCCGTACCGCAAGTAAGATGGCTTCTTAGAAATTCAAGGCAGTACCTTGGGCACCTGCATTTACAGTTTTGCATAATTCAGTCCTCTTATGCTTGTCCTGCTTTCTTTTTGTTTGTTTGTTTTTTTTTGTGTGTTTTTGTATGTTATCTTTTCAACAAATATAAACCTCCAACAGGGAAAACTTGATTTCATCATTTCATCAGAATCAGCTCAAAGCTTAATAGTGTTCCTCAGTCTAGGTTCCATGATCCTACCAAGTTTCATTAAAAACAGTCACAACATTTTGAAGTTGTCCTGCCAACAGACAGAAATTGTACATCTGTGTGTTCAACTGTGTCCCGGCGGAGAGGTTAGACCAGATGAAGAGCAAATGAACACGCTGACAGTTTGTGTAACTTGGCAATAGGAGCAGGTGAGAATAATTCACAGGTTTTATTATCTGCAGACATGGAAGAGATGATAAATGAGACACTGAGGGCTATTCACTGCAAATTTGTTACAGGAACTTGTTCTCTCCAAGGCGATCAGGATAAACAAAACTTCTCATGCTGAACTGAAATTTCATGCTAATTAATTAAGCTTCTGGGGTTTCGCTGGCCCGAGAAAAATGTACATTTTAATTAAGAGCTGAAGGTGCAGTGCTTCTTGGCCCTAAGTATTTAACTATTCATTCAAAAATTAATTTAGAAAATGCCACTCTTATCTCTGCTGGACTATTTCATGCCATGTTTCTACACAAGAAGTAAATATTACATTCTGCGTTCTGCGACGTACGTCCAATTGTTTTCAATTTTTTTTGAAAAAGTTTTCCTCTTGTTTAAAGACTATTCATGTGGTCAGAGAAATGGGTCTGACTCTCTGATACAGCACATTTGTAGCACATTCTGGTTAGATTTAGGAAAAAGTCATGGTTTGGTTTAAAATGAGTACTGCTGATAAAAAAAAAAATAGAGACGACACTGACCACTGTGACTGCTTGAATGCACTCCATGTCAGCGACCGTACGGCATCCAAAAAATCCTAGCAAAATAAAGCATCCTTCAAAACCACTGTCTCCACGCAACATGAGTCTCCTGCACTACCCTGTCCTTTAATCCAGTCAATCCTCCGCTTCCTCCACCTCTGTACACGGTTTTCTTAACTTTTACATTAACGTCATATCTGCTATCCTGTAGTGATAATTATATCGGCCACTAGATGGCATCGGTCACACTTGTATTTTGAACCCATCTTTTTGTTCGTCTGCACTGATAAAAAGGTCAGCATGCTAACCCTGGACCAGGTGGCTGACGGAAACCATTATAAAGTTGACCGAAACAGAAGCGCTGAGAAGAATGTTAATCTGGATCACTTCTCAGGTGACCACCCACCTATTAAAATCAGATGTTGCACCGTGTCAACTCAAAATTAAGGTTTAATTATATATATATATATATATATATATATATATATATATATATATATATATATATATATATATATATATATATTATATATATTTGCATCACTGAAATCCAGATCATTCATAAGAACTCAGCAGCGCTGAAGTCGTCCAAGATCCCTGTCAGCTGTCATGGTCACCAAAGGGGGGCTTGAGCCGACTGCCACAAGGTCATTATGTCAGACCACTTCAGCATCAACATACATCGGCGCTCAAGCTGATCTCCCTTCCAAGATGGAGACATAGACATCAGACACACACAAACAGCTTACAAAGTGGCTCTGAAATGTTTACAGCTTGCAAGATGGCATTTGCACTAAGCCTGGATTTGATGACCCAGTTTGACAGCAAAAGTATAAAAAAAGTAAATTGAAAACTCTTACGCTGTCACTGGAGCAAAATATGCTTTTCCACTGTCTAACCCTTACCCAAAATAATATGTATTACTTTTTAGCCAATCTGACACTTAATTCTTATTCTTGCTTCGTGTCATTTCACCAGTTTTAGTAAGGTTTTAAGTTTTCTTATCATTGAAAAAGAGCACATAAATTCTAAACAGATGATGTCAAAAGATGTCTATTAAATGACAGAGGTAGGCCAGTGCTTTTGTTGTTATATGTGTATTGTCTAAAAGACAGAATGTGAGTCAGCGAGGTTAAGCAGACACATGACAATCAACTCCTTTCATATATAAGATTTCACCGCAGCATGACATCATTAGCAGTGCCTCAAAAAGCTTCAAGAAGTTGTTATTTTTCAGTGTCAACAACTTAACAGTGGGATTCCACCTGCTGGCTGTCCAGCACTTTGTCAGTCTGACTTACTCAAATTGCTATAATTTATGAACAATAAGGGCGGCACGGTGGTGCAGTGGTCAGCACCGTCACCTCTCAGCAAGAAGGTTCCTGGTTCCAGTCCCGGCTCCATCACAGGATCTTTCTGTGTGAGTCTCCATGTTCTCCCTGTTCCTGTGTGGGTTCTCTCTGGTACTCCAGCTTCCTCCCACAGTCCAAAGACATCAAGAGAGGACGAGGCTGATTGATACTCTAAATTGACCATAGGTGTGACTGTGAGTGTGAATGGTTGTCTGTCTCTATGTGTTGGTCCTGTGATGGACTGGCGACCTGTCCAGGGTGAACCCTGCCTCTCACCTGAAGGCTGCTGGGATACGACCCTTAATCAGGAATAAGCGGAAGAAAATGGATGGATGGATGGATATAAACAATAATGCTGCAGCTGTAAATGAAACAAACAATTAAAGTTGCTACCCCACCACACACACACACACACACACACTCACACACACACACACACACACACACACACACACACACACATATGACAGTAATGCTGCTGTATTTCCAGATTTCTACTGAAATCATTTTCTGCCTCTCATACTTGAGTTATATGCCCATAATTTAAGGGGGACTGTGGCATGTGATGTGTTTTCTGTCTCTTGGTGTTATCATGTTCTTGGTGTTCTTCGTTTGGGAGTAAATACTAGAAATACATAAAGTTAATAACAGATTTGCAAAGTGGGATATGCTGGTAATTGTGTGGGCTTTCCCATTCTTTAATGTAATCTGATTTTTACAGATATTTAGAGCAGGATTCCAGATTTAATGCGGGGGGGGGGGGTCTCTACTGACTCTAAAAAGATGGCATCAATAACATTGCCCCCCTCGCACCCTCATGAATGGCGTGATGAGATAAGAGCAGTGCTGTACTTCCATGTACACTTTAGAGGAATCATCCCCCAAAGGCACATTTACTGTCCGTGGTAAAGAGGCCACAAGTCCACCTTTTCACCAGCAAAAAGGACAGATAATGAACTGAACAGTACGCACTTGTCTGTCATCAAGTATGCAAAACTCCATCGATCCCCAGTCACACATTGACTTGAGTCACAGTTGCAAATTTGATGACAAGCTAACTAGTTTAGCTGTGCGCTAATTTAACATTCACCCAGAACTTTTTTTTTGTTTATGTCTTTCCTTTAGTGATACAAACATGCTTTTGAGCTCATGGCAGCTGTAGAAATGTCCGCCCTATAAACTACAACCAGATTGATCCCAGTTTAGTGCAATTATTTGCACAAACAACCAATTCTTACAACAGCAAAAGAAATAAAGCAAATGATATTCACAGTGGTAAAAGACTAAAAGAAACTGTGAGTGGGGTTGATCATGTGACTGAACCAAGCCAGCCCCTCCAACATGGCAGGAAGTAGAAAGGACCTCTGAGTTTTGATCCACTGCTCGTTTGCTCCGCGAGGGCCTCCTATGTAATGACGGCGCTGTTCCGCGCTGGCCTGCAAGGACACAACAAGATGTGCACGTTGATCATGTATCGATCACGTTGTCAACTGACTTCAACAAATTATGCTTTTTTAATTTCACTTAAAATACATGCACATCCCAAAGTCATAGCCACCAGCAGCTGTAAAAAGGGCTTTCTTAATCACATACTTGACATTTAATGTACAATTAAATGTGCAACGTATCACCATCTCCTTTTCACTAGTATCTTGTATTGATTAGGGATGAGCCTTTGTGGAGTGCAGAGCGAGGTTAAGTGCAGCTGTAGATTTATTCATTGCAGACTTGTCGATAGCAGAACAACAGCTAAAAACCAGGAAGCGTAAAATGCAGTATTTTTTAGATAGTTGTGACAAGGCTGTTGTTCAGTTCTGGTCAGGTTCAGGCGGAAAAATCACTTGGTTTATGATTAAGGGAAAATTATGGATTGGCCCAAGATAAAAATGAATAAATCCCAGCTGAGTCACTATGAGGAGCTGTTTTTGTCACCAGAAAAATGGCTGAGAATGTGCCGCCGTCTTGCTGCCGCCTCACTATTAGGGTCGTATACAAACGGCTGTCCAGTGCATTGTTTTTGTTGGTATCACTATGAAGAGGGTTTGAATTTGAGCAAATAAGTTAAACTATGACATAACTGGTGAGGCCTTCCCCCTCTGATCCTGCTGGTCAGTTGCCTCAGATTTTGCATCATGTGATTTATGATACAGGCAACATGACATCACTGTAGCTGATATGGCTGTAAATGTCTGAATCGTGAATTTTTGTCAACATTATTCCCTGTACTTTGTTGTGAGTTAATTATAAATGTGTTTTCTCGTCCATCTTATCTGGCTTACTGCACCACAAATCGTCTCTGAAGACCCAGTCAGGAGCTGGAGAGCGTGGCGAGCGTCTCATTGACAGTCCGAGCAGCTGTGTCTGCGCACATCTCACCTCCATGCTCAGCAATGCAGCACAGATGGCATCAAATATACTGCTTAAAGTCATCATTCACTTTAATGTTGCAACTGCCTGGCTGCGAGAAGGCTGAGGCTCCTCTCCTTTCTGTCTTTTTCTGGACACTAAAAAGTTACCTGCGTGCCCCGCAGACTCACAACAGCCTGCTCTGTATTCTGGGCCGAGGGTGAAGAGCAGCGATGCTCCCCTCTCACCTTCAAATTGATCAAAGGAGAGCAGACTTTGTACTAAGCAACTCTGGAAGTTATACGCTCACTATCTGGTCAGCAGAAATAACAATGGAGCACCAAGAGTCAGGTTGCCCCTTTTAGAGTCTCACAATGGAAGTTTTCAGAGAAAAATACCTTGAACTTCTTCTTTTGTCCAAAGACTGTGCATATTCCACCATTTATTCAGCGGTCCTAGGAGGTTGCTGTCACAGCCTCACCACTGATACTTTAGAAAATATTATGTGCAAGTGGAATACTTCAACTTAATTTGACTTTTGTCCTCGAATCACTCCTTTTGATGAGGAAAAATGTGGTGTGCACTTTCCTACAATGCCTTGGGAGAGGTATAGCTGCCCCATGAAGGTGTGATATTAGCAACATGGCTGACTCAGAGAGATAATCCTCCCTATGAACTGATGATTCATCTGGATGTGAGGGCTTAGAGAGGAGAGGGAGGACTGGAGGGTCCCCGCGGGACTTTAAACAAGGTGTAAGAAACCAAACATGCCAGCAATTTGACTCCACTACTTTGTAATAATCACTCACTCTGTGCAGAATTCAAATGAAAGAAAGCAATTGATGCGAAAGATTACATCTGAAATGAAATCCTTTGTGCAATTTGTTCATACCAGCACATCTGAAGAATAATAATATCCCATCTATGTTCCTGTCACCTTACATCATCAGAAAGAGTAGGCCAGTCTAGCTACTGGATATCCCCACTGAACCTGCTCCCTCCCTCTCACCGCACACATCTGGATGTACTCTCCTTCTAAAATAAATGTAATGCAGGAAAATAGAATCAGACCAGGCCACATTTCCTCTTTATGTTCACATATAAAAGCTCTGTAATAATCAACAGTCAAAACTTATACTGTCCAAGAGCCAAAACTCAAACAATATTGATCCAAAACCTAGCACATATGGTGTAGCCACCGCTTCTCCAGATCAATATTATTACTAATATTATTATTATTGGGGCGCCATGGTGGTGCAGTGGTCAGAACTGTGGCCTCACATCAAGAAGGTTCCAGGTTCCAGTCCCGGCTCCAGCACAGGATCTTTCTGTGTGGAGTCTCCATGTTCTCCCTGTTCCTGTGTGGGTTCTCTCTGGTACTCCAGCTTCTTCCCACAGTCCAAAGACATCAAGAGGGGACGAGGCTGATTGATACTCTAAATTGACCGTAGGTGTGACTGTGAGTGTGAATGGTTGTCTGTCTCTATGTGTTGGTCCTGTGATGGACGTGACCTGTCCAGGGTGAACCCTGCCTCTCACCTGAAGGCTGTTGGGATAGGCTCCACCCCCCCACGACCCTTAACAGGATAAGCAGTAGAAAATGGATGGATGTTGTATTTATTATTATTATTATTATTATTATTATTATTATTATTATTAAACCGCTTCAGCCAAAGCTGCATTCTATGTGATGGACACCTGATGGGTGCAAAAAATAGTTTCAGGTCAAAAGTAAACTTCACACTACATTTATCACCTCAGTAAATAGTTTGAGTCATTTTGGTTCTATTGATGATTCAGGGTATTAGGATTTGATTTATTTGTATTTAAGAAGATTTACCACATCTCAGCTTAGTAGGCTCACCTTGCTCCTCTCCTGCTCCACCTTCTTGTCCAAATATGCTGCAAAAAACAAGATGGACGACAGCAAAAGTGCCAAACTTGAGGCTCTGAATTCACAGGAATTCCAGGAATTCACAAACCAACGAGTGACATGACAGTCGGCAAAATGCTTAGATTCCTTTAATCATAGCAAAGACTCAGGATGACGTTGGAGTCACTAATTATGATAAACACACATCTATTATTCTTTCATTTTGATAGCATGATGGAAAACTAAAATATTTCCCTCTAAAAATTAAAAAGGTTTCTCTGAGTGGGTTTTTGGGCAGCCTCTCTCAGGTGTGGGTCAGATGGACGTTCGCGCTGCGGTTTGAGTTACAGCTGCAGATAGAGAAGAGTGAACGCGCAGTTCATTAAATCCTTAATGCTTCTACTAACAAAACTACAACTAAAAACAATAATGGCAGTAACAATGAAGCAACTCTACTGCTAATTCATGAATTCTGAAAGTGCACCCACGTGGTTTGATCTCTGACGTATTTCATACAGACCTGTAGATTTGTCTTTCAATCAAAACTGAGTCAACAACAACTCCAGTCACTGGGGTGTAAAAGGCAGAATTCCGACTAAGCCACTACAGGTCACAACATACGACACACAAGCTGTTCTGAAAACAGCCTACGTCTCAAGTAGGCTGCGTTCTGTTAGCTTCTGTCTTAGATGTGGTCCTTGTTGCAATGAAAACGTCATCTTCTGACTTCTTGAAGGTTTTCTAATGGACAGCCTCTTTCCCGCCTCCTTCTGCTGACACCTTGTTTACATGTAAACAGGAAGAAATACCGAGATGCCACCGTATGACGAAGCTCAGCAAACGTGAGACTGTGACATCCCACTTACATGCTGCTGGTTCGCATTTGCCAAGATGTAAATAATATTAATGCAAAAGAGAAAACAACACAGGGGTCGTCTTCTGAACTACTTAGATGGCAAGCAGACAGGATTCACCTTGAAACAGGGGGGACAAAAAACCTTGGTTGAAGCTGTTGGGACGTTCAATAATGACTGTGTTCCTGATAACCACGCTGGCATTGTGTCAGGACAGGTGAAGGACAGGGATGAAGGTTTTGTCCAGATAGGACCAACAATACCACGATCCTCCACTGAGTAACCTTCATCTCCTTCGTGACAGGCCTGCAACGCCCAGGATCCAACAGTGTTACTGACCCGCTGGGCAAACATCTCTCTTGAAACATTACAATAACAAAGAACGCTACCACTCACCAGAAATGGCGTCTAAATCTACATATTTAGATGCACATTTTGAAGAATCACATTAGAAAAGGAAATGAAAATTTAACCCCCCCTAAAAAAAAATCTCTCAATTTTGCAACGTTTTAACCTTTTGTTTTGAGGTGTTTTGTGCCTTGACGAGCAAATATGCATGTATGTATGAAACGCCTCTCTTGAACATAGCAAATCTTTTAACTGACATGAGGCAGCTGCCGGCGTCTTCCTGGAAATTCCAAAATGTTTTCTTTGTGTCCTGACATCAGCCTGTCCGATGCCAGCTTGGACGGATGAAGTATTACAGATTGTCCAACCTCTGACAGAATTACGAAGCCTATTTCGTTGCCTCCAAACCAGTAGATGGAAACACTACTAATGCGTGTTTCATTTATTGAAACAACTGTAGATGTTCAACTCTCACACACGAGAGACAATTTAAAGAAAAAAGAATGTAAACGCTTCCTTGTACAATCTAAAAACACAAACATAAAAACATCCTCGTAACACATAAATCTGTTAGAGCAAAGTTATTTGTCCTTTGTCACATCGCTGGAAGACCTTTTGTGCTCATGAATTTCAAACATGTAGACGCAGAGGGAGTGCTTAATAGTCCTTATCATATATGCATATACCTATAAGCACATCAGTCACACTTCATGTTATATGTGTGCATGTTAAATGTGAAATCTTGCAGCATAGTTTGTCAAAACCCAGTGCTATTTATGTAAATCTGCTTCCTCCTCCCCCAGTTTCCTCCTCTGTCTTTGTGCCATACGTCAGTCAGTCTGTTTTCTCCCACCTCTCTCTCTCTCTCTCTCTCTCTCTGCTCCCATCATAAGCTGTGGTCACACTGGATGGTCGGCGCTATTTGGATCCTGGCACTGCGATGGAATGAGGAGGTCGAAGAGGAGGTGAGGCGGGAGAGTTGGGAGGGGATGGAGGAAATTTGGGTCATGCTTGATACTGTAATGATGCTATAATGCTGCAGCAAAACCTCTGCTGCAGCACGGAATAAATCATAGATGCAGCACCCTTCATAACAAATGACTCCTCTTGACACCTCAAAGCAAAGTGCACAATATCAAGCTGCAAGCGAGTGAGACAAATGAATCCAATATTTGACATTGAATACCCCCAATCTTTCTCTCTCTCTCTCTCTCTCTCCCTCTCTCTCTCTCTCTCTCTCACACACACACACACACACACACACACACACACACACACACACACACACACACACACACACACACATACAGAGCCAATGGCATTTCCTGACAACATCAGAGGCACACAACACAAAAGGTATCAAACAGGAGATTATAGGACCAGGTTCTGCAAGTTTCCATTACCGGCCTACTAATCCCTTTACAAAGATATGTTCTTAATGGGCTTGAGCTGTGAGAGCTGGAGTGTGTGTTGTGTGTGTGTGTTGTGTGTGTGTGTGTGTGTGTGTGTGTGTGTGTGTGAAGAAGAGGTCATCCATCATGGATGGACCTCTGAGGGAAAAGCAGCGAAGGTTAATGTCAGCTCGGATCTGACTGAGGCTCTCATTTATTCCGTATCCAAATCTCCAGCGACAGCACAGAGCGATTTAGCGGCTTTCTTGTGCTGCTCTCATTGACATCAGTGATACATAAGACAGATAAACGCGGGGTCAGCCACCCAACACACCACACAACAATATCAGCCCTGGCGATCACGCTTTAGAAATGTTCCCAGGCACACAGGACAATCCTCTTTTCCTAGTTTCGCTGAGCGCTCTCAGGACAGCATTAGTATCACGATGCAGCTGCAACAACTGCAGGACACTTCACCAGGGATGCGTCTGTAATCTGCTCAGCTGAGGGAGAAATCACAGCTGTGAAAAGACAAAAGACAGATTCAAATATTTTTTTATATGATTGTCAGGTCAGTGTTGCAGAATGTTAGTCTGGGCATAGCGCATTTTAACACACACACACACAAACACACAGAAAATTCGATTGGAAATAAACCAGTAAGGAGCTAAAGTTTTGCAGCGGTGTGGCTGTGAAATAGTTCCCTAACTCTATTCAAAGTGGCCTCAAAACGTTTTAAATTATAATGCTGATGAAGTGTATATTGAGTGGAATATGGATGTAAATGTGCTGTCCTTACAGATAAATGACTCTCCCTTGACTTGTTGGGAAGACTTGAGTGCACATAGCAGGTAGAGGTCAACTGAACTGAAGGTCTCTCCACATCACTTGTCTGTTTCACAATCGCGGTTTTCTTCCCAATCATTAGGATGAGGATAATTTCTGGAGGCTGCAACGTTCGTCTTTCAAACCATTTCACATGGACTTGAGGGAAATGATTTGTCTTGAACTGTCTTCGGGATCAAGAATGGACAATCTAGATCACCTCCAAACACAGATCACTTGCTCCTGGTAACAGCACTGATCTTTCCACCAAAATTAAGCAAAATCCATCCGTCACTTTTTCAGATATCCTTCTAGTACAGAGGACGTTGGCCGTGACCTCCTAGGCAGGCGTGATAATCAAAATGGTCGGCTTCATGGTGACAGGGAAAACAATTGATATTTGGCGCCAGGAATTGATATCACAAGAGCAAACATCCCAATACTTTGTGATATCGATATTTTGTCCCACCCCGACTTTACATAAAACAACTTTGACCTTATTTTTCACTCACCTTGTCTCAGCTGTGACAAGCCTCATACGCTACAATATCTGCCCCAGTTTTCTGACCTCCTCGACCTCCACCTCTATAGTGCATAGATGTGCTCCAGACTGGCAGGTTTCCAAACCGGCTCTGTCTATTTACTGGGAGTGTTCCGTTACGTTAGGCCCCCTAACTTCATGTATCTCAGTGGCCTTTCTGTCTGTGAAAGCCCTTGTTTGGTTCTGCTGGCCCACCTTCAAAACCAAAAAGAAATCTCTGACTCCAGGCTGAAGTGGCAAAGTACTTCTATCTCCAAAATGTGCAGCCAAGCGCACCCAGAGTTCCTGCTCTCTTCCCCACGCTGGTGGAGAGACGTTTACTCAGCCATTCAGGCTATGATGGGTGGGAATGAGAGGAAACGAGGGAGAATTAATGATCGAGGTTTTAATCTGCTCTCATTGTGGAGGTATTTACTGTCAAAATGGAGGAATGTTTTCTACAAGCGTGTTGAAGCAGAAATCCACTGAGCTTGTAGCCTCGCTGCTCCATCACCTGCACAGGAAGCGGAGAAGTCATCATGTATTCATGAGCGCCACATGAATATGAAAATATGGAGGGGAGGAAAAACATTTGACAGATCTCACTATAAAAAAGCAACCAGCATGACATGATTTCAGAGCGGAGAGGTGTTGCAATATTTCTGAAAGCCTGTTCTATGATATCAGAACGAGCACTCATTGCTTTGATTTGCCCACAGACTCACGCTTTATGAAAATAAACGGCGCGTCTTTGAACCAGAGACATGGCAGTCTATTGAGCACCAGCCTATTTGAGTTTAATTTTCCCGAGGTGAAATAAACAAATGTGCGCTATTCATTTCTGTTCTCCCTTGTGGGTTTGTGAACACCTACACTGGCACGGAGCTGGATAGAAATGTGCTGCACGCTGCTTTTGTTAGTAGAATGTAACTTCAGCCAAAGGCATTCTGTGTTCCTAATTATTATAAACAGTATATTTCCAGTTTTCAACTGTTCTCAACCTCGTGATGATTCACAGTCGGATAAACAGCAGTCAGAAAGAGTTCTCCCTTCAAAGAACATCAAATTGGGTCATCGTGATGTGGATTTTCAGGCTGTGAAGCCCAGTCGGGGCCAGATGGAGCCCGGCCTCTTTCCCGCCTGAGTCCCAACACCTTCTTCCTCAGTTAAAGTTTCAGAGTCCAAGACACAACTAAGTTCTGATAGTAAAAGGCATAAAGTTCAAATAAGCTCTGGAGTCCAGCAAAGTGGAATTCAGAGATTTATAATTCTTGCGGAGTACAAAGCCCGAGCAGTCCTGCAGAAACAACTGAACAGGTATAGACCATTCATCTCTCTTTATATTATAAAAATGGGTGTGGCTTTCACTGCTTCTTTTTTTTAATCAATATCTGATGTCGTTATTCGGTTTATAATGGAGTCTGATAAAAGGGTGAGACGCAGTTCTAATTGGAATCCCAAGAGATATGGAGAGATAGCGGAACTATAAGTTGGATTTTTCAGACCATAAACCTATTGGGGTCAAAAGTTCTTGCATTCAGCTTTTAAAAAAGAACACTTCTCCATGTCTGCTAGGCTTGACAGTGTGCCAAGTCCATCAAAACAAGAGTTTATACACACAAATACACGGAAATAAAAACAGACGTAAAGTTTAGACACCACACTTGCACCAACAAATAAAACGGCGCTACAAGCAAAACTCATCTCTGTTTTCCTGCCTAAGGAGTTTATTGTGTCTCAGCTCGTCGTTCCTGAGTGACAGCTGCCACCTGCTAGCGTCCCTGCGCTAGCTAGCGGTCCAACACGGCAGCAAATTCAGCCTGGCTTGGTAACTGCTGATGCAGCTGGCACTTTCCCAGCCAAGCCTCATGCAGCTACTTTTAAACAACCGAACAATAACTAACATATTTGTTCTGACGGCCAACCAGGAAGTTAGCATCAACAAAAGTTACAACAGAGTATTAGGGTCACATCAAGGGGGAAATTAATGCATTTTGAGACTTTGAGAATAAAGTCGGCATTTTATCAGGAAAAGGAAAAGATTACATGAAAAACAGCGGAAGTAAACAAAACAGGCGGGAGTACAGGCAGCCTCCTTAGCGACCTGTCTCCAGTCTCCTCTATTATCCATGTTAAACATTTACTCAACAGTTTTGCTCATCGGGCAAACCCAGATGAAACAAGAGATGAAGTATTTCCTAGTTTTTTCAACCAATACTGAAGTGCAACTTCACGACCCTCATTTTAAAGCAGGGGACTGCTCTTCAAATATTTCTCTTCTGAAACAACACACTAAAATCACGACTTTACTCTCGTTAAATATAACAACTTTACTCTTGCGAAGCTATGACTTTATTCTCATAAATTTACGTCTTCATTCTCTAAGTCGTCTTTTTTTTTTTTCTCAATGCGGACCTGATACTGAAAAGTAAATGAGACTTTTAAATAGGATTTTTTGCTCTGTGGAAGTTTTATTTTGCAAGATAATTACACAAATGTCCACGTGACTTCTGAATCATATTTGCATTTGGTAGTAAAACACTAACGTCACCCCATGGACAATTTTGGTGCGATGTTCAATGTGAGCAAAAACTTCTGTAGTCTCATTCAACCACTTGTTAGTCACTAAATGTTGCCACTTTAGAGGAATGTAAATGTCTTAAAATGAATGGGTGCAGTACTTACTGACACATTGTACACCATATATCAAAGCTCTTGAGCTGGTGTTAACCACAGACTTTATTTCAAGCATGTACTGTGCTCTGACGTCGACAGTATTGAAGTATTTTTAGGACACTAATCAGGAGTAATTAGAGGTTCAGTATCGTGCTCGAGGACACTTCAACACTTTCTCTGCAGGTTTTAAACCGGTGACCATTTTGTAAGTAGACCTGAACGAGTAGAAATGCATTTGAGGAACTGGGATGTCATGAACTCGACACGATGTGCAGTTACTTTACCAGGGAAGTGCATGTGGACGTATGTATCCATGACTACGCTATGACCGACAGTTTTGATTCAGCGCAGACGCATAAACCAAGCTGATCAACGTGACCTCATCGCGACTCATCCTGCTTCACTCCAAAACAAACGTATAGCCAGACGACTGCATCAGGACGATCATAATCTCGGTCAACGGACAGCGGCGCTGTCTGGGAGAGAGCTCATCTTCAGTCCTGATTTTGACCAGAGGGGGCGCCAAAGTCAAAACAGTCTGAAAGTTGATGGTCTCTTAAGATCCAGACATTTACAGGTATATAGCGAGGTGTCGCGAGTGTGCGCGCTTGAACCACCGCACATTTGAGAACGAGACTAGCAGAGAGGTGACCCGGGAGAGACATTGAGATGAGAGGGTTGAAAGTACAGCTCATCTAAAGCCGGATTCAGACACGAGGAGAATAGTGTTTGAACTCTGAGGACACTTTAGACACGGTAATCTGTCGCATTAGATACTATAAACACACCAAATATACACTATAAGCAGTACAAGCATATATAAGAGACAGATGCAGAGTACTTTATTAAAATAGTGGCACTCCATTATTCTTCAGCCTGTCCTCTCCAGGACCAGCAGGAAAGTAGTGACAGGCCCATCTAGTGAACGTAGTAATTATAAACACATGAACACAGAGAGGCACCCAACATGAATGGATGGATGGATGGATTTATTGATAGATGCTACATGGATGGATGGACAGTTGGATGGGTTGATAGATGGACACATGGATAGATGAGTCAGTGGATGGATGGATCAATGGCTACATGGATGGATGGAAGGTAGATGAATATGTGGTAGATGGACGGCAGGGTTGATGGATGGATGGATGGATATATGTATGGATGAATCAGTGGATGGATGGATGGATGGAGAGACTGGTTTGCTGCTGATTCGTGGCTGTTTAGGTGGAACACCTGGACATGAGTTACTTCCGGTTTCTTTCAAAACTCAGGTCATTAAATACTGTAACCTTCATTTCACACAACAAACATGGGGGAGCCTGAAAATGAGTCAGATCAAACTCCCTCCAGGAAACAAAATAATAGACGAGTGCACAGATGTTCAGGCTCTGGAATAATTTACCTCACCACACTTGCAGGATGTCACCATGTCCTCGAGTGTAAAAGGCCTGTTGTAAGTCTATCACATATGTGGAAGGAACATGGAGACAAAAACAAACACGACAATCGACAATGTGAGAGTTCTGCACACTGGCAGGTTTTGTGTAACCTTGTAGGAACCTGGATATCTCGTGACTGTTTAATTAGAGGCTTTCCAGGGATGCAGCTCACTTCCTGTATATACTGAGGCTGGGAGATGACAGCTGGATCACTTCAAGGGTCGGCTGGACATTCTGCTTTAACTTGACGTGTTTTCTTACCATATTTGATTGATTAAAAAGTCCATTTAAGCTCTGTCCTGGAGGCTGGCTTCAGAGCTGAAAGAGAGGGAAATGCATATCAGCAGCAATGATGGATGACTCAGCAAATCAGTACAGGGCTACACAGCGTGTTTATGTTTAGACCCCAGGGCTCACTTTTTTGCTGGTTTCAAGGTGGAAAGGAGGCGATACATAGACACCATCTGTAACTTTCTTCCCAGCTGAGTCGGATAGAGGTGGTTTAACAACAACAGGGGTGCATTCACAGTTTCAAAGGAGAATAAACTTTATACATTATCAGAAAGCATTCGCAGCAACACAACATTTCCTGTGTGTTTACATACCAGCACACACAGGCCCGAGGTTACCACACAGACAGGTCATGTAGACCTGGTTAGAGAAAACTCAACAAGCAAGCAGAAAATGTATTTAGGTTGTTGATATGAAACCTTCCTTTGATCGCCTGCTCACATCGTCTCAGCAACATATGCAAGTGATCAGAGCATCATGAAAGGTTCCCTCCAGACCTCCAGGACACGATCCTCGGGCAGCACTAACATCTTTTTAAAGAGCTGCTCCCGTCTCACTCTCCGGTTTTTGGCTTACTTTCTCCACTTGATCCTCAGGAGGCATCTGGGGGCGGCCGGTCGCTGCTCTGCGGCCTGCTAAGTTTGGTTAAAAGCAGAACAATAGTTGCCTCAGGTGCCGAAGTCTAGTCGATATGTTCTCTATGATCGCCCTCCTTTCAATCATAGCTTCCTGTGCAGGCAGAGAAGCAGATGAGATGAGCAACTGCAGAAGATTTGAAATCCCTGCAAGGCACGTGCAAAAGAAACATGATTTTCCCTCTGTCTGATTGAGCAACTCCACTGATGTAGTATAAATACTACAAAGCCTAGATTATTCGAGTTTGGGGCCACATGGTAAATCAGGGCAGGATACATAAGGAGCACATCTGGTGGAGGAATCAGTCCTAAAACTGGGACTAAATTTATGTTCCAATTCCTTTGTCATAAAGTCTGATTTTCAGGTAATTGTCTGAAATCAGGGCTATGAATCACACTGGCTTTTAAACTTCCGTTCTACGGCATAAACCACCAGTAAATACAAAGCACGTAAATGTCAAAGCATTTATGAGTCTTAAAGAGGCGACACGGTGCCTGGTCATTAGCACTGTTGCCTTACAGCACGACGGTCCCAGGCTTGAGTCCTTCCTGTGTGCATGTTGTCCCGTCCTGCATGGGTTTCCTCTGGGTGCTGCTGCCCCCTTCAAAAATGTGTCACTGGAGGGGTGGGGGACTTACTTACAGCACGTAGCTCCAGGGTGGTGTAAGGATTACATTTATGCAGCAAGTTAAAAACAAATAAAAAGGGGGGGAGAGCAGCCTTGGTGCCCGGAGAAGCTGTGATAAATACAGGATCTCTGTCTCCTAACTAGCAGCTGAATTCTCTCTTAACTAACACTTACTGCTCCTTGGGTGCTGTGGGTCATTAACCAGACTACTGATAACAAAAGAAACTAAAACAACCACTTCAAAACAATAAACCAAGACGGAACCAAAGTAAAAGCCACAACAAGATAGCTGATCAAAGCTCACCTCTTAAACAAGTCAACAGATCCTGTTTCCTCCAGCTAGCTGGGGTTCAGGTCCTGGTCTCCGAAGCAACAATACGAGAGGGGCGGAGCGCACCTCACTTCTGGCAGGTGTCTCGCTGTTGTGGTCAGGTGTAACACGTCCACCATGCAGCCCCTGCGGGAGGTCGCCAAGTTGCTCAAACCGCCTTGCTCGGCTCCTCCAGCGGTCTGTTGACTCTCCGTTCTGCACACTGTTGCTTTTTTCCCCCCGCTGTTCATCCGCTTACATCTGCACACATATTAATGGACCGCCACTCCGGAAACAGAGCCCACACCTCCAAACACCTGTGCAGTTCACAGCGGAAACAGAAGAAACGGTGACGTTGAAGTCCTGCGTCAGTGGTGTAGTTCCTTCATAGCATAGCAACGTTAGCATTGTACCTATAACAGCTACATTTACACCGCGAAAACATGCAGGCGGTCTTCATTGGTTAAAATCATCAGGAAATCATCGAACTTCTGCTTACCAAAGAGCTTTTTTTCAGCAACATTTCCAAAAAACAAAAACAAAAAAACGAACAATTATACAATGAGGTCGTACACACCTTGTAGGAAACGGGTCATTTTAGATTAAGAGAGTTCATCACTAACAAAGTCTGTTATGAAACTGTTTTTTGAGAAGCAGGATGATGATATTTGAGTGAAAGAAACAGAGGAAGATAAAAAAAAAAAGTTAACCCAAAACAAACAAACAAAAACAATTTGTTTTTCTTCATTTTTACAGTGACTGTAATTCACCATGATGGGAACTGGTCTGCTTTCTCCGTCACATACATTTAACATAAAACTGTTGATATTCTACATTATTAGGCATTATTATGCAGGATTTACACATATTGTGTGTTTTTTTTTAATCATTTTATTTTCATTACTTTAATGCACACTGAGGTAAAAATAGCAGCAATGTGACCTGTAGCAGAGACAAGACTGTAAAAGAGCTGGAGAAGGGAAGAGGAGGACAACATCCTCAGGCAGCGCCACTGAAAGCTGACACCTCAGCAAATAGAACTCACATTCGGCTCCAAACTCACTCCCAAGTGCAGGAGACTGCGAAAATCTTTGAACAAAACACTTCACCAGATGCAGGCGGAGGACACCCGCTGCTCTCGGCCGTGGTAATGCTGGTTTCAGGCTGCAGGTCTTGTACAGTCAGGTTCAGTCTGACAGGAGGAGTGCAGGAGAGGAGCGCAACTGTCCTCCAGTCTGACAGACGGAGCTGATGCTGACAAGCTGGATGAAAAACCACAGCTGGACAGATGTTTGCTGGGAGAAAACAGGCCAAAAGTGAGTCCCCTGGGGTTTTGCGATCTGTAAAGTGATACTACACCCAAAAAGTGTATCCCCCCCCCCCCCAGGTACTCACAACTTGATATCTTAAATTCACAAAAGTTTCACTCCTTCTTTGTTACAGCAGAAGGAGCCAGTCATGCATAGTTAGCTTAAAGCTAATGAAGATTGCTTACCAGCAGCAGCAAAACACTCAGAAAAGATCTGTGTACAAATATATGTCATGTCACCGGTATGCAGCTGTACGCTCATGAATCCACAAACACATGCTGGCACATTCAATCCAAGGGTTTGTGGATTACTGAGCCTATAGTTCGATAAACCAAGATGAGGATTAGATGGGATGATGCGCTTGAGTTTGTAAATGGATGTTTTTGCTCTTGGTTGTAGTTAGTGACGATAAGCTTCAAACTAGATATACATGGCTGGCTCTTTCTGCACTCTGAAGTCACTAAGTGATGCAGTGGTGATAAAGCTGAACTCAAGGCACTTTGAAAGGCAAAATTCTCTTTTCGGTTGGCGTATCCCTTCTCATTCCTCTTGAAACTAATTTTTCAAGCGAAGAAAAAGAGCGAGTATTCCAAGAGTGTTTGTGACTTTGAGTCCCTTTAAAGAAGTACATGGTCATCTTTAAGATGTCGAGTTATCCGTCAAGTCTTCTCCCTGCAGGTGCCACCGTGTGCATGTTTGTATGTGTCTGCATGAGAATCAATCCAGGGAAATGTAATGCTTTATTACCCACCTGAGACAGACAATATGTACCTGTTCTGGCTGGTGTTAAACTGCCCCCTAGTGGACAAAGTCACACTGTACAAGAAATGGACACACTTCAAAGGTTTTGGTCTCCTATGGCAGCAGTATTCAAACATGAGTAAATAAAGGCCAAAAATCGATTTCTCATTAAAAATTTATATAAACCTTCCTTTTATTTTTGTAGCAAGTTTGACCCTGTCAGTCAGTCAGCCTCGTTTCATCCTCAATGTCCTCACCCATGGAAGGAGGCGTTTGCCTAAAATCTCACGATACATGGCCTCATTCATCCTCTCCTTAATACGGATCAGTCGTCCCGGTCCCTTTGCAGAAAAGCAACTACAAAGCATGATGTTTCCCCCTCCATGCCTCACAGTGGGTACGGTGTTCTAGAGCTGCAGCTCAGCATTCTTCCCCCTGCAAACACGGTGAGTGGCGTTTATACCAAAGAGTTCCACTTCATGACATTCTCCCAATCCTCCTCTGGATCATCCAGATGGTCTCTGGCAAACTTTCGACGGGCCAGGGAGATTGTCAGGGATCTTGAATTTATTCCATTTTCTAATAATCGCTCCATCAGTTGATCTCTTCTCACCAAGCTGCTTACCTGTTGTAGATTGTACACCTGCACAAGACTGGGATGAGCCAATCTAGTGCTTGCTCTTTGGTCTTGGCCATGGTGGAGAGGTGACAGTCTGAGTGTGTGGACAGGTGTCTTTGAAACAGATAATGAATGGAGGATAGAAGAGCTTCTTCATGACGAGCTAACATGTCTGAGTGCCAGAATTCTTGTTTTTAGGGGCTGAATACTTAATTTCTGCACCATTATACAAATAAGTACTTCAAAAATCATGGGATTTCCTGTTTTTGTTTTTTTTTTAAATATTCCGTCTCACAGTTGAAGTGTACCAATGATGAACATTACAGACTTCTCTTTTTAAGTGGGACAACCAACCCAGGATCGGTAGCTGCTAAAATCTCTTGCCCCATTGTGTGTGCGTGTATTTATGTGTGGAAGTTTAGGTAAATTGGTATCAAGATTTCGAGTCAAGTTTATTACTGTGGCTTCTGCATCAGCTCAGGATCTCTCATACCGATCGAGTTTAAGAAGACTCTTGAAAGCAAACCAAGATCATGAGAAAAAAACCATTACCATTCATACTGAACTTTACTATTCATTTACTCATTTATTTATTTTAACAAACAAATCAAACATGGCTATGCTAGTTTCAGGACAAGGACCTGCCTCTTTCAGTATTTATTCCTTCTCAGTAATTCATCTGTGGTGAGGTGACATAAGGGTAGTTGTACCCTGCTCTCTACTTTGACCAAACAAGCACGCTGAGCCTCAGGCCCACCGATGATGCAACAGAATCACACAGACTGTAACACTCAGTCATCTGATAACAGCCACCGCTGCAACAGCAGCCCCGCTGTGACATGAAGGGTTGTTCAGCGAGTCTGTGGGTGTGTCTGCACCAGGTTTGAGTTATTGACAAACTGCAGAAAGATAAATGTGCTAAAACTAATTGCCTTTGTCATTAACAATTATAAACCTTGAATGACACTGTGGGGCTCCAAGGTGTCTTCCAAATGTAGACGCCCACCATGTTGATGCTGGAGATGAGCTGCAGCTGCCCCGACGTCCTCACCCCTTCATAACCTGTCAAAGAGGCGAGATGTCAGCTTGGTCTTGTTTAGAGATTCTTGATCAGTTCACACCAGACGCCAGTCAAGTCAACAATTCAGTTCTGCATCGGGAATCATTACACACACATGCAAGATGAAAGCTGTGTATCACAATCTGCCTGTACAAGACAGACCACTTGTGGAGCTCTGGGCCTCTTCAAACTTAAGTAGATTCAGGAGAGCACTGACACAGCCTTGGTAAAGAAATGACTATTCTATTAACAGCCTTCTACTAAGAGGCGTGTTCATATTAGATTTAAAGGTTACTGTCAGTGGGATACACAAGTCTGAACATAAGCTCTCTGAACGTTGAAAAGGTTGCCACATCATTCAGGCTTCAAGTTGATCTCGGGAGATCCCTGAGGTCATTTCAGATTCTCTGGACAGGTATGTGTGTGTGTGTGTCTCTTAATAAAAACAACAACAAGCAATTAATTTATGTGCCTTGATAGCAAAAGGCTGTTCTTTACAAAAGGGTTTATTTGTTCGTAGAAGAACACGGTCAGGCCCGTCAATTTTTTTGGCGAACAATTGAATCTAGCATACCTGCATTCATCCAGTAATTTGCTGTCATGTTCCTGACTTTCTGGATCAATTTGTTCTTTGTGCTTGTACCTGACCCTGGACGTGCGTTTCATATCATCAGGAGGGATCAACTCAGGTGCCAATGCAGCAGCATCAGGGATCAAGAGAGGATACGGTCAGGAGGAACTGGGTTATGATCATTGGCACTAGCAGGCCGTACTCAGTGGAGCTGGCACAGTTTCCTGAATACTAGCTGGCTACTTTCAGGATGGAGGGACAAGACGACTTAAGAAAAGCATAAAAACCCTATGATTATGTTCGGGAAGTAATCAGGATGGAAAAAGGATTGTTGTAGGCAGTTTGTGCTTCCCCAGAGGAGGAAAGCTCATTTCAGTTATCCGACAGACCAGTGATCAGCAGGCAACTGGAGTTTTAAGTGGGTCACCAGGGAGCCAGAGAGGAGCTGATTTTCTGGTCATGGACGTGAACCGACACCTGCTTAGTTACTAATGCGTAACAATCCAATGTGAGGATCAAGCCGGAGAGAACACACCCTCACACTCCCATAGCCACCAGAACTGAACATTTAACACCATTTTTTGAAAACACCTATTGATGAATCCCCCCTCCCCCCCCTTTTTACATGATCAATTATTGTTAAGCTGTTAATCCAGCATGAGCCTCATGGCCCGCCCCCTTTAGTGCTGAGCAGCTGCTCTGATCAGCTTCACACGGCTCTCTCCTAGTGGAAGTTAGTGGGGAATACACACATTGGGAACATCATACACATTCAAACACTGAGAACTAGTCCACGTTACAACCGACAAGCAAAAACTCTTAACTCACCCGTTTGCAGATCGAAGTTCTTGGACTTTATTCCACCAATGAGGTGGAAACATTTCCCATCATCTTCCCAAGAGCTTCATCCTTCTCCTCCTCCACATTTACTAGCTGGGATAAAAGATAGCAAGATGTGTTAGAGCCTAGACATCTTGACACAATGACCAGACTTCTGCTGTCAGGTGAGGGACAACACACCAGAACCCTAATCTCACTTAACTGGTGTAAGTTCTTGAAGCGGTGCCATTCAGTTTTTCTAGATATGGGTTCTGTCTCAGGCCTGACCCATGTATCAGTCAGCTGACATATCAGCCAATCACAGATGTACCAACAGCTTGTTTTCCGATATGCACAGTTATTACAAACCTTTTCACAGCACACAAAATGTAGAAAATAGTCTATGGTGATTTAAAAATGATGTAACAGTGTGCCCAGCAGAGGGCGCTCTGGTGCCCTAGTTAGACTCCCAGCATCGTCAACAGGCAGCGCACATCATTCAGCTACACCAGTGAGACTGATTTCCATTTTTGTTCTAGGTCAGCAGCTAACTTAAAGTGCAAAGTACTTATGTTTATTAATTTTTTGTCTTCAAATACAATACTTTTTTTTTAATTAGCTGTCTGACTGCCTATACATAGTCATGTCAGAACAAAATTGGTGCACAAGGAACACAGGGTCTATTTGGCCATACTGGCATTTTTCTGCAGCAAAATCCCACATTGGTCGGACTCTCGTGCCGCCTACAGAAGCAGCCAGCTTCCTCACCAGTTTTGAGCTGAACCACTGCACCATCAACAGACGGTTTTCCACAGACAGACAGACAAGTGGACAGACAGTACAGCAAAACTAAATTCAAATACAAATGCAGAGCTGCCTCTACCAGTAATTATATAAAGCAATAAGTAATTAAAACATTTTATGTGGGGAATCTAGCTATTTACGGTTGGTGAGAACAAACTTAACTCCTCAGATTAAGGTACATAAAAAGGGTATTGAAGCAATTATAGTGTCACCAGGTAGCAGCACCACTAAGGGGGCTACTCATCCCTCTCGTGCTCCAAATACAGTAGAACGGAACACCGACAACCATTTTGATTAGTTCAGTTTATCCATTGTCTTCTTATTTGTATGGGCTGTTCCTCTCTGTCGTCCCAGGAATCATCTGGATTACACTGTATTAGTAATTGTGCCACATTGCAAATTGATTTGGCAGCAAACTTCTTAGTAGTCGTGAAGATTGTTCAGTTTAACAGATTACAGACAGTAAAGGCTACCACAAACCAATGACCAGATCTACCATGACAGGGTGGAATGACTCGTGTGTGTGAATGTCTCACACCTGAAGGGATGAAGGAACTGAACATGGACAGCTGGCTGAGAGGTGCTGAAGAGCTCAAGAACCCTCCAACACACCATTCTTCCATCTCCAGGTGAAGAACCTAAGAGGAGGGAAAGGGATGAGAAGGGATGAGGTGGCAGCATGTTTTTGTTTCCAGAGGAATCTCACTGGTGAAGACTCATGAGCAGAGGTGATTGCTATTATTATTATTATTATTATTATTATTATTATTATTATTGGAAAATGGTGCCGGGGTGGGGGGGTGGTCGTCAGATGGCCCCTGTGCACACTGGGTGTCCTCAGGTTGGATCAGATTGGGGTGCTGTGGCCACTGCAACACACACCCCAACTGCTTAGTGCAACTCATCACTCTCACACCTTCCCCCTTATTTCATCAATCTGCTGCTGACATTTTATACTTCTAAAATGGGAAAACCCTGGATAAAAAAAACCTGGAGTTAAAAGGCAATAGAATTTGAATTACTTAAGTGTTTAATTAGAAACAGATTAATTGGGTGTAGTCATGACTATAACTAACATTCTCATAACACTTATTTCCAAAATAAACTGACAAACATGTAGTGATGTAACATTAGCACTTAACAGTAACATTAGCCACATGCTGTAGGTGAAATAAATTGGATAAAAAAAAACATGAACTAAGAACAAATTAAAAACAAAACAACACAAACAAAAAAACTAAATGTTGAAAATTAAAAAATGTTTGATGGCTTGAACTGCTTTCCTTACTGGGAGTATTGTTTAGCTGCAGCACCTCAAAAAGCCCCATCATAACTTCAGTTAACAAAGAGAAAAAAAAAGTGTGTTGATGATAAGAGCGACTGCTGCTGCTAATATAATCATGGCTGACTTTGTATGAGAGGAAAAGGGGGATTGCTGGACAAATCAAGACTCTGATCATGATCTATTTGAAACAGAATACATACAGGGGGGAACTGCCAAGACAGGATAGGATAGGATAGGAGGCTGACGTAGTCAAATTAGTCACGGTATGTATCTGATATACGAACATCCCACACACAACGCTCATTCTATTACCGCAAGCAAATACTATTTGCAGCGTGGCTACCTAGCAGTCATCTGTTGGGGGGCGGTCTGGAGCCACAATCCACATGAAGGAGGAGTATCAATCTGCTTGTATTGCTCTAAAACTGATTAAAACAAAAGCATATTCGAGAGGGACTCAGTTGAGGTGGTTCAGGTATCTGATGAGGACGCCTCCTGGACACCCCCCCCCCCGGGTGTTTTCCAGGCATGTCCAACCGTGAGGAGGCCTCGGGGCTGATTTAGGACATGCTGGAGGGATTACATCGCTCTGCTGGCCTGAGAATGCCTTGGGATTCCCCCGGAAGAGCTGGTGAAGTGGCTGGGGAGAGGACAGTCTGGGCTTCCTTGCTGAGGCTGCTGCCCCCATGACCTGGACCAATTGGATAAGCGGAGGAGAACGACGACTACATTTCCCCAAATTTTGGTATGTTCCTTTAACTAATTGCAGCAGGTGATGCATTTTATGGAAACATGATGTGATCATGAAAATCTGAGATATTCAATAAAACTGAAAAACAGGAAATAATCCTACGTGAGTCTGATAAACATAAGAGCCTCTAAAATTACACACCTGAACGATGATGAGGGGGTTTGCCATGGAACAACCAGCCGACCTTTCAGCTGGGAGGGGGCCTCAAACACACCATCCTTCCACCTCCAGATGGTGCACTAAATCAAGAGGAAAAGATTAAGTGAGTGCAGTAATTATTGTGTTTTATTATGCAATCCAACATTTTTCTGGATGTAGTAAGGATTAATATGTGAATGTTTAGAAAGGGGTGAGGCGTGAGTCAGATGGCCCCTGTGCACACTGGGTGTCCTCAGATTGGGTCAGATTGGAGCGTCGATGCCACTGCAACATACACCCCAACTGCTTAGTGCAACTCATCACTCTCACACTTCCTCCCCACTTTAAATGACAAGATAACATTAGCCGCCACAGAGGCTATTCGACTTAAATTTATGTATTATAATGTTTATTAAAAAAAACATCACGTCTTCGACTCCCATGGAGAACTCTCACCCTAACGTTTATCTTTACATTGAGTTTTAAATATTTTAGCCACAATGCAAGCTAACGTTAGCCTTTGTTAGCTGTAGCTTGAGTGCACGAGGCTATACCGGAATGAGTCACCGTGGACCAAAAAAAACACAAAGAAAATGGTCTAAATGATAGAGATCAATGACCAAGAGTGGTTATATTATACTTTCTGAGGTTATTAGTTCCCCAGCGATATTACAACTACTTGGTCCGAACGAGGTTAGCCAAGTTAGCTTTTGGCTATACTCTCCTGCGTTGGCTATGCTATCATCTTGCAAGGAATTTTGTTTGCCAAAAAGGTCAGACTGCCAACTTAACAAATAACGTTGTTATTCATTCTGTTACCCTCATAACATACAAATGAAAAGTATTTTCTGCTCACCGTGGGTAACGCTGCTGTTTCGTCTTCTTCCTGAGGTAGCAACGCATTTCACTTCTCGTTTAAAACAAGTGCGCCGAGTACAGCGAAACGATAACAGGCTCAACAGCTTCTTCTCCCGCTCCTCCTCCTCCTCCTCCTTCTTCTCCTATTTCCGTCAGACTCGACGCACATATAGCAGTGCTGCCTCCTACTGGTAAAACCTGAAAATCCCTGTATGATATTACAACTGCACACCTGATATTTCTTACGACAGAACAATAATTGCTTAGACAAACTGGAGAGAGAGTAGAACTCTAAGATAGCTTTGAAGGGAAAATACCCAAGTGAAGTTAATCAATACTGTAGGCTATGGTGAATAATGTTATACTTTGTATTTCCTCCAGATGAGTTAACCTCCGCTTTCACTTTCCTTTGTTTTAAATTAGGATTTTTAATTTAAAGCTTTTTTTTTTTTTTTTACGTAAACCCCTTCTTCAAGTACCTTTGTTAGAGATTCTATTAGTGGATTTTGGCCATTGTGTATGGCAATATGCATAATAAAGGACATTTGATATTTATTTTTCCTCTTCTCTGGAAATGTGCATCTCATCTCTGACTGAACTCCTGCACCACAGCTGCATTACACAGGGATAAGGCTGCGTTTAGCCTAAATGTCATTCGAGTCCATGTGCCTGTTTATTACAGGTGATTGGTGGAAAATATGAGAACAAAGCATGCTTTCTTCTTGACTTTTTCACAGTCTAATTAATACCTTACAATAATAATATATTTCTGAATAGTTTAAAAATGCTAATTAATCCAAATTAAATATACCTGCCACAAATAAATAGGTTTGGTCTTTGCATTAGAAGGTATAAATACAAGGACGTAGATCTGATGTTTGCCTGAAAAAGCATCAAAGAACAAACTAAAGCACATGAGAGAACATGACAAAGTTTATATAAGTATTGTACAATTAAGTGCTTTATGGCCCTGTAACAGCATCCAGATTCTGTTTTCATCCTGTGTGAATGGTGTCACTGCAGTCCGTCCTCTTCTCAGAACCTCTTGGTTCTTCAGCTCTGGGTTTTTAATTCAGAACACCACTTGAACTGAAGATCGCATAGAAACACGATACATAGATGACCTGATGACCACACTAAACTCGTCTGTCTGGCCCAGAAGAGTGAGGTAACCACACTTCATCTTACAGCAGGGGTATTTAACTGACTGACACCCAGGGACCACCATCCTGAGGGCCGTATGCAACCACACAGGGCCGGAGTGCTGCATCCCGGAAACAAAACAATTAAAACTCCTCTCTAATTAAAGTAAAAGTATAATTTTTGATATTAAAATCCATTATTAAAGCTACCTAGTGTAGAACAGGATCTAGTAAATGTGGAGGCCAGTCCATCACAGGGCCAACACATAGAGACAGACAACCATTCACACTCACACTCACACCTACAGTCAATTTAGAGTATCAATCAGCCTCGTCCCCTCTTGATGTCTTTGGACTGTGGGAGGAAGCTGGAGTACCAGAGAGAACCCACACAGGAACAGGGAGAACATGCAGACTCACACAGAAAGATCCTGTGATGGAGCCGGGACTGGAACCTGGAACCTTAATTCATCCCAGAACAATCTGAGCTGTAAAAACAGATTTCTCTGGAACTCAACATCTCAATGTAAACCGTGTCAACAGATGTAGGATTTCCGACGCTGAACGACTCGGCTTCGAGCCTCCGGGTTCGAACGCTGATTCTCTGATGACATCACTTTAACAACTAGAATTACCCGCAGCAATAAGCGACAGATGAGTGAGTCCAGTGTTTCACTGAAATGCAAATGCAATTTTATATTAAAAGATAGCAAAGGGATAATTCACTATATCACACAACACAGCTTGTTAGTACCGCCATGGAAATACATATACAGTCTTTTCATATTTACACATCAAATGACAACCAAACAAATCATAAATACCTCTTTTTGTTAACTTTACAACAGCTATACGCGACCAGTATTTCATACGATAAAAGAGCACTATTAAATAACTGGCATCTTCCCTATCATTTACAAGGCTTGGAAACACAGTGGTTAAAATAATGCAGCAAAAAAAAAAGAAAAGAAAAGAAAAAGAAACAAACAAAAAAAAATCTTCTTCTCCAGTGAGTAAAATTAATACAAGTCTAAAAACAGTCATGAAATCCCTTTGTACAAAAGACTATACAGCACAATATCTTCAACAGAACTGTTTGCTTATACTCGCATGATAAAATCTGTACAGTTTTAGCGTTCCTGCAGCAGAGTTGGAGGGACTGTGAGCTGGGATGATTGCTTACTGGGTTCCTAGGACGCTCTGGAGGCAGAGACCGTAGTTCTGTAGCTGCCGAGACCCTCGTTCATTGGCTTCAGTGCTTCGTCTAGCAGCAAATCAGCAAAGTTGCTGAGCTTGTAGCAGATACTTCAAATATACACGGTTCTAGAGTCTAACTGATATATTTGTCAAAAGAGCAATATAGTATTTCCTTGTACCATAGTTCAACAACACACAGAATGGTACTCTAGAGTTGAGGCGGTGCATAATATCTTTATTAAATTAACGTACCTTGTCAGTGATATATTTCTACGCTATAACCCTCACTGACTGACGGGCTTGGTCATGCTCAGTGTTGTAACGCTTGTTATACGGTACTGTGGCACATACTGTTATGGAGTCGATAGATCGAAACTTTACAAAAAAAGAAAAATTCCTCATATACCTCACGCAGTAGACAAAGCAGATGATTTGGGATTTTTGAGTCGTTTTACATCTTCACCAAGTCAAACCAAGTCATTCCGTCTAAAAGAAAAATGTTTTTTAAAAAATGAAAGCTTGTGTGTTTTCGTGGTGTGCTCTTTAGTCCGTGAGCAGGATTATGTAGAAACTGTGAAGCCGAATGTCAATGAACTTAATGGATGGATGAAGAACGAGCCAAAGAAAGAACCTACTACATTTTTGGGGCAGATCTTTCAACGTCGTGAAAAACTGCCTTTTTTTTTTCATTGGGTTTGGCATGAGGGAGTTTATGGCTCTTCAAATACGCTCTAGTTCAATATATATTTGTAGCAGCTTTTAACTAAACACATTTCCTAACAGCCCTAAACACATGTGGGTTAAAATATCAAGCTACCGGGATGGAAGGGAGGACCAATTAGCAGTTTTTAGGAGGTAAAGAATACTATGACAACATAGAATACACATTATGCTGAGAAAAACTATGGCAGTCTTTTTTTTTTAAAGCTAACAAATTGATGCTTACCTTTTTAAAATCAAACCGCTTCAAAATCTAACAGTTCAGTAAGTGTTGTGAATGTGACTCCAACATGATTTTATTTTACTTTGAAAGAAAGAATTTAAAAAGAAAATTGCTTTTGGGTCCCAGAAATACAACATGAAAGCAGAACTATCAGTATGGCTGGATACCACAAGTGGTAAGTGAGAAAGTGTTCATTTTGTGTGATTTCAGTGAACCAAAGCCTGAATGAGGATGAGTTAAAAATGATGTCATGGACATTTTACAGCCTCTGAGGAGAATAAATATGCAGCTGAAGATTATGAAATATCTGACTGGCACTTGAACTGGTGGGTCACCGCGCCGCCTCAGAGGATCAGCAAAAGGTTAAATTAAAATTTAAAAATAAATGGAGTTCCAGCAACATCCTTGACCTGCCAAAGGTCTGTAACATAGGAGGTCTTCCATTGGTGCCGTATACATCTCTCTAGACATGTAAATGCGGGATGAAGCATGGAGGGTCAGTGAAGCCCCACCCTTTGGCACTGTCATAAATAAAAATGTTGAATACCCAGGTCCTGCTGCTGCATGGAGGTCTGAACATCAGCAAAGCCACTCGGAAGTAGAAAAATGTTCATAAATAGAGTTCAGTGGTATTAGAGCATCATGGTTATGTAGTCCAGGGGGGATGTTGTTTTAGCTTTGTCAACAAAAAAAAAAAATCACAAAAAAAAAAAGTTGTACACAGAGAAACTTAAGTCGTCTGCATCCTTTAAAAAGGCTCCAGATAGCATTTGTGTCCCTCTGGTCACGTCCTTTGCTTTCTTATTCCAGCGTGCTCATTAGTTTATCGTTTACGCTCAAAGGCATCACTGAGCACTGAGAGGACTGCACTGTACTCTGTGTGTGTGTGTGTGTACAAGTAGGACGGAGCCCCAGTTTCTGAGAGAGAGTTGTGTGTTCATGAGAACTTGCTTGTGTCTAACCACTTTGACTATTGTGTTTGTACCATTTTATCTTCTCTACCTGTGTTTGTATGTGTGTGTGCGTGTGTGCTTGTGTGTGTGTGTGTGTGCCAGCTATAAATACAGAGGTGTTTGTGTGTGTGTGTGTGTGAGCTTCAGGTAAAGCAAGCTAGATTAAGGGTCTCCCTCACACTTCGCTCTCGGTGGAGGGCTTGCGTGTGGAGGCCCAGCCGGTGTCGGGCAGGCTGTGCTGGGCGTGACGCTGGGGAGTGATGGCTGAAGGGGTCAGGGTGGTTATGGAGGAGCATTCTGATGCCTCCTCCTGGAGGAGCTGCTCCGTCTCTCCGTCATCTAGTGAAGCGCTGCTGGCCTGCAGGGAGACGGTGTCGGTGCGCATGCATGTGTGCAGGCCGCCCCGGGATGGTTTGATCTGTTTAAGGTCATCCCAGTAAAGCTCGTCATTGGACAGGAGACAGACACCCTCCACGATGCGGATCTTCTCCTTGGTGTAGCCTCCATCCCCGCCCCCCTGGAGCAAGACAAATAGAGAGATAGTGAGCAGCAGTCTAGCAGTAGCCTAAAGGAAAAAAATCCACCCCAGATGCGCTTTGATAGGTAAGTTCAGCTCAGGCCTTTGATGATGACATGGTTTTTGTTTTCAGTCTTTACTTCAACCAGGAAATGCTGGGAGCCTCCCTCACATCAACCTTCACTCATGGGTTTTCTTTACAACCTTCACAGGAGAACTATGGACATAAACCATGAGCTCAGAAGTCGAAGTTCAGTCTGTTTAAGGTGGATTTTCCTCGCAAAATATGAGTTAGGAACCATGTACACAACACTGCAGAGCAACCTTCAAACACATGCACAGCAGAGACTCCCCTCAGTAACGCTGCACCCCTGCCCGTGCATCTTCTAGAAGTTATACAAATGAACGTGTGTCATGTAGAACTAAATTCACTGTGTGATGACAAAAAACAGTCGTTCTAGTCAAAACACAGCAAGTTTCCACTGCCTATAAATGGCTGATGGAAAAAATTCTGCTTGATGAAATAATGATGATAACAACAACAATAACAATCATAATTATAATAATAATAATGATCCAATTTTTGCCACAATCCATTTCCAAGTCGACTCCCATGGTCTATTTAGAAATATCTTGTCTATTCTCCTAAAGTGCAAACTCTTTTACTTGAAGTATTTCTTTAACGTCCAGATATGAAGAATATCATATTTAAAATGCAGTGTTTGGGGTGAAGCTGGTGTTTTTATATATTCTTTTTTTCTTTTCTACCAGCAAATACAGCTGGTAATACTACCACCACCACTACTACTGGTGTTGATAATTATTATTATTATTATTCTTTTTACAAACAGACCCCAGAGGGCCTCCTGTGTTTAATAATTTCCTGGTTGCGAACCAACAGTGTGCATGGCAACAATCATTTCATTAGTTTGACATTCTTCATTATTCATTGTGTCATAATTAATTTGATGATACACGTCGCACCTCCAGCAAAATCAATCTCACATGGCCTGTTATGTCCATGAAAGAAAACCAGACACTGACATGCTTGTGATTACCGCTCAGGAACCAGACAGAGAAGTCATTAATGTCAAACAGCAGCAGCTCCCATGCAATGAAAGAAGAAATCAAAAAGAAAGATGGAAAGCACAACATGAACAGACAGAGTGTCTCCATGCGGTGTAACTACCTCTCCACAGGACATGTGGGTCAAAAGATAAAGGGAGAGAGGGAGTTGTAGGGATGAGAGAGCTGCAGTGAGGGAGAGAGGGGGAGGAGAAGGTGAGCGCACTGGTGTTGGTGACAAGTCGATCAGAGCAGAGACCGTCCAACTGTCGCAGTGCTTCAGCAGCAGAATAACTCAAGTGATCCATCCTTCTAAGCACCACAGAGCTCCAGCTGCCTCTTTACCTCTTTCTTATATCGTAGCTGGTTGTATATGGGAGGCTTCTGAGACGCCTCGATCTTGACCTCCTGCGTAGACGTCCGGTACGAGGGGTTACTGTAGGTCAGGTTGCTGACTCCCGGATCAGCAAACTTTGACTTTTTATGTCTGTGGATGAAGAGCAAGTTGACATAAGCATTAGACGCTGTGGTTAACAATGACTGTGAGACAAGCAAAATGTAGAAGGACTCACCTGTAAATAATCAAGGCAGCGATGAGGATCAGGATAGCTAGGATGGTCAGAACTCCACCAATCACATAGCTGATATGAAGGCCTTCCCCTGGAACAGAGAGCACACGTCAGAATCCAGACATACTCTGAAAATGGTTTTCATCAACATCCCGAGAGAAGGCAACTAGAAACCTTCCCTTTCTACTTTTGTCTAAGCGTACAGCTTCAGTTCTAATCTCAGCATGGCTGTAAAGGGTAATCAACTTTCCAATGGCTGGACTGAACACTGACCATGAGGAGCTGTCACCACGTTGCTCTGTAAGCAGCCTTCCACATTCAGATTCTTGTCTGTGCAGCTGAAAAACAGAGGCAACCAGTTTGGGAAAATACATATATCAAAGGAAGTTGAAAAGCTTATTATGAGTTTTGAATTTGGATGAGAGAAATAGTCACCGGGCTACTATAAACAGATCAAAGTTATTGATAAGATATTGTAATATGGAATAAATGAATTCATTAAAGAGTCAAAGGGACCTACTTGACAGGTGAGGGTCCTCTGTGTGGTGGTTCTGTTGGACCTCTGGGGATCTTATTGGGGGCAGGCGTGCTGCTGGATTCTCTAGCAGGAGATGTGGGGACATAACCTGAAACTAGTGAACAGATGAGGTTCAGTCATATGTAAATCTGGAAGTTTATCTGCAGAAAGTCATTTTACTGTAAAGGTCCAGACTCACTTGGCAACAGACATGTTGAGATTATTATTTACCCGTGCAGGACACAAGTGTTTTGGAACAAATTCGGTGTTTTTCATCAAGGAAGGAAAAGCAAAACTGAATGAAACATGTGGCGTCCAGTGTTCACGAAGGAAAGATCTCTGAGGACTTTGTGCATGTTGACAAAATTACTCCCAGCATTCACCAAGGAGGAACGACAGTAAATACATTTTGAGGCAGCACATCTGTTAAACACAGTGAAAATGTTCTTTTTTTGCATTGGGTTTGGTTGAGGTGGCCCTGGCGGTCGTATGTGCTCTCAAGAGTTCTCTACTTCAGTCAATTTTTGAGATGACTAGGTTTTACCAAGCTTCTTACTGGTGCAGCTGATTCAGACTAAAACACATTAACAAACAGTTGACTCTCACTTACTGGTGGAACATGGCCGCCCATCTGGTTCATCGGGGCATGCGCAAACAAAGCTGTTGGTTTTAGCGAAGCAGAGGTGAGTGCAGCCGCCGTTATTCACACCGCAGAGGTTGGTCCCTGAAAATACGAGAGGGAATATTCATTGTGAGCACCAAGCAGCCAGTGAGGTTCGTCTGAACTCTGGGAGGGTTTCCTCTTTGACTGGATCAAGTAGGAATGATTGGATTTAAATTTGGCTCAAGTCAAACCCCCGTGACATTACTGGTTTCACAGTTGTGACACTTTGATAGAACTTAAAGTGTAATTCAAACTTATTATGAGATGGTACCCCAAGTAAAAATCTTTATATAATGAATGAACTTAATGTAATCTCTCATCCTATATTACACTACAGGTTCAGACAAAGACAAATCTGTCATGTTGAGGCATTTTTGTTTGGCCACAACTCTCATCTGGGCCTGATGAAAGGTCACTGATTCATGTTTCCTGGCACTGAGCCTTCTGTGTGCATATACCAACCACTGCCTCACTCTTGTCTCCCGCCAGCTGAAAGCGTCTCTCCAGAACCTTACCTGTCTGTCTGTGGGGTGATACCACTATAATGTCCATAAGGCCCTCCACATTGGCCAGCACCGTTTCCTTGTTGCGGCCAGTGTGTTTGTCCACCCGTTGGATGGACTTAGTCTGCCAATCAGTCCAGTAGATCCAGCGATCTTGCTGCGAGAGTCGGGAGAAAGGAGTTAGAGGGGAGGACACCGGCTTCAACTGGGGAAACGAGGGAGAAGAAGAGGGGAAAGGAAGAACACAGACAAGGAGCAGGGGGACGGGAGGAATAAAGGGAGGGGACGGGAGGGAGGAGGAAGAAAAATGAGGGTCAGAGTGGAAAGGAAGAAGAAGAAATGGTTACGTTGAATGAGTTCAGTATGAGTTGGAGGACGAGGAGATGAGAGTCACAGGGTGAGCTGATCAGTGAGAGAGCAGGTGAGTGAAGGAGGCAGCCAGGAGGAAGGGTCAGCCCAGTGATTGACAGCAGAGAGTTGGGGAGGCGAGGGGTACCTGCGTAAGGGCGAAGGGGTGTGACACCGGGCTGACAAGGATCTGACGCAGTTTCCCGTTCAGGTCAGAACTTTCAATCCGGTCAAGATGGGCATCGACCCAGAAGATCCTGTAGAATAGCACACATTCATTCATGGGGAGTCATTAATGGCTGCACCACAAAATCTAACTTTCTGTCTTCTCCTCCGGACCTGCGTGTGTCATAGTCCAGTGTGAGTCCGTTGGGCCAGCCCAGGTCAGTGTTGATCAGAACCTTCCGGTCTGAGCCGTCCAGGTGAGATCGCTCGATCTTCGCAATGTGACCCCAGTCGGTCCAGAACAAGAACCTGCGGAAACCAGGCTGAACTGGTGAGAATGAAAACTGGAATAACATGCAACTACATGTCTCTTTCAAACTGTGAACTTTCTGTGAATATTCAGCTTTCTATTCAGCATAGTTTGATTTCTAGCTGTCCAGAGACCCCAAATATTATCGCAAAAAATCCTGAAAAATGCAAAAATAAATGACCTCAGCAACAATCAAATCAGGGTTATCTTATGTTTTCTCAACTTATTTTCTAAATAAAAAAAACACAAGCTCAAATTCTGTTTATTGAATGATTATTATCTATCTGAGGCTCAAGTACACCTTCATTTTCTAGCAGGCAAGTGCTTAGGGGAAATTCCCACACACAGTCCTAATACAGCGCTTCCAATTTGGCCTGATCATTGTCTACACTGACGCCTTGTTTCCACATAGCAAGTCTGTCTATGAAAAGTTATAAGTCCTTTCATTCGGAAATCTGTGCAATCTCTAATGTGTATATGAAGCCTTCCCTGCTTATTTTTTTGAATTGGTATTTGCCTTGATTATGCTGAAAAATAAGTTATGCTGCAGATCTTTGAGAGACTGCAGCCTGTGTGCTAACAAAAGCAAGCTAACAGGCTATGAGGTTGCTAAACGGCTATTGCTATCTCTAAAGCTTACTCTGTTGCCACATTCTTTGTGTTCAAGATTTGAGGGCATAATTGATTTATGAGCACCAGATAAATCTATGAGAGTAATAAAGTTTGTTGCAAGTATAAACCCAGAGTGCTTGGATTCTCCTCTCCCACTTATTTTAATGATCAAAATGTTACATGAAATCACATGCACATTTAGCTCAGGCTCCGTCTCTCACCCTTTGCTTGGGAACACTGCGATGGCTCGGGGTTCATCCAAACTGTTGTTGACCAGGACTTTGCGGCTCGTCCCATCCAGACGGGCCACTTCAATGGTGTTTCGGCCAGTATCGGTCCAGTACATATTTCTGGCGACCCAGTCCACAGCTAGCCCATCAGTGGTCTTCAGGCCCTGGCTGATCACCGTCTCCATGTTGCTGCCATCCAGGTCGGCACGCCTGAAAACAAGGCATTAAAAAGGAAAATAAATACCTGATTTTGTGTGTTTATACTTTTTCCTATCTGTACTACCGGTTGCAGGTCAGGGTTTTAGGTTTGTACCTTATCACATCCAGCGTGACATCGGTGTAGTACAGTTTTCCGTCGACGCTGTCGTAGTCCAGCGAAATGACGTTGTGCAGCTCAGGTACGGGTACATGCACGTCTGTGTGGTCGTTGGTGTCCAGGGAGATTCTCCTCACGCTGACACGGTTGGAGAAGAGGAGGTATGTCTCTGGTGAATCGTCACATGACCTACCGTCCCTCTTCAGCAGGATGCCGGTGGGACATGCACAGGAGGTGCCGTTGGGACGTGGCAGGCACAGATGAGAGCAGCCACCATTCCTCCTGCCACACTTGTTAAATCCTTAAGAGGCAAAAGAGAGAAAGAATGGTGAAAAGAAAAATACGAGCTCTAGAATGATTAATTTGCTGTCAGTGTGTTTGCTCACACTAACGTAACCCTCTGGATGTAAATGGCCGTTTTCTTTGTGTGACCAAGGTTCCCCTGGACTAGTTGTGATACCGTACTCAGACTCACCCAGAGGTCTCTCCCTGTCCACAGCCTGGATGTCCATCAGGCCTGGTAAGTTGGCCCGCACCGTGATGGTGCTGGCTCCTGTGTTCTTCTCAGCCCGCTGGATGCTGCGGCTCTGCCAGTCCGTCCAGTAGATGTGGGACCCCAGCAGGGTTAAACCGTATGGGTGCTGGACCGGAGTCACGAGTGTGTGACGGTTCTGCCCATTAAGGTCGGCGGCTTCGATACGCTGAAGAGAATCAGAGGGAAAAGAGTTCTTACAATGACAGTTACACTTGACGCTTCCAGTTCAAATCAGAAACCCATTTTAGCCACTAAGTGGTCTGTTTATACACTTTTATGGATCAATCTGCTTTTCCTTTGTATTGTCCAACATTATTCAGTTGTTCAGTGCTGTTATCCAATTATGTCGTTTTTCTGGATGAAAAATGCTTTGAAAGCACATAAAATCTCATTTGAATATAAACCCACTTAGACACAGGCTCTCTTTATTTGTGATATCAAAATAAACATGAAGGCCAAATTTCTCAAAACCAAAGAGGGTAGAGCCTTTGTCTTTGTACACTTTAAAGACCTGTGAGTTGCGATCATTACTGACCTCAGTGTGAGCATCCGCCCACAGTAGCTGTGAACCGGCCATGTCTATGGCCAGGCCATTGGGCCACCCAAGGTTGTTACTGATGAGGACCACACGGTCTGATCCATCCATTGCTGAGCGCTCAAGCTTAGCATGTTCTCCCCAGTCTGTCCAGTACATGTAACTGTAAGATATCAAGCGAGAGGAAGACTGAAAACTAGACAGATGAGCAGATCAAGACAAAATAGAAAATCATTAACATTTTATTTTGGAATCTATTCTGTATATCTGAGCAGCAGATGAAGATGTTGAAGTGATATTCAAATAATAAATATCCTGCGATCAGTTTTTTTTTTCTCTACACAATAAATCAGACATAAAATGAAGACAAGTAATATTTAAAAATCATGCCAGTTTCCTGCTGCATCACTATGACAACCAGCCACACAGAGGGGGTATGAAAAGTGACAGTGGAAGAGATGTTCAGGGTTGCACAAGTTCAGTTGACACGAATAAAGATGACACTGTGTAATGGATGAACAGCTCTACATGAGGACACCGTGACAATAATTGGAGATGATGATCATGAGACTGATGTTAATCTCATCTCAATCTCAGAAACACATGAAATAATCACACTTCCATATATGTTGAAGAACATTAGCTGGACTTGATAACAGCATTATAAATGTAATATAACAGCTCGATCTAATTTTGTCAGTGTTGTCAGATAATCTTTAAGAATTAAAACTGCAGAACTACCAAGCTCTGGCAGCCTTACCCCATTTCATGGTAGAGGGCAATGGCTCGAGGGCTGTCGAGGTTTTGCCAGACCAGAACTCTCCTCATGGAGCCGTCCAGATTAGCCACCTCGATGCGGTTGGTTCCAGTGTCTGTCCAGTAGATCTTTCTGCCAACAGCGTCCACCGCCAGGCCGTCGGTGGTCATCAAACCTAATGAGACAGACAGGTATATGAGTCATACCATTATCTCTGGGTGGAGTCAGATGTGGAGGCACATGAAAGAGTCTCCCTCACCTGTAGATATGATATCTTCATCTGCTGTTCCATTGATGTTGGCTCGGCTGATTTTTTTCAGAGTACTGTCAGACCAGTACACTTTTCCTACAACACACCAACCCAAGGACTCCGTTTATACACCACTTGTCTTTATGAAAATTTGCAACCTTTATGAAGATGAACAAACCTTCTTTTGGGTCAACCCCAATTGCAATAGTGTTTTTCATGGAACTGTTGACAGCAAGGACCACATCAGCAAAGTAGGGGATGTCCAGAGAAACCATCCTGATGTCTGTCCTCCGTGCAAAGATCAGGAAGCTGCTCATCCCTGCACACACACAGCCCAAGCCAAATCATGACTTTTTCATCACAACATCTTTCGTGACTAAAGAGCGACAGAGGTCAAATTGTCATCTCCACATTATCATTCTCAAATGCAACAACATGTTGCTTCTTACCCGGTGTGCAGGTCTTTCCATCTGACTGGAGGTTGATCCCAGTGGGACAAGCACAACTGGAGGCTTTGGGAGCAGGAGCCAGGAGACAAAGATGGCTGCAGCCTCCATTATTCACTGCACACGGGTTGTGTACTAGAGATGGAGACACACAAACACTCAGCTCACAGCCCATCCTCCTTACTAGCTCAGCTTAGAGAAAGGCATCATGAAGGGATGGAGGGATTTGTGGCCAACAAAACACCCAACATGTAGCTACAGACAGTTTAACCCTTCTGGGGGCACAGGAGAGCCCTACAAGTCTGTGAGGTTTCAGTTTGGTATGAGCCCCCTGAGGCTCTGCCTTCTCAGCCACTCATCCTGGCTCAGTTTACCTGTAATCCTCTCAGTGTCAACACACACACACACACACACACACACACACACACACACAGGATCCAAGCTCTTGGAGAAGGTGGAAAAAATCAAGCCGAAAGTGACAGGAGGAAATTTTATCCTTTGAAATAAGAGTGCAACACAGGGCTGCTACACATTTAGTCAGATTAGATAATGTTTCTTAAAACCTTTTTGTTTTGACTCTTTCTAGAATTTTATTTCTAAATTATATTATTCATCGCAAAGCAATGAGCTTCAACTTTACATGAGATAAATTTCATTTCAAAAGTATTTTGAGTCACAATAACCAAAATCACATATTAGCACCTATCAGAAATAATGGAGGACTGACTTAAGAGTGTCTTCTCTGAACGAACCAAACAAGGTTCTTGAGCTCAGCCTCATCTGTACTCTTTCTGTACCCTACATGGACTGGAAGAGATGCAGCACTTGATATCACATGGAACTGGACCTGTTTCACGGTGTCGCTGGAACATGTGAATGTCCATGAGGTTCTCCAGGTTTTCAGCCAGCGTGTGTCGTCCCAAGCCGGTCAGTTTGTCAGCGCTCTGGATACTCTTGGACTGCCAGTCTGTCCAGTAGAGCTTGTCCTCGTGAACAGTCAGGCCGAAGGGGTGAGGCAGCTGACTGCCAATCAGAACCTGCACAGGTGGAGTGACATCTCCTGTTATTTATAAAGTGGATTAGCAGTGTTGATTCCACACTTGCGCAAGCACTAATAATAATTCAAGTCCCGTTGCAACAAAATAAATCAGTTCAAATTGCTGACATTATTCCAATATTTAACGTTTGAGTAATCTATCCAAGTATGATCCACTGAGTTTTTAAGTCTTAAAACATCTCTGGAGGAATTTTTTAAGATTGTGAAGATAGACGAGTATAAAAATGTTACCTGTCGGTCCGAACCATCAAAGTTGCCGTATTCAATCGTCTTCATGCCAGCATCAGCCCAGTACAGGCGTTTCGTCTCATAGTCAATGGCGAGCCCATTGGGCCACGTCAAGTTGGAGGAGATGATGACGATGCGACTGGAAGAATCCATTCCGGCACGTTCGATCTTGGGGTTGGCGCCCCAGTCAGTCCAGTACATGAAACTACAGAAAAAGAAGAAAATGTGAGAGATGTAGAAACGCTCAGGTAAATATGTGGCTTGATTAGCTCTCCCAATCATCTTACCCTCCGACTGGGTCGACAACGATGTCCCTGGGACGGTCCAGGTTCTCCCAAATCAGCACAGTCCGCATGCTCCCATCAGCATTGGAAACCTCGATACGATCCGTACCTGAGCAAACCAAGATATGACACGATTGGCATGGCATGACTGATTCTCCATAGTGCAGCATGAACAGCACTTAAAGTGTGTTTACCTGCATCGGTCCAGTACAGCTTGTTGGTCACCCAGTCAATAGCCAAACCAGCCGGGCTCTCCAGACTGGTGTCCACAACCACCTGGACAAAACAATGAAGAATATGATTTAGTCTATTCCAGCTTCCACGCAGCATCATTTCAGTTGTCATCACTCATCTGTTGTCTTTTCCAAACTTTCGGATTACACGTTTTTAAGTGATTTGTTCCAGAATTGCACTCCTGCATCCCTCCCACTAGATGGCAGTGTTGCCTAAGCTTATCTGCAGTTGTCTTCAGTTACAGATGCTCTGTAAAGTCACTGGGACCTGCAAGACATCAGCGAGGGATCACATCGTCTGTCACTGACCTCCTGTTTGGTGCCATTCCATAGAGCTCTGTTGATGGAGTCAGTGGTGACATCCGTCCAGTAGATGTAGCCCTCTCTGGCGTCCCAGTCCAGTGCCACAGCATTGCGCACATCAGCCAGAGGGATGACATCATCGGACATGTCCTCTGTGTCGAAGCTGATTCGTCGGATGTCCGTCCTTCGGGCAAAAAGCAGGAACTTGTCAAGACCTGATTAAAGACCAAAGGTCTTCTGTCAGTCTTCTAGGTTTAACAGTGGGGTCAACAATGAACACAGCACAGAAGCACTAAAACACAGCAAACAGCCTCCACAGGGCTAATCTACATAGCATGAATCATAACCATTCACCCACCAAAAACTATATGTTTTTTAGGAAGTGTGTTTTATGAACAGCATATTTTGTAAGAAAAAAAAAGGAAACTGGCTTTTAGTTCAGTAATGTAGTTTACACTGAATTGATCCTTAACTCTGGTGAATATCTTGTGAACTTCCACAGGTGCGTTTATTCACTAAATTATGATTTACCCTGACAAACTGCCAGGATGATTAGAAACGTTAGATGCCTGTGTAAAGATGGGGTTCGGCCATTTCAAACCGCTCCAAAAGCAGATGGAATGCATCCAAAGGAAGATGCCTGCTATATGACACTGCTGTTGCAGATCTTTCATTTGGAGCTTCTACACTGTCTGTGCAAGAGATCTACATTAGTGCACGCTGATCCTATCACTTTTTCTTCTACACATGGCACTGACCTCTGTCAGGCATATTAAAAATATCAGAAATTACAAGAATCAGTTCAAAAATGATTATAAAAAAACACCTGATTGTACCAATGTTGGATTGTTTTTTTTCTTCTTCTGCATTTTCTCGTCTGAAGTCGAAACAACTTTAATAACATATTTTTGTACAGGTTCAGATTGTTGCAGTTGGAAAATATTAAACACACATAATATTCTGTATATACACATCATCCCCAAATATTCCAAATCACAATCACAAAAGGTACAAGTTTCTGTGTGTAGGGACTCACTGTTGGCACAGTTATAGTGGTCCACCTTCTTGAAGCCAGTAGGACAAGCACAGGTGTACGTCTTGTTGCTAGGGAGACACAGGTGGCTGCAGCCTCCATTGTCTGTGCCACAGCGGTTCCTGCCTCCTATGGGGGGGGGGGGGGGGGGGGGGGGGGAGAGAGGAGAGAATAGGTGAATCTTTTATATGTTAAGAAATCAAATAAGCCAATGTGAACAAATTATTCCTTCAAGTATTAATCAGTGCTGTGTGTACGCCTCATGTTGGATTATTCCTAATCTAAGAGTACAACTCCAAAAAAGTCACAAGGCCTTTTTGCTGTTTGATGGACACAAAGTTTACATTTGTTGATTTCCTGCATTTCAAACTATACAAAAAGAAAAAGCCAACCTTTTCCTGCTAACATGGGGGCAGCTCACAGTTCACAACGCTGTCTGGATGCTACAGGGTTTTATCAGCATGATATCCAAAATTTTCTCCTGGCCGCAACTCAAGTTCAACAATGTTTGTTAGCAAAGACCACAAAGTTTTGCCAGCATGCTTATAAAACGTCTCAACTTGCCTGTTCACAAAAAGATCTACCACCGGGAGAGCAAATTGTTTTATTTATTTACCATGGTGAGAATCTGTTTTCACTTCTGTATTTTACCCTTCTCTCTTTGTGTCTCCTACAACCTTCTCCTCATGTTCTGTTGTTGAGAATTTCCTGCATGATGTGAGCAAAAAGTTGTTGTTTTTAACTGAAAACTCTGTAACTAAATTAAGTTTAAAAACCTCAAAACTGGTGGCCGTCCACCAACCAGTCCAGTGGCAGTTTACATCCACGTGTGTACAGACTCCAAATATATGATATTATATATATGTTTCATAGCAGTCTCATCTGTCAGACCTTGAATCCCCCCACACCCCTCCATGTTCACTCAGGTCTTCAGGCAAGTAACTGAACAGGGGTGATTGTGTCTTTGCAGTTGCTGTTTCCCATTACTTTCTTAGTTTGGGGTACGATGGAACTTCTCATCGGTCCCTCAAAGCGCTACAGAGGCGGCATTGAATAATGGACAGAACAGGGTTTTTGCAGAACTCTGAATGTAGAGTAGCGCAATAAGCATTTGTCCCAAATTTGAAGGAATTCAATGGACGTATTCAGATTCAACAAGTTAAAGAGAAATGAAAGTAACAGATGGAAAGAAAATGATTCTTAAAATAGCGTAAACCATCCAGTCTGATATTCATACATCTGTACTGTCTTTTGTCAATGTAGCACGTTTTTGTCTGGATTCTACTAGACCACATGAATCTAAAATGAATGAAGCTGCAAACAAAACTGAGTCTGGTTCTTTACTCACTTATCACTCTGTAAGAGAGTCAGTTCTGTGTCTGCCAGCAGCATTACACACACACACTATGAGGCTGAACTTCACCAAAACAGAGAAGGGTGTAGTACGGGGCGAGGAAGAACTCATTCAGTTGTGGGGTACATTGTTACATCAGAGGTCATAAAATTGTTTTACATTGGGTTTGGCAGGTTTGCCTGGGCAGTGATGTGATTCTGATTTTGGGGGAGAAATGGGCCTCTACATCACTTCTACTCCTCCTTACAATCTAAACAGCTCTTTAATCCACAAGGAAAACGGTGACAGGAACATTTTAGGGATGTTAAGCAAACTTTAAACATGTCCTTTAGCACCCTGCCGGCTCATGTACCAACCTGCGGGCTGTCTCTGGGGGTGCAGTGTGTGGATGTCCATGGGGAAGTGCAGCTTGTTGCGAATTATCTCCTGGTTCTTGCCTGTGAACTTATTGGCGCTGTTGATGCTCTTGGTGTGCCAATCAGTCCAGTAGAGGCTGTCTTCAAATACAGTGATGGCAAATGGGTGGGGCAGGCCTGATGAGAGAGAGAGAGAGAGAGAGAGAGAGAGAGAGAGAGAGAGAGAGAGAGAGAGAGAGAGAGAGAGAGAGAGAGAGAGAGAGAATAGGTGAATGTTTTATATGTTAAGAAATCAAATAAGCCAATATGAACAAACTATTCCTTCAAGTATTAATCAATTCGTGCTGTGTGTAAGAGAGAGAGAGAGAGAGAGAGAGAGAGAGAGAGAGAGAGAGAGAGAGACAGAGAGAAAACAGAGAGTAAGAGAAATGAAGCATCCAGTAAATCCAGTAACAGCTTGTTAAAGTAGGAGTTGTTTTTTTTGGAGGGATGAAACCATCACAGTTAACAGACGCCTTCATAATGAGCACAAAATAATGATTATCTTGTGTTAGTGTTGAAATTTTAAACTTTTTCCAAACATAAAATTCAAAAGAACACTTCATTTGGCTTACTCCAGCGACGCATCCTCCCTCTCAGCTCTGCGGGCGTGGTTGATGTCCTTCTATCCTCATTTACTCCCTCATACCAGGATTGACTTCAATCTAATTTTGCTTTGTAGATTCTCATCATTTGAATGGGTGATATAATCTGACGGACTTCCCCAGGGTCTAATCTGCTTTCATGATTATGTTATGACGACATGTTCCTGCTCTCCTTCCACATGATGAACATTGTGACGAAAGAACAGGCGTCTTTATCCCATGTAGCGTGACACAATCCAGGAACAGCTACATCATGACCACAAGTCCTGTCTGGCATACTCGTGGGCAAATACCACTGCCTTTTGACCCTTTTTCTTCTAGTCTGACAGTTGTTGCACCATGCAGGGGATGTGTTGCACGACTGAGAGAATGTCAGTGTTTTCTTGTGCACTGATGTGAAAATCATCGTGCGGAGAGAGCGGGATGGAACTGTTGCCGCTGTCAGATAGAACAACAAACCTGAGGAAGAGTTGTTGAGAAGTGGCAACAACACCACTGCATTTTTGATGTTTCCTGAGAGAGTCAGGAAGGACACACATAATGAAGATTAACAGCCACTTCAGCCACCAAGTGAGTGGCCGGTTAGCTGAGCTATGACGTTCGCTACACAGCTCGGCATACCGTTTACTGTTTCGTGCAATCAAGTCAACATCCACTTTTCCTTCTTTTCAGAGCACAAGACCTCCATAGTCACACAGAGCACTTCTTTTCCAAGAATGACAACAACTCCACCCTCCTCGCTGATGAAGCTCCAGTCATCAGCGAGGAGGGTGGAGTACAGAGAAGGCTGCTATAGTTTTGAGGTTCTACCCACCAACACACGGGGAGAATTTATGGCACAATGTTAACCTAATCTGACATGAGCAGCAAGTTTAGTCTGATCCCGGATTACAAGTGTGTACGTGTGTGGGCTCCAAACCAAAGAAAGAAAAAAAAAAAACAAGGAAAATTAGTTTTACAGAAAAAAGGTACTATTCGTTTGTTATTGGACTTTATAGATTCAGTAGAACACAAGTACAGAAAGTACAGCCACTACTGCAGGAACGCTGTCCTAAGTACTAAATACCGCATGCAGGGAAGTCCATGCACCTTTGTGTTCACAGGAAACGTCACTGAGATGAATCCTCCTCATTAATACAAACCAACATTCTTCCGCTCCCTCTGGTTTAATCCTGCTCCAGTGAAGCAGCTGCAAAACCAACCGTGGGACTGCTGAATGGATGGAAAAACTGATTTGTGCTGCTGCACAGAGAGGCGCTGGTGATGGTGGTGGTGTGGGCAGTGTGCTGGTACTTAAAAAAAACAAAACAAAACAACAGCTCTGCTCATTTAATGACAGCATTTTACGGTGGAGAGTAAATGTTAAAACTGGAGAGAGAAGATTACGATAATGAGCCACAAGAATCACAGCAAGTGTGTGTTTATGCTTGTGTACGCTCAGTTAGACCAAAGATTTATTTGTAATTTAGTTTTATAAGCAACATGCTATTCATCTAATTATTCTGCGGCTGGGGTAAACACGTCTTCATTAGGGCAGATCAAGATACTTTTTTATTGTTAAACTGCGAAGCATTTTACAGCAAATAGCATCCAGAAAATGTTTCCGTCAAACAGAAACGTCACACATTTGGTAACAGTGTCGCCATGGCGAGTCACTCTTTAAACTGTGAAATATTCTCTTCAGTATGCATCTTGGCAGTAATTCTTAAACTCATTAAGACGGTCAACACTTTTTTGAGATGCTGTCCTGACAATCTTGGACAAGTGGGTGCCTTATTGATAAGTTTTGAAGGACATTTGCCAAATCATATAGTCCTGGTATGTGTGTGTATGTGTGTGTGTGTGTGTGTGTGTGTGTGTGTGTGTGTGTGTGTGTGTGTGTGTGTGTATGAGCCGTGCCTCTCACACAAAAGGCAGATGATTTTAACGAAAACTCCATGATAGTTCTCCTTTCTTACTCACATATTGTTGCTTTGATTTAGTTTCCACTTCCTATGTTAACTATTCTCACTTTTTTAGGGTGAGAGCCAAATTCTCATTTGTTGTGATATCTCAGAGAACTTGAGGGAATTTCTTCTAACTTGGCCCAAATGTCCACAGGGATTTGAGGATGGACTGAATATGTTTCGGTGGTCAAACGTCAAGGTCAGAGTGACAGACACCCATCATGACACGAAACAACTGCAACATGATATTTCTAGTATTTACAAAATATAACATCTGTAGAGTTCACTGCTCAGTGGGATTTTAAAAGCTAAAATCATGAACTGTATTTCTAACAGTATATCTTTTTTATCAATTAAGAAGAAGAATGTCCTTGTTGAAAGTCTCTGGAAAAAAAAAAGAGAGAAAGATTCTAAAAATGAAATATCAGTGAAGATGGCCTTGAGGACACAACAACCCATGGACCTGTGGATCCACCTGTGGTGTGTGAGCTGATAACAGCTGATAGTGTGTGTTTTCTGATCTTATCAAACACGAGGGAGAAAGGTAGCACACCCTTATATGCACAGAGGTGCCAAGTTTTGATACGGTCACCTTCTTCTTTGTCACTCTTCCTCACTGCGGCCCTCCTGCTCTTTCTTTCCGGGACAGCTGGAAGAGCAGCTGCAGGCCGACGGGGCATCAAACATGCCAGCCTTCACAGTTAATGTCCCCTTTAACCTACATGTGGCACCTCCTGCTCCTCTCACACCGCGACTGAATCTGTCACCCTGTCAGTGGTGCTGCCTCCAGCTGGACAGAACACTGCTGGTATTCTAATGGACACCAGTGTGGGGAAAGTTTTCTCTCTCTAATCACATTCCTTCTTCTACAACATAGTTTCCTGATACCTGATTACTAATCTAACTTTATAACTGTGATTTATACATTTAGAGTGTCAAAAGAAAAAAAAAAGTGTGATTTACTAAACCTACAGAATGACATAAGCACATCAATGAAAACTAGAAGTACTGCACTGTGAATGTATGGCTCTGCAATGTGTACCTGTCGCAGGGACCTTGACCAAAATCTTTTCAGTTCATCAGTGTTGTTTTTGGCAGGCATTTTAGATTTAGTTTTAGTCTCAGTCTTTTGGACTAAATGCTTCTTAGTTTTACTCACATTTTAGTCATTTCTATCCTTGATAGTTTTAGTCGACGAAAACTCACAGGCTTTAGTCAAATATCAAAGATACCTATAAATAAAAGATATGTGCATGTACTTAAGAGGCCAATACAGGTGTTAGAATGAAGCACACTGAAACTGATCTACCTTCAAAGGTGAGTTTTTCCCCTCTTTTTCTTTCTCTACCTTTTACTTTTATCATTTTGTTGCAGATGCAGACAACACACTGGCACACAACATGAGCATTGTATCACAATAAAATAGGATTAAACAAAAAATAAAAGCACACTTGACTTCCATATGAATGACCACGTCCTACATATTGGCTTCAGCTGCTGTTATTGGTTAAAGCATCCACGTGTGTTGCTTACGACAGGGAACAGCAGCAGGTCTGAGGACTACCGTGTTTGCCAGTCCCACAAACATGGGTCAAAGCATTTCACTTGCCACCCGTCCACAAATGGACAGGGGTTTTATTCATAACGTGCTAAATTAATAGAAGGGCTGGTTTAAACGAGCCAACATTAGCGGGGCCCCTGGCAGCCCCATTCATTCTAGCTTTAGCATGTAGCACTAGGAAGCGCTCTCTGCACCACGGGGGAGGTGGAACCATCACCACAAAACTTTCGGCTTAATATAAAAAAGGGCTGGCCTAAAATAGACTAAAGCTATGCTTTAATCATCCCTCTTTTTACGACCACCTGACACTGCTGCTGTTGCCGTGGTGTGAGTCTCGTCCGCTGCAGACAGGCCCAGACTGTCTCTGTGTGTGCGCGCGAGAGGCTTTTCGTGTGTGTGTACTGATGATGGGGGCGTGATCATTAGGACCAACAGCTACAGCTGGCTCCATTCTGATGTTTGAGCTCTTGATTGACATTGCACGCATGTTATACTTGGCGGAAAAAAAACGCATGTTTTGAAACTTTGATCGTCCACCCACTCACAATTTAGTCTCGTCTCGTTCTCGTCAGACGAAAATGTATACAATTTTGTCACATCTTGGTCTTTACAGGGCGATGGTGACGTTCGTCTTAGTCTCATTTTCGTCATGAAAAAAAGGGGTCTGACGTCGTCATTTTCGTTTTCGTCCAGCGTGACGAAAACAACACTGCAGTTCATCCTCAAGTCCCGGTGGATGTTTGTGGCAAATTTAAGAGGAATTACCTCAAGGAGTTCTTGAGATATCACCTTAATTAAAAGGAGCTGTGTGGGTGTACGCACAAGCTGAAAACATAATCCCTCTGGCCGACAGCTTTTACCAGTGTGGGGGCACAGTAAAACTAATAAATGGGCAGAATTGAGTGAAGAATTTACAGAAACCCTGAGAGAGTCACCTTGGTCAGCCATGTGCACAACAGCAGGGTTGATAAGAATTTACTGCTCTGTTTTAAATGAGGGGACAGCACGGCTCAGAGGTAGAGAGGCAGCAGGCAACCGAATGTTCGCAGGTTCAATCCTCATTTCCCTCAGTGACCATGTCCAAGTGTCCTTGAGCAAGATCCTGAACCCCTAATTGCTCCTGATGGCCCTGTGACGGACTGGTGACCTGTCCAGGGTGAACCCCGCCTCTTGCCAAATGTCAGCTGGGACAGGCTCCACCCCCCTGTAACCCTTAACAGATAAGCAGTGTAGAAAAATGGATGAATGGATGGATGTTTTAAATGAAAAACTGTGAAACCTGCACTACCTTGAGTGAGGATAAAGCATTCCACACCCAAGGATTTCTGCGATAAAACCCACTAAAGTTTGTGTAACACTGAAAGTATAACTGGCCCAACCCGCGTACAGTTTGAACACTGTAGCAGCTGCTACTGATGTAGACATGCACGATCTCCAAAAAAGGAGAGAAACGATCTTGTCTGAGACTTGTTCCCTTTGCGCCACCTTCAGATTGACTTGCACACAGGAATCCAAGTGTATTGAGATACAGATTGATGCATCTCTGCACTGATGATCCCCAAAACAATTCACCTTGGACCTACCCTGAATTCTCCTGTTTCCACAAGCCAAAGGATCAGTTCTGCAAACATCAGTGCAAGAGGAACTATTATCCACCAGGGGGTGCTGTTTTATGGCTCTAACTGACTGGATCCACAGTATCACATTGAGGCATCGCTGCAGTGCACACTCAGTCAGATGTACTCCAAGATCATGTTCAGAGACACAAACACACCCCCACACCTGCCCACATCTCTCCCTGCCCTCCACCACAGGCTGCACAGGTGTGCAGATTGGAGAGCAGCTTTACCCGCCACACCCATCCACCTGGTGTCCAGCTCCAGTGATGGAGGAGCTGGCACATATCCAGACGGCAGATAGACGCTTTTTAACGTTCTGTGGCAAATGGCTGAGAACATAGCCATGCAAACAGAAACACACCCGCACCCACGCCCACACCCACACCCACACCCACACAAATACATTACACACACACATCCCATTTGTCCTGTGTGTTGTCTGAACAAACAGAGGCTATAGAGGACGGACAGGGCCAATTACAGCCTTTTATCCTGAAAGTACACATCATTAAGGAGTGCTCACTGGAATGCTGGCAAACATGCACATTCACACACACGCACGCATGCGCGCACACGCACGCGCACACAATTTCTCTTTTTTTTTAAACACTCAACACTACAGGAAATCTCCCCAACTCTAAAGTGGAAGCCAAATTCAATAACCACATCAGGCTTTTGTATTCATTTCAAACCATTTTCTTGTCCCCGGGAAACACACTCGTCAATAAAATTGCTGTGAAAAGATCACAAACATTTCTTGGATGTGGTTCCTATTCCAAGGCAAAAATGCCCACCAGACAAGGTGGAAATCTGTTTTGGTCTGCAGACAGAACGACAGACAGGTGCATGCAAACACATAGTGTTACTCATTGTAGTGAGGGGCACAGATGACTCCATGTTCAGGCTGCAGCAGAGCTGAACAAACAAGCGCTGCACTAAACTTATCTTACACAGGAAAAAGACACACAAACCTGGGCTGCTGAAAACATCACACCACTGAACTACAGCGAAGAGGGTGTCTTGCTGGTTTGCTGACTGTGAAAAATGAGTGTGAGCACACAACAATGCAGGACAAAATAACAACTATCAGCTAAAAGTGTGAGAAACTAATGTGACTGCAACTTGCAGCCTCAGAAGAAGCCCAGTGAGCGTGTTTGTGTCTGACAGCTCAGTATCCCGCCTGCTTACGTCTGTATATGCCAGATCCCTAATTTTAGTGTACACACAAACGTTTCACTGTAGGGATCAACAACATAAACTGAGGCATGCAAGGTTTTATGGGATTTGCGTGTGCACGCATTTCAGCTAAGGCAGACACAAATGCTTTTTAATGGAAATATGGCACTCATTAACTCAATATGGTATACTGTTGAGTGTGCTAAGTTCTTTATCTATCATTGTGTGTGTGCGTGCTTTGTGTACTTAAACTTAATAAAATATGGCATTTGTGGTCTTCAGAAGAACTGAGGTTCAAAGATTTGTTTCAAAGTTTTCATCATTCTTTCAAAAGCAATCAAAAACATAACTAAAACCTCCTGCGCAGCACGGCGGCATTGAAAATGAAACAAAACGGAAAATAAATATTTGCCACTCAGGAACATTTTGGTTCTTAGAGTAAATTATTTCTTTAATGTTTTCTTATGACTGTCGATGGTAAAGCTTTGATCAGCAACACTAATAAATCTTCAGTTTGCGAGAACACTTGTATACATGTGTGAGAACACCTCTTGTGAGAACACCTCTTGTGAGAACACATCTGTATTTTTAACCACGGCAAAGACAGACACATGCCTCATTTTAAGTTCTAATTCTGCTTCTTGATCCCTGGTTTCGATGAATTTAAGAGAAACAACCTTCATTTCAGAGAGATTTGGGCTGTTGTAAATGCTCACGAACAACTTTTTTCTTACACATGTCCACCAAGTGCTAAATAATTTCAACTGACTATCAGGCAAATGTAACCCAGATTTCCTCAGTCCGTCTGCTCAGGGCTATGATGCATTCTGAGTCTTTCTTAAAGCCGATTTAAGAGTTCTTTTCATCTTTTGTTAAACAAAATATGAGCTGCTCTCATGAGCTAGTACCAACAAGTTTCAGCCAATATGATCCTGACATCTACCTGTCAAACATCTTCAACTTGAAGCAGCGCATGTCCTGCCAGAGTGGAGAGTTTCTGGGGCAGGACCTCACTGATTATTGTTCAAAAACACAAATGCATTATTTGAATCAACTGGCTCATATTTTATGGTGAAAATAATTTCTTTCAGATGTCCCCCAGCTGCGTTGCCCCTGGGATTTACAGTGGTCTTGAGGCCTGCTTGTTGCTTAAGTGCTGGCTAACTGCTGCTAGCTGCACTAGCTCAACAGCCTCCGGCCTTCGAGTAAACAATGCCGTTCCAGGGCCGGATTCCGTCTCAGAGCCTGACATGGAGTTCAGTGCTAAGATGCTTTACAGACTTTGAATACACACTTTCTTTATTGTAGTTAGCTGCTGTGAAGCTAACGTTGGAAGCCCTATTAGTTGACGTAGCCCTTGCAGGAAAACCACGTACTGTGACCTTATTCTTCATCATCGACTTGTGTCCAGCTAGGATGCTGTGTTCAGTATGGCTCTGATCCTGTATGGTAAGGTCACGTTTACCAGGAGCGCCTGGTCAAGCTGAACTGAACTATTGGCTACCTGTTCTTCTCTCAGTTTATTGGTAAGGAGAATTGCAAAACTATACCACTCATTTCTGACAGGAACTAAAACTAAAAAAATGCTTGCCACTCAGAAAAATTTCAGCTCTTAGACCAAATTAAAACTTTTCTGCACATCTTGTTGCTCCATATTGAAATGCTTACTAGACAAAAAAAGGAAAATGCACAGCCCAGCAGGGGAGTTTACCTTGGTTGATGACAGCTTTGCGGTTACGTCCGTCGAGGTCAGCCCTTTCGATGACATGGTGCTTGGCGTCCACCCAGTACATTCGGCGGCCAGCATAATCGATGGTTAGGCCGTTGGGCCAGAATAAGTGTGTGTCGGCGATGATCCGTCGGTTGGAGCCGTCCATATTGGCATACTCGATTCGAGGCGTGTTACCCCAGTCTGTCCAGTAGATCTTCCTGAGGAGGAACATGGGACAGGTTGCTTGTTTACATGTCCGGAACTAAAAGATATCGATTGTCCACCAGTCAAAAAGTAAACAGATTGTTTTCAGGATTGATTCAGCAGATGTTGACACTGTCCTCTTCATTGTCATCCAAACAGCCTCTGAGGAAAAAGCTACTTTTTTGGGATATTTTTCAATTATCCAATGCAAATGAGCAACCTAATAAGCTGGATGATATGTCTAGCTTCACATTTCTCTGGGGCTTCATCCAAAACGCTGCTGTTTCTTTTTTGAAATACTTGTTCCACACAGACGCTCGCCTGTGGGCTCCGTTGTGCTGGCAAACTTTAATCCCTGCTCTGCAACAACACTACAACTGGGACACATCCAGCGAGGATAGGGTACACATTTGGAGCCATCTGTTGTGAATCAGTGTGTGTTCCTGTGTGTGTGTGTGTGTGTGTGTGTGTGTGTGTGTTTGGGCTCATACCCCTCTATGGGGTGCAGAGCAATTGCTCTAGGCTTCTCCATGTTCTGCCACAGCAACACCTTGCGATGAGTCCCGTCCAGATTGGCAACCTCAATGCGGGACGTTCCTGAATCTGTCCAGTACAACTTGTCATGGATCCAGTCAATGGCCAGTCCACCTATTAGAGGGAAAAAAATAGAATAACTCATGCTCAGAGAAGACCCTTACACATGTCGCAGTGTGTGGCTGTTTCAAAGGAGGTGAAACCTGACATTTGGATTTTAAATGAAGGTGAACACTAATGCTGCACTGTGGTGCAACTATTCCTAACAGTAACACACCACAGACTTCTGACTGAAATTGAGATGGATCTGGTTGACCCACAAGGAGGAGAAAAGTCTAGCAAAATTTATAACATTTCCCTTTGCCACCAGGTGATGCTATGCTTAACCCGCACCAAAATAAGATCCATTTTTCCTTGGCCAATACTAAACCAATTTACCAAATTTGGTAAAAATGCCATCAAAAACACAAGACTGAGACTGAGACTGATTTGCAGACTTCATCTTGTCTTCTTCGTGGGGTTTGCAGCTTTCCGATGACATCACTTCACAACGTTCCAAAGGCAAAAGGAAGAAAATGGCTGCTCTTGTGTGAAGTAAACGCAACATTTTTAAACTTTCTGCCAAGATTTGTGTGGCTTTTTTGCAACACAAATGCGGGGATTATGAAATCATGCAAGCCCTGCATATTTTGCCAGTTTTGCGTGGAAACCGGCGATTTATGAGGTGAAAGTGCGGCGTCTCTAAAAAAGTGCGGCCCCTGCATAAATGTGCGGACTTTGGCTGATTATGTGTTGAATTACGCGCATGAATAATCATGTTTTTCAGGAGGGACTGGTTTATGCCCTTGTTGCAATGAAAAGGTGACACATTGTGTTCATTTCTGAGACGCATGCTGAAACTCAGCTTGTTCCCTCCTTGAGTTACTACTTTCCTTCAATGGGACAAGAGCATAAAAATGACATTGATGTAACCTTGGTGGCACAGTGGTAAGATTCTTTGCCTGCCACGTAGATGGCCCGGATTTGATTCCCGGCCAATGCATCGGAGCTCTCTCACAAACGTGCTACTACAGAGAGCATTGCTTCCTCATTCATTCAAGGCTGACAAACCAAAACAACACACTCAAAACCAGAGAGATCATTTGCCAAGATTCTCAACTCTTCCTGTCTTCAATGCGAATATACTGTCGTTTGAAACTTTTGTGTTTTTGGGTTACCAAATTTCTTTTACAGTTTTCTACAATGTATAAACTTTGTATGGGCAAAACGTCGCCCCAAATGGCAAAAAAACAGCCGAAGAGTGGTAAGAAAAAGTAGTTTTTCCATTTTGTGCGATTATTTTTTTTTTTTAACACAGCGCCACCTAGGGACCCATTTTACTCCAGTCATATCATATTGAACCAGGTGGTTCAGTTAATCATCATCGTCGTCAGGATCAGCTAATGGGAGGGTTTCAATCTAAGGAGAGACTTCTAAAACAACAATATTTTAGGGAGTGACATTTAAACACCTACACTTGATTGATAAATGAGGGCCACTCAGGCCAATGCAAAGAAGAGCGCACAGAGCAAAAACAGACTTCATTCCATGTCTTAACTTGTGTGATGAAAGTGACGGATTAAGTGAGGAAGAGCAGAGAACAGTTGGACAGAAAGCAGGAGAGTTGAATAAACTGGGTAAATGTTGAATGCGCCTCTTTGTCCTCAACCTCGACCTGTGTCATACTGGCTTCTGTACCCACCTGGGCTCTCCAGACCTGTGGAGACCACCTCCTCCACATTAGAGCCATTGAGGTTGGCCTTCATGATGCGGTCCAGTGTCACATCTGACCAGAAAACCAGCTCGCGACTGTGATGGAAGTCCAGAGCGATGGCGTTCTCCAGGTTGTTGAGCAGCAGGGTGTACTCTGAGCGATGTGGCAAAACCTGACGGATGTCAATTCGATTGGCGAACAACAGCACTGGCTCAGGGCCTGTACAACGACACAGACATATGAGAATAGAAAAAAAAGTGGAAAACAAAAAAGGCAGCGGAAAAGTAGGAGTTTGAAAATAACAAGGGAAGAGAGAGAGATGAACAATGAAGGCATTAATTTTAATAGAGGTCCAGGGTCAGGGTCATGGCAGCTGCCTGACACAGTCTTGCCTGGAGTTTAACTCTAGTCTGCAGCAGATTGATGGGCTGCACCATTAGTGCTCCGCTCTTGCTGTATATCTAAATCTAGTCCAGACCCTAAGACTGAGCTCTCAGTCCAAGACCCCCAGAGCAGGGGAATGGATATAGTTACTGCAGCACAAAGTATAAACAATATTCAACTATGTTTTTACTACAGGTCAAACCCTGGTAATTCCTTGTGGTCACATGTCAAAGTTGAAACACAGTACAGTAGGTTTTACCCAGGGCCTTGCAGCTGCGCTTATCAGGCCGGAGCTCATAGCCTTGGACGCACCAGCACTGGAAGCCCCCCTCTATGTTAGTACAGCCTTGGCTGCAGTAGCCCTCTTCAGCACACTCATCCACATCTGGGACAGAGGCAGAGGAAAAGGGGGAAGGGCAGTGAGACATTGGCCACAAACAATTCAATACACATAGCAAAGCACCCCCAGGTGTCCTATAGTGAATAAATCATTCACACAGGTAAATGTATAAGTCTAACACTCATTATAATCTAATTAGACAATGTCTCCATTAAAGGCAGAATTACATGTTGAGATTTAACACTACTTTAAAACATATATCTCTCCCATGAGGAGTAATTCACAGGGTGACCCATCTTTGAACTCTGTGTGTTATAAATATAAATATGTTCCTCAGAAGAATCTCATATCAGATTTTTATATGCAAACACACACACACACACACACACAGTTACCCTGACAAGCTCTGGCGTCATCCATCAGTCGGTATCCAGTGTGACAGGTGCACTGGACCAGTCCTCTGACCATCTGACACTTCTGGGAGCAGCCTCCGTTGTTCTGGTTACAGTTGCCCTCACTGGAGCGTGGACCTACATGCCACACAGAAACATCACAGGAATATAAACACAGCATGCTGAATCAATACACACACACACACACACACACACACACACACAGTAAAGAATATTGGACTGACCAAAATTAGGCCTACAGCTCATCTTGACCTACACTTGGGTGCAGTGCAAGGAATCTTAAAACTAGAAAGCAGTTGAAGCCAAAATCACAGATGAGTAGACCCTTGCCCCCCCCCCCCCCATTACAGTGTGTGACTGTTGTGTGGCGTGAGAAGGAGATGAAACCTCTTAATATCTGGATTATGTATGACAGAGTGTGCACTTCTGTACAAATATCACTTCAAGCCTCCACCAGGTGGCACTAACCATTTGGAATCCATAATTCAGTTTCTATGGTTTTCTATTCTATGGTGAAAAACCAAACATGGCACCACAGTAACACCATTCAATGAGAGCTCACACAGTAACTCTTTACATTCGTGTTCCTGACCAAATCTGAGATGGATCTGGTAACCCACTGAGTAAATCCATCCATCCATCCATTTTCTACCGCTTATCCTGTTAAGGGTCACGGGGGGGTGGAGCCTATCCCAGCAGCCTTCAGGTGAGAGGCAGGGTTCACCCTGGACAGGTCACCAGTCCATCACAGGACCAACACATAGAGACAGACAACCATTCACACTCACAGTCACACCTACAGTCAATTTAGAGGATCAATCAGCCTCGTCCCCTCTTGATGTCTTTGGACTGTGGGAGGAAGCTGGAGTACCAGAGAGAACCCACACAGGAACAGGGAGAACATGCAGACTCACACAGAAAGATCCTGTGATGGAGCCGGGACTGGAACCTGGAACCTTCTTGCTGTGAGGTGACAGTGCTAACCACGGTACCACTGTGCCACCGGTTGAGTACATCATTTCCTGTTTCCATCTAGCAGCGCTTCGATATCATATCCCAAATATGATGGCCTCTTTCTGACCAATTATACACCCCTTAACCAAAATTTGTGAAGATTAACTTCATAGTTACACAATCTTGTTGTCAGACAGACTAACAAACCCCACAGAAACAAGACCTTGGTGGAGGTACAGAGGTTGCCGTGTGCTACAGACATTTTGTAACTCAGAAGTGTTTCAGGTGACTCACAAAAAAAAATATTCTTTTAGATCAACAATTCCACCTGCACATCAACAAATTTCCTTCTTTCCTCTTTTGAGTTTACTCATGAATCCTGTCCAGTCTGGATTATCCACAACATCCCTTTTCAAAAACACATCCAATGAGTCAAAGCTGCACCAGTGTTCAATGTTGTCAAATGAAACGAAAATGAAAAATTTTCATTGACTACACTTTATTCTGTCACTCATTTGTGACGAAAATGTAAATACTCGTAAGTACTGACAATGAAAATTAAAACGAAATCGCTGTTCACTATGAGCTGACGAGTAAAAACGTGACGAAAAGGATGACGGCGGCCGGCCGGACTTTCGGGGTTACAACCATCCTTAATGCCTTGATTTCTTTTCTTTTTAACCAATTAATCATCTCAAAACAAATTTGACCTCTCAGTCCGACTTTTTGATTGGCGGGCCCCAACCCCACACCCGCCCCGCCTTCCGCGGTGTTGCAGTGCACGTAGCATGTCGCAGAGACGCTGTGTGGATGAGCAGCAGACCTTCACCTGTGGACGCATTTCTGTTATCATCCTGCCGAACAACAGACGGAGTGTGTTGTTCCCGACAAGGATGGGGAGCGTTGTGGATTTAAGATCAGTGGGAAAAACACGACCAACTTAAAAAGACACCTGAAGGCCCGCCATCCCGCAGTTGGAGCTTTACTCTTGCGGCTATACAGAAATACAGAAAATTAACAAGAACTTGCACTTTTTCTAACAAGCTACCGACGTTTCATTATTATTACCATTATCCTTATTAACAAGAGCAATGTGGTTCAATCTTAGTTTAAATTACTTAAAAAATAGTTTAATGTATGCTTTGTATTGAGTTTTTATATAACATCACATATCCCTCAGTATATAATCTCAGTATGGAATTTCCCCTTGGGGATTAATAAAGTATCTATCTATCTATTTATCTATCCATCTAAAATAAATCATATTGCTTCAGACTAAAATGAGACTAAAACTAAAGACAAAAGACTAAATTTTAACTAAAACTATTCTAAACTAAAAGACCAAGATGGGACTTCAACTAAATCCAGTCTTCGATGACTGACTGTAACTCAAACGAAATTAAAAATTCTTGTCAAAATTAACACTGAGCTGCACATGAGAATATTTTACAAACACAAGGCAATTTTAAAAATTATGGATACAAAAAATAAAAATTACGATGTAGTTACATTACTGTGACAGCACAGCAATGTTTTACTCTACCTAGTCTACAACCAGAGGTGAGAGGTTCTCTGGCTAATGTCAAGTTAAGCAAATGTGTCATGGAATGTTTCTGAAGAAGTTTTACATTTAGGTGACGTTAATATCCAAATGATATTGTTGACAACTTTCATTCTTAGAAATGCGATGGAAAAAATATTCGCAAAACTTGCCCTACCCAGTACAGTTCACCGCAAAACACAGCATCCAAAATCACCATTTAAAACCAATCGAAATCCAATGAACTGAACTGGATAATACTGACGAAGGGCTGCTGTATTATACTGCATTTGTTTAATCTGAATGAACTGGCCGTGATAAAAGTACGTCCCCTTTCAAGACAAACGTCTCAGTCCCATAACTGCAGTACACATGGTGATTGTCAACTCACGGCAGTCATGGTGAGGGTGTTCGTCGGTGCCGTCCTCACAGTCGTTGACCTCATTGCACACCTTCCTCTGACCAATACAGCGTCCATTCCCACACTGGAACTGGTCTGGAGCACAGGGAGGGGTCTCTGGGGGGACACCAACAGACATTCCATTTTATTGAACATCCAGTGAGAAGACAATAAAACCAGTGAGAGGACTTGAAGTGTATAATCTGTGGTTGTATTAGACCAGCACCAGCCACGAGTCAATCACCAGGGCTGCTTCATGACAGCACCAGATATACAGCAAGTTTGTAGTACCTTCACTGATTAGATTCATCATTGGTACGAAAGACAGATTTTACGATGTGTTTATTTTACCTACACAATAAGAATTACACACAAACACTAAATCACCATATAAATCAGGATACAGATGTTTAAAGCAATACTGCGCAGCCTGACTTGTGATGAGTAGAATGGTGCTGTTTTCATTCCCCCTCCGAGCTCCCTTTGTAGCTTAGAATGTAAGCTAGCTGAGAAATCTCCCCATAGGCATTGTGACAGAGGCAAAATAAAGAGGACGTTTATGAAGGAAGCAAATATGGAAAGTGCTATCAACACAAACAATGACAAACACTTGAAAAATAACAATAACTGTTGAACCCTAACAATGCCATCATGAAGTTTTTCTGGAGAAACATAGAGGTCAAAATAATGACATTTTATGTGAAATGTGTCTTTTTTTTAATCTTCTCTCCTGTTTCTGCTGGAATTTCCCTGTTCTTACCTTAAACTTAAATTACAGACATGTACTTACCTGCATCAGTCATGGGAGGACAATGAGGGGTAGATGGCATTTAAGAGTTTTAAAAAGGTCATGAACCCATTTTTTGTGAAAGAAGCTCTAGTTTAAATGATCATTTGTTATTGGCCATATAAGAGTCAAGGGACTTTGACGTTCCATAACTGGTATTGTTATTATTATTATTATTATTATTATTATTATTATTACTGATATTTGATCCCTGGGAGATATAAAAGCATGTACATACGGACAATTGCTTATTTACACATCCAGCAGTGACAGAGCAACGTTAACCTGGTGAATTTAAATCCACTATTTTCTTTTCCTTCTGCTTAATGCTCCACTATGTTCACCAGCTGGTTGCTAACTGTGTCTGTTTGGTGTTTGATGCTGAGCAGGTTGTGTACAGAAGCTCTTTACAGCATCGTCTCTGTCAACAGCTGCCTGCTGTGTTCAAAACTACACAGTGAGAGCACTGAGTCAACCATAACAGTAAAGTTAGCAGACAGCGCTCTCCAGCTCTGTGGAGCTGCAGGGATAATTCATCACTGCAAGCAACACTTCACATATTGCACATCGTCCACATTAAATAACCACCCCCCCCCCGCCCAAAAAAACAGGTCCAAATTGATCTGCCTTGATGGTTAAGCATGGCAAAAAAGTCAAAATTTTTCATCTTCTTCTTTGTTAATTTTTTTCACTTTTTAATCTCCAAAATCCAGGCCAGATTATGTTGTCCGTCCACAGGTCAGTGGTGTCTTTATACCCAAGCTGTCAAACTGATCTGCTGTCTGTTTGACAGCAACTGTGATTCTCTCCAGAAAAAAAAGGAACATGAGAGTTTGTGAGTGGAGGGCTGAGCTGTTGTCATGACTACAGCTGAAGCTTATGTTATATTTAGCTTCAGAAAAAGATCAAAACAACCACATTCTTACCGGTTTTCTCACAGCCTTCTTCATCACTGCGGTCTGAGCAGTCATCTTCACCATCACATCGCCACGACAACCGGACACAGCGCCCAGTTCCACAGCGAAACTGGTCAGCTGTACACATGGACGTGGCTGGAGAACAGACACACACACACACACACACACACACACACACACACACACACACACACACAAGTCACTCTTCTTTCTCAGAAGAGGTCAGCATGTCTTACTGTTCCATCACCAGCATGAGTCACATTGCAGGAGTGAAACTGCCACAACAATATAAATATGGAGACAAATTTTCAGATACACCCTCCCATCCAGAGCGCCAAAAATATGTTTCAGAAACCCAGTAACAGCGGCTACTCACTGCAGTTCTTCTCATCCGAATGATCGTCACAGTCGACCTCGCCATCACACCTCCAGCCTGCATTGATGCACATCCCACTGCTGCACATGAATTCCACTGATCTGCAGGGTTGGTGGGATGCTGCGCACACACACACACACACACACACACACACACACACGCACGCACACACACGCATACCAGTTTAGAACAGTGACAACAGCATTGATGTCAAAGCTTACATTGCGCACTTACTTATACTTGTCTCTGATGGCTGTTAGGGCTGCACAATCAGCCAAAATCCCATTGTAAGTGTCATATGGCCAGTGCAATCCTCAAATTGCAGGAAGGCTCAATATCAATAAAATTAGTTGATTAAAATAGGATTTAAATCAAATATTGTGGTGCTACAGAGATGCCCTGCAAACACATCAATTTCTACAAGGTTAGGCTTAAGAAATAATTTTCTTGTTATTTTAAAGAGTTTTTCAGTTAAAACAACAATTATAATGTACCAAAATAATTTCAGTCAAAAATGTTTTTCTACAAAATCATTCAGCCCTTGCTGTAAAAAGTTATCAACTCAGTTGGTTCTTTTTGCTTTCAGCCGACTAGGTTCTACTTCTCTTGGCTGCCATGATCATCTCTGACTAGCAATCATAGCCGTCCCACATTTCCATTTCCTACCACATCACTCCATGTGATCACATCAAAGTGAACTGGCAGCAGATGAAGACGGAGGTGGACTGGAAGATGAAAGAGGAATCAAATGTAAGCATCTTAAATCCTGAGTGTGTATGTGTGTGTTTCTTTGACATGTTTCCTCCTGACAGCGCGAGTCAGCTCCCATCAAGGAGGGGGTCTGAGATAAGGGGAGAGCGGAGGAGGAAGATGTGGTGGAGGATTGGAGCATCCCTGTGCAGCCTTATCAGCCCGGCGAGAGAAGATAGGGTTGATCAAAACAGCAGGTGGCTCTCCCACAGAGAGACGGGGAGGGAGAGAGCAAGAGAGAATGAGAATCAGCGTGGGACAAACACTGACGCCCCCCCCCCCCCCCCACACACACACACTCTTGAATGATTCACCCATTCCTCAACTCACTCCTTGTTTCTCTCCCCAACACAAAAACTCACCATCTAATCAGATATGCAGCCAAAAGCAGTTTCAGTCTTTGCAAGTGGAAACCAGGCATGCAAGTATGAGTGTTTTGTATGTACTTTTGTTTGTGTGTGTGTGTGTGAGAGAGAGAGCAAGTGTTTTTGTTGGTATGAGAAAGAAAGAGAGAGAGAAACACGTTTTCTCTAACAAAGCGCCCTTCATGTGCCTAGAGACTCGATGCCAAGGAATGCTGTCTGAGGATGGGGTGTCTTACGCCTCTGAGGAATGCTGCCCGTCCATGTGTTTGTGTGTGTGTGTGTGTGTGTGTGTGTAAGCGTGTGCCCCCACAAACTATCTGCATGTTTCAGAAAGCCAAGACATTCCTCACACCTTTTTTTTTTGGAAATACCTCCAAATGCTGAAATTGACAACAACTTCAAACCCTACTAACAGAAACATTTCTATTTGGGAGTAACTGACCCGTTTATGGGGGCAGTTGAAGAGTGACGAATGGCAGGAAATGAATCGTAAAGGGACACGAGGCGCAGCTGCTTTCAGACAAGATGGAGATTGATCCACTAACTTTGCTGATTTTTTTGGACAGGCAGCGCAACAAATCCTTAGTGGGATGATTTAAGACATATGACACCTGTTTCATTTAAAACTTCCCCAAGCATGTACAAGTGTGTGTGTTCTGAACTCAAATGGGTATGATCCATCTTGCTGTTATTATAAGGCTTATGCAGCTATTCCATGCTTCTTTTGAAAACAATTTAAAGCTCTGACACAAGTTTGCATTTCCCAAAAAAGACAAAAAGTAAAAAAACATCTCTAAAACGAGGCAGCGAATAAAAAAACCTGCAGAAACAGAAAAAGCTCGGTTGACTGATGCGACCTTACTAATGATCAAACGATGGTACAAAACCTTGAAGCTGTGCTTATCGCAATGCAGATAAACACATCAAAGATCGGTGTGTGTGTGTGTGTGTGTGTGTGTGTGTGTGTGTGTGTGTGTGTGCGCGCGTGTGCGTGAAAGAGCAAGAGAGATGAGGTGGGAGGTTAAAGGCAATGCGAAAATAAAGTGAACAAGTTTGAAAACAGAAGACTAGAGTATGAGGGAAGACACCGAGCGCGCTGGTCCCTGCAGTGAGGAGAGGGAAATGTGATACTCTGATAATCAGGACCATAGCTTCACTCTGTGTGTGTGAGAGTGTGACCGAAAAGATCTAACAGACTCAGTGTTTCGCAGTCCTGACAGATGCTGTGACTGAGAGCCCCCCATGAAGAGCAGCTGCTCCTGAGCGTGACCTGCATCGAGTGGACAAAGTCGACGTTATGTGTTATAAGCATCTTTGGAAGCTCTTTTTTCAACCTTTATATTTATGCTGCTGCATTTCAACTGAAAATACCAAAAATAAAATAGCAGCCCCTCTGCTTTATTTCACAGATTCTTGGCTTTCAGCTTATCGGTTTAATATCATCAAAAATTAATAATAAATTTCAGTTTCGCAAAGACTGTCAGCTGAATCTGAAAATGTCAGCCGGGTTGTACACATTTACCATCATTTCTCTGACATCTTGCAGACTAAAGTAGAGGTCAGAGCTTGTGAATGGCAATCAAATGGTTGATCTTTGAGTCCATTTCATCTGGATCATTAAAAGTGCATCAGGTCTAATGCACCTCCACGATTCACAGTCTCTCTTTGCCAATTCTTAACGTCATCAACCAGACTGACCATGTTGCAGCCCTGAACCGTGGAGCTCTGGGTCTATAATGTAAAAGAGAGAATTATCGATTGGTTTGGGTTTTATGTTTATTTAATTGTTAAATGTTTAAAAAAAGATTCATAAATGATTAAAAATGAAATCCTATTGTTATAATGCATTTTATTCTCTTTTATCACTGATTGATTGATGAAGTGTTTTGAGGCTACTGGCTTAAATGATATATTAGAAAAGTAGATATATTTCTCAATGAAGTTCAGCAGCTAGATTCAGTTGGTTCATCTGTTGAGGTCATAGGTGATCTTGAATTAGATAAGGTTGATGACCACAGGACTAAGACCAGACCAGAATCAACATCTATTGATAAAGAAAATAGCAAAGCTGCAGCCCACTGAGTCACAGACCACATCAAATGTTAAACGTGCTCGTACTCGAGCTGAACTGGTGAGTTGAGCTGCACGACATGACGACTTGTCATTTCAATCTGGGTCTGCGACAGATGTTCAGTGAAACCTTTGAGATACTTGTAGGTGGAGAAGATGATACAGAAGGAGGAAAGATGTCTGCCGGAGGGAGAGAAGAAGTAACTCCTTCAGTATCATCTAACAGCATAAGAGAGATGACACAGCCTGAGCTCCCCGCGGAGCTTCAGCTTCTCCTCCTGTGACAGACGCTGTTTAGGGAGGGGTGTGTGTGTGTGTGTGTGTGTGTGTGTGTGGGCAGAAAACAACTGCTGACAGTGAGTGCTCTGTACACCAATGGGATGAGTCACTGCACACCAATCTATAACTGTTATTCTGTTATGGTACTTTTCCTTTCAAGTTTGGATTTCAGTTTAAGTTTAGAGCTTGGTCTCCAAATAAGCTTGATAAAAGTTCAGTGTTAAGTCACGTAAAAGTGAAAGAAATCTTTCAAATGTGCCAGAGGAAACCATTCAATCTGCCTAGCAAAGACTAAGAGCATGTGGGGATGATTTTTCCTTAAAAACTTTAGGCTGCCTGACACCTGAAATGATGCTGGAAGTGTGTTTGAGTGTGAACAGCAGCAATCTTACAGCAGTCAGACTCATCCGACCAGTCTCCACAGTCGTCGTCCCCATCGCAGTGGTAGATGTCCAGAATGCAGCGTCCGTATGCACACTGGAACTCTTCAACACTGCAGGTGGCCGTCATCACATCTGATGCTACATATACGCACACACGCATGCACACACACACACACACACACACACACACACACACACACACACACACACACACACACACACACACACACACACGCAGAGATATTAAACAGCTGCTGGTGTTGGGGAAGATGGTGCAGCAGTTGGCTGTCTGAGGCGCTTTGAAGCTGCAACTCTTTGCTGAATGTGTCAGACTCTTGATGACAAGAAGAAGATGCTGAACATGTTGACGTGCTCGCCAGTAGACCACTTCCTTTCATCTGTCTGATTGTAGTCAGTCACCACACTCCACCCTTCAGCCGGATGGCTTTTAATCGCAGCCTGTTTGAATTTTATAAATCATGGGATGAAACTGGATCATCTATATTAATTTTTCAATCACACGTTGGATTTCATCCATCTGATACACTCAAGTCTCAGTATCCGAACCATTAAGAAAATCAACATACTTGACAAAATGTCTCTAAATCTGTGATCTTGATTAAGACAGGGAGGGTTGCCCAGGATCAGTTCAGGGCTTCACTAAGATGCACCCTGAAGGGTCCGATCACAGGTGGACAGCTCTGAGTTCAGGTGCTAACACATTCAGGATGCCCTGTGACCACATTCGGCTGGATTACAAGTTTGTCAAACTCCTTGGGTGGTCTGGTCGTCAGGAATGCGTCACAATTTTGGTGGATTTTCTTTTCCTTTTCAAGCTTTCACTGACACTCGCCTGGAGGAAAACGCACCAAGCTTTTGTTTCCAAATTTTGTATCTGATTAATCAAAGAGATCACTTTTACCTTTAAGTTTAAATCTTACCTTTTGCTGTTCCACAAGACACACAAATTGTGTCAAGTCTCATTAGGTACTGAGAAGACAGCATGAATATGAATGACTTCATCGTGATCACGTGCAGCTGTTAGCTGCTCACTATTGTTTGTGGTGATCACTGTTGATCAAAGTATTTCATTTACAAGGATTGTTTTGTTGCCCAGGGAAAGTGACCTGCTATACCAGCCTAATGTAACCTTTAACTCCCTCAAAGGATGGGACAAGTGACAATAACGTTTTCAACGTAAAGATTGTTTTTTTCTATGAATAACGTAGCTCACCAGTGAGTCATCTGCTTCCTTCCCATCTCTGTTTAGAGGTGCAGATGTGAAGCACTGATTAGGATTCAAATAAATAAAACAATCTGTGAGGGAGGGCCAGTAAAAATCGGCCCACCCAGATTTCTGGCCCACCCGCATGGACCATGCAGTCACTTGACAGCACAGAGAAATATTAACACCTGTACTGTAATTTTTAAGCCAAATTGTTGCACAGTTTTTCAATGATTCCATTATGGAAGTAATTCAAAATATATATTTCTTGCAGTCAAAAACTGAAGCTGGTGCGAATGAAGAGCCTTAACATAAACTAGAACCTCTTTGCTTTAACATGACAGCAACCTGTCTCTCTCTTGAACACACACCCTCACCCACACCCACACCCACTTACGGCAGTTTTCCTCATCAGAACCATCCTTACAGTCTGTGTCTCCATCACAGTACCAGTGCTCAGCGATACAGCTGCCATCCGTGCAGCGAAACTCCTTGTCCGAACATTTACGCATGTCTGCCAGGAAAGACAACACATGTCAATGATGTGGTAGCATGTTTCATTAAATGAGTGTTTCTGTGTGTGTATGTATGTGTGTGTACCCACCACACTGCTCGTCGCTGTTGTCCCCGCAGTCATTGTCTCCGTCACAGTGCCAGAGGCTGCGGATACAGTAGCCATTCTGACAGTGAAACTCGTCTTCCTCACACTCCCTGGGAGCTGGAGAGAGAGAACATAAAGGGAGAGGACAAAAATCAAAGAGAGAAGCTGATGCTGTAGAAGAATGTGATAAGAGACAGCTGTCCCCGAGCTCCAAGGACATGCTATCTGCAGCTGCACCGACACAAGGGACCTCAGAGCAACAGGCTGAACTCTCTCAAGACTGCAGGTCACAGCTCACAGACTCAAAGGCAGAACATCCTGTCGGTCGATGCCAGAACAAAACAAGTTCTATCAATGCATCAACAAAGTGAAGAGGAGGTCAGCAAGAAACCAAGGGCATCAGTGTGTGACTGTCCTCACTGAGAAGACATATCAGAGTGATCATAACTAACCTGTTACCACGGTGAAAAAACACAGGAACGTTTATAGGTCTGTCCTTCAGGGAGACTTAAGCCATCTTCAAATCATGTTAGTCACAACAGAGAGAAGTGATCATGTACACAGAACAGTTCTAGACACAGAAGAAACTCCTCCAACCAGAATTTGTTGTCACTGTTGTCCATCAGGAAGGATTTGCTCTCTTGCTAAGGACATGTGGAGCTCAGGTGCACTCCTCGATTATTTGGTCATTATGTATCATGAAGGGTTGGATTGTGTGTATCAGCAGAGAAGACAGTTCCTGTTCTGCTGTGCTTGAATCTATTTCTCAATGTGAGAATATGCAGAGACACAAAAAGCACGCTCACCGAGATGCTGCATGTTATTGTGGATGATTCTGATTCCTCCCCAACTGTCAGTCAGTAACTTTTTGTTCTGGTGTACTCGAGTGAAATGAAAACATTTGGTTTTCAGAGCTGGAAGTTACTTTAATATGTTCTATGTTCATTATTGCAGTTTCACACGATATATAAAATGTTCCTGACACAATCTCTTCATCCAAATGTGAAATAAATACACTTTGCCTTAACTCTTGTCCCTGTTGACCTCCTTTAGTGCTCAACCTAAAAACATGGGCTGCTTCTGTGCTGCTTTGTCACTCTGTATCTTATATGAGTGTCTGACACGATGATAAACAAAAATAAAAACACAGCTGAGGGTCATAAAGTCTCAAAAGTCATCTTCAGAAATCGATGCACTGAACAGAGTCTCACTTTCTCTTCAACTTGTATGCCAGTTTGAATTGTTAACTGATTCAACTGGGTGAACCTGAGCAGCTTGATTTATGCTGGGGTTGTAAATCCTGGCTGCTGTAAATAAGGACATGTTGTTTGAGCAGACGGCTAACCTTGAGACTGTGGATTAAAGACACATTTGTCATTCATGCCAGCAGCCCCGACGATGCCGTGAGGAAGAAGTCGCTCCCTCCAGTCAACTTTTAGCAACATGACATTGACTGTTCAGTTTCAAAGCCTTTCATACATCCAAAATCTCCCCCACCTTGATTCTTTAATTAATAACGCCAACATTGATTGTAGGACTGAATGGATTTTCAAAACATAGCCTTCTAACTGTTACTGGCCCAAATCAATGGCCAATCCCAGCCGGGCCAGCCCCAGGCAGAGTAAACAGGTTCGTCAAGGAGAGCCAATGATGGATGGCCACAGGCGGGTGGTAATCTATAATTTATCTGCACTGTGTGTGAGTGTTAGACAGCAGAGACAAACTCAGAGAGATGAAGAGACAGAAACAGAGGGATGTCGACAGAACAGAGACTTTAGAGAGATGTTTCAGCTCCATGAAGCGCGACTGAAGACATGATATGAAGACGCCTAGAGAGAGAGAGAGTGTGTGTGTGCGTGTGTGTGTACATTTATCATCAATCAAGAAGGATCAATCAATACACTCCACACATGCGTTTGTTGAGTAGCATCCTGGATCTTTGCAGCCAAACACAGCGGACATTCAATCTCTATGTAACTACATACAGGTTGTATTACAAAGTAATATAGCAGATACTCAGGAACGTTAACAAACCACACTAAACAGCTATTCATATGTTTGTGCGTGTTTAAACATGTAATAATATACATATTTTTTATCTAGTAACATAATAATCATAAATTATTATGACATTCTCAAATGGTCACTTTTTATATAAGCCTACAATCGAAGTCTTAGTCAGTCAACAGGGAGATCATTTTAATGTCTTGCTCTGGAGGAGAACAGAATCACGTTTGTGGTGTTGAGCATTCTGAGAGCCGGGAGCTCTATCAGGCTATGCCAGACCACCCAAAAATCACAAGAGCCACAGTTTTCTCAAAAACCACTTTGGACTGAAGAAGCAGGTCCACTCCAACTGTTGACGGTGAGTAAGTAGACATTCTTCTGGCCAGTGAGATTTCCTGAGGTGCGAGTAGAGACAGCACAATCTTTCTTTTATCTGATATCTGATTTTTTTTTTTTAGACCATTTCCAGGGTTTATATTTGCATATCTTACATTTATATGAAAGGACTATTTACCAGAATACACACAACTAGGGAAATATATCCCGGACCAATTGTAAGACAAAGGACTGCTTACGAACAATAAAATCTTTGTTCTTAGATTCATCAGTTATGGTGAACCACACCTGAGCAACATACGGAGCGCGGGCTAGATTGACAGGCTAGTAATGTTAGCTGTTGTGACGATTTGACGCCTCAAAAAAGAGAAAAGCTGATTCCAGTTGTTGGTGTTTTTAACCAGCACAGCATGTCTGATGTAGCGCGAGTGTCCTGTGATGTACAAGCAATACAACAACAAGATACATTTTGCTAAATAGCATGTGAACAACAGCTTAATTGGCAAGCAGAGTGTTTGTATAAATCAGTCGATAAAGTACGACTTCCTTCATCCAAGTCAGTATGGCACTCTGGAGAAAAGCCTCGTGGTAAAAGTTCTCAGGTCTATAAATGAACATTCAGAGTCATAAGTGTTCCTTGATAAGACTGGTCTCAAATTCATTATGTGCCCTTTATTTGTCACTGTCTTTTATCTGTGTTTTTCAGAATGTCCTTTGAGTCTATGAAACTTTTCTTTTCCAGTGAGAAAATAAAGTGAGGTGTCAAATGTTTTCTCTCAAAACTGGTCAAATAAAGTGCTCATAACGATTTGAGTCAACCACGACGAGCCATTGCTGAGTGTTAAGTCTTATTCAGCTGAAATGATGTTTGCTGCTAGTAGACCAACACTTCCACTAATATTTCAGGGTAGATCATCCATGACCTGATCAAATTCAATCCAGACATCCCAGACGCCTAAAAACCAGGTGCTGATGAAAATTTAATTATTCTTGCACTATCGACAAACACATCTATTTATCTATTATTTAACTGGTAAGGAAAGAATTGATTCTCTTCCCCTCTCTCCCATGCTCTTTCCCATCAGCGAGGTAAACAAAGGGAGGTCAAAGGTCAACAAGCCCTCAAGACGCTGATCATTCACCCAGCTGCCAAATGGCGAAGGGCAAAGGGCGCTGCGAGTCATTACCAGGCTTCCTGCATGTGTGTGTGTGTGTGTGTGTGTATGTATGTGTGTGTGTGAGTGGTGTCAAGTTTTTTTTTCTCTCCGTGAAATATTTTTACCTTCAAGAATCTCATGTTCAAAACACACACTTCAACAATCCACACAGCAAGACACACCTTGGCCTCCGTGTTTGTCTGAGAATTGGACAACAGCTTCAGGTCCATCCGAGCATGGAGGATTGCACCCCCATCTCTAAATAATGAAATAAACCCACCGCATGGCAGGGAGGAACACATAAACGTTGGACCAGACTGGGGTGAAGCAAGGAGGATGAAGACAGAGGCATGAAAAAATAAAGAGTTTAGGGGAAATGGGAGGGAGGGAAATTTACTCTCCATGATGATGAAAAATTCATAGCCAACTCACATCAGACAGCCCCCACCCCCCCCAAAAAAGAAAAAGAATCTACGGGGTGTTCAGTGTTTGGCTGCTGACACAGTATGTGGGTCAACAGAACATCGCAGGATGTTGAACAAATACGGAAAATCATTCTTGTACCTGCAGTATGAGAATGACACGAGGTGCAAGACTATGAATGAAAACAATCACTTACCAGGCAACGAGGAAGAGATGGGGGCTAATGCTATGCTATGGTACACCTTGATTAACTCACAGCACTGCTGCTAAAAGGATTCTCTGGACAAACTTTTGCATTTTGTCCCTGCCAGCAAGCGGTGCACCCTTCTCCTCGGTCCAGCTAACTGAGAGTCATATCAAAGTATCTGGCAGTAAATTGCTATGCCCAAGGTGTGGCTATACCTACTTAATTGTCTTTAGGGTGCGTTCAGGACACATTATGTAAAAACAAACAATCTTTTTGTTTGGTTACAAGTACTCATCATTTTCATTTAAGCTTGGAGGCAAATCTCCCATCTCAAATATGAAGGTCGATCTCAGCTGATCCTCTAAGGCGCCCCAATGCTCACTCCAATGGAAAGAAGACAGTGACCTGATTTATGATCAAGGATACAAAAGTCACATGTTCCAATTAATAGAGATCAGCAGGCAGACATGTTGCTTTTCCAGAATCCTCTTTAAATGGGCTAGTCAACCATCAATACACAATCCGATGGCCTATCAACGCAGGGCTGTCGCTCTCTGGCCTGTCAATTAAAGTACAGAGAAACGTAACATAGGCTTCCTTCTTCAGCCACTAGCCAGCTTTCAAACTCCAGCATGCATGAGGAGAATGCAGAGAATGAAAGCACAACTGCTCATTAGCCCCTGATCTCAAGAGCACTGAGGCTACTCTAAAGCTCCAGAAGACATAAACAGGCTAAGTGAAGACAAGAGAGTAATAACACAAGCAGATACACATATGACCACCAACAGAGGAGAGGCCGCGTCCTACGATCTGCAGAGACAGAGCGTCACATCCTCTTGCATTGGCAGCAAGTGTCCAGAGATCCTCACACACACAAGTGAGGGGAAATCATACATGCAAGCTTTTTCTCTGTCACTACAAGGAGTAAAAAACACACCATATTGATCCGTGCTGATGAAAGAAGGAACTTCGAGGTCAGCGCCTGACCCATTCTGTCACGAGTTGTCTCCATCAGTATTAACACTCTAACTCTGTCCTTCCACATAGATCAGACTGGACTCATGAAACCTTCTGAGTCTTTGAAGCTATAATTACCCCACCGGATGTGACCAATCATTTTACTCGGAGCAACAACAAAGCCAGAGCCTTGTAAGAAACCTTCCTGTCCAACCACTGATTGAATGCTACCTTAACCTGAGAGTGATGCTCTTAATATATCCTCGAGAGAAGCAGCAGAGACTCAGATGGCTAGTAGTCCACTACAATGGCTCTTGTGCAGAAAACACAATCTTAAACGGGCTCCAGGCTGCACCAAAATGGTCAGATATGCTACCTTTTTTGGGAGTCTGTAAGTTAAAGTTTTATAAATTTTTGCAAGTGCAGGATCATTATTATTGTGGTACTAAAATAAGAGTGACGTTTCAGATGAAAGTAGTCCCTTTTCCTTCACTGGCACAGCCTCTCTCTCCCCCTACCTGCATTCTGGTTTGTTCTGGTTAACCAGGCACGGCTGCATCGCAGCACTGATCAAATCTGTACTCCCCACTGCTGCACTTTCTACCAGCAGTGTTTTAGCTGTGTCGTGTTTTGCCCGCCCATCTTTGTTAACTTGCTCAGATTTTAGAGTAGAAGATTTTGTGGTTATGTACTGAGTAACACGCCGTCCATCAAAATAGACTTGCTGCGTGTTCCTTGGGAAACAGAACACCATGGTGCTTCTGGTGGAAGTTGCAGCACTGAGTAGAATGGCAGCACTCAGCTTTGGCTGCCATGACACCGCCGTGACTGACACCTCCCCTCACACACATACACCGTGGCGCCGCCCCTACGTTACGCACATCATCCACCTTGCTGGGCACACATGGTCTTCAAGACAATATTTTGCAAAGTCAATGTTTCACTGAGGAATGTAAAACAAGACAACTATTAATTCGGATGCAACGCCACTGATTAATTCCATGCTGTAACCCAAAAAGGGGTTGTGGCCAAATAATGTGTGAGTAACTGAGAACGTTGGAAGCACCAGTGCTCCCTGTGGAAAAGTTAGTCTACAGCCCTGCTGAACTTTCCATTCTGCAACAACCTCCATTCTTTCTCTAGCCTACACACTCAATTTCAAGTCTCAAGCTCAAACCCATATAACCCTGAAGGCATCAAATGGAGTCTTTTCTCAGACTTTGCAAAGCTCCCTCCAGAGCCACAGATTGTCCTGTACAACTGTTTTATAATCTGACTAGTGCCCTCGTGTCAAGTGAACTGACTTTTATGAATAAAGAGGTGAAGTGCCCCTTAAAAAGTTTCAAGCTGCCCTCAGCAGAAGCTGGGGAGAGAGATTATACCCTCAATGTCAAGAGCAATCCTCAACGCTGTGATCGTCAATTTAAGACATTCATAGTGTGTGTGTGTGTGTGTGTGTGTGTGTATGTGTTGTGTGTATACCAGACAACGCTTTTAAAACCTCGAAAGATTATTGAACATGGCTTGCTCAAAGTGTCCATTCTAATATGTGTGTGTCTGTGTGTGTATATATCCATTTCTATTCAAGTACCACTGACTGACTGTGTTGTATTAGAGCGAGCGAGCGAGCGAGCGAGAGAGAGAGAGAGAGAGAGAGAGAGAGAGAGAGAGAGAGAGAGAGAGAGAGAGAGAGAGAGAGAAAACTTACGACAGTCCTGTTCATCGGAGTCGTCCTCGCAGTCATTGTCTCCGTCACACACCCAGGAGCGGCGGATACATTTGCCGTTGTCGCAGTGGAAGTCCAGCGGCGAGCAGGTGGGAAGCACTGCAAACAAACACAACCAGACGAGTGTGTCAGCATGAAAAAAACAAACAAGTAAGCAGCATGAACAAACAAGCAAGTAAAGAGACTGGAGAGTTGAGGAGAGTTGAGGAGAGTTGAGGAGAGCAGTAGTTTGAAATTCACTGGCTTGCCTCTGAAATTTTTAATACCTTTTAATGTAGTTTCTTTCACAGAAGGTACTTTATAGCAGGGTAAACACTCAGGTTATTGATCTATTGGGTGTCACACCCACTCCAGTAAGCTAGCAGGTACAGTATGAGGGTCCTAAGTGATAGAGGCCATGATGCTATCTGACCAGCATGTTTGCATGAACATTTTCTAAAAACACTTTTTTCAGGTGTCTGAAGAAATAGAACATTTGACCTGGTCCTGATGATGATGGTTATTCACTGATACAGAATGTTTTACATGGTATCTCTATGTTTTATGATTCTCATTTTTCTGCTAATAACTCTTTATTTTGTTACCTTGTATCCAAGGAGATAATGTTATCTGTTAGAATTACGCAAAAACTATGAAGTCAGTTTTCCTCATATTTGGTTAAATGATGTAGCCCAGGAAGAACACATGGCATTTTGTCTTAGTTTTCTTCAACAGAGGTATGTGCTCTCCGAGTGCCCTCAAGTTGTATTATCTGTCTTTTCGTCTGCTGGGCTACGAGATGTCGGTTTCAGGAATGATGCTATAATCTCAGCTACTAATTACATTTTGGCTAAGTGGTGGAATGTTCACATATTTTGTCCCTCATTAAACAAAGAATAGCGCATACTAAGAGTTTAGTTTAGTTTAGTCTGTCACTGAGGGTCAGCTGAAGACTTTGATGAGCACCATTCTTCTTCTCGCCTGATAGGACCCGTGTCCTCCTCCTTCTCAGACCCGGACAGCAGCACTGGGCTTAACTGGGCTCAGCGCATTCCTGCTTAACTTCATATCCGCTCTTAAGTGCAGCTCCTCGCTATCTAAGCAGGGGCCGAATGACTGGCCCTTTGTCATCCGCAGACAGAGCTAATTGAATTACAGGTCAGAGAGGGATGGAAAGAGAAGGAGGAAGGGGAGGAGGGTTGGGATGAGAGGAGAGGGAGTGAGACTTTACAGTGGACTCGCCTGTCAATATCAGGTATAAAATATTGACGGGCTAGCTAGACTTTATGAAAAATACATGACGCCACGCCACCAGTTAGCCAACACACCAGACAGACAAGTCACAGCTCTGTGAGTGAATTAAGTGTGTGTGTGTGTGTGTGTGTGTGTGCGCGCGCACGCTAGGGTGTGGCACTGGTCTACACTGACCCACATAGCCCTGCATGGATAGTACATTATTCAAGAGAAACACAAAGTGAGGCCCAATCACTCAGCGTATTCTCTTCACCTTCTCATGAACTCTCCTGTCAGAGTTACACGCTGATACTGGTGGTTTGGATCAGATATGGCGAGACCTCGCTGCAAACATTCATCTCAGTCATGCTGTCTCTACTTGGCACTTGCCAGACAGCCCTTGGTTTGCAGTTTGTACTGATTTGGTGCGTAATTTGTTAAAGACATTTGAGGATTGAAGCCTTTTCATTTTTCACTTTGAAAGACCAACAACAACAAAAAAAAGTCCTTGACTCACGCCTCACATTCCGCTCTGAAGAAAACACCCACAGCTAATACTGAGAGGGAAATGGCGAGAAGGTTAACTAGCAACATCATCATCATCCTTCTTTTTAAGATGCTACATTGCGTTCTGCGTTTGTTTTCTGGGTTCGACACTGCAGTAACATATGCTGGCTTACGTACCAATACAAACTTGGTTGTGAGAACACATTTCTATGAGGGCTCTGTAAATTCTACTGAGTTTTTTAGATGTGTGTGCAGTCGTCAGGTGTTCTGGACTTTAACTGAGATAGAGGAGTGGCTGCCGAGCTGTAGGATTCAATGGGATGGAAATTCAAATATGTGCTTGATTGCATTGACTAACAACCAATATTATTAAAAAGGTAAAGTCTTGCCAGTTCATTGGATCACAGCTACATCTTCCTGAAATGAATGATTCCGTAGTTCTGATTCACAACAGAGAAGTTAATTGTGTCTGAGGGGTGTTCATTTTCTCAGAACAAATAATGAATTATGAAAGAAGAACTAGCAGACTCTTACTGCTACAGCTTAATTTTGACACAGACAATCAAAATCAAACAGTGAGATTATTAGAGACAATTGTAATGTCTCATCTTGAAGCTAGAAAACACCATATTTTCATATAAATGAACATCCTTTGTGTTCAAGACCTTGTCAGGTAAAGCAGAGCATGGAGTTTATTTCGATTTCTTATTCTGATGGGAGGGTGCACACGAGGCATGCTCAGGGGGTGGAGCTTGCTACTTCCAGATTGCCCTCTGCTAACCTGATTGTGGATGAATACATGAATCGTGTTGCTCTTCTAGACTATTCAAAAAGTTATTTGACAGAAATGGATCTAATAGTGGATCCTGTCAGGTCAGCACCTGTCAACAGATGTTTGAAGGAACTCTAACTGAAAGGAGACAAAAGTGCAGCACTGTAGCTTTAACCTCTGCTATGCCAGAGCTGCTGTGGTAAACTGGAAATTAACTAGTAGCAGAAATCCCACAGATCCATCAGTGAAACATGGCGTACACCAACTGAATGATGTCTAGAAATATCTTTTTGTCAGGTTAAGTAGTTTTTGGATCTGTGTTCTGGGGGTTTCTGGGTGCCCTGGTGGCTTGGTCCTGACCTGCCTGCTATCCTGGACCGGGGGCGTGTTTTTCTGGTCCCCCACATCAGCTACAGTCAGCTACCCACAGCATCCAAAGACAAACCGTAGCACACACATACACACACGGTGCACAACTGATACATAATCACACACTCAGACATTTATTTTAAAATTTTATTAAACCAAATGGTAAATTTGCACTGGAAATTCTGCAACCAATGTTTCTCTTTTTTTTTCCTGTTCTTATTATTGTTACTGTTGTTTTTTTGTTTGTTTTTTTGCTATTGTTGTTTTTGTGTCCCCCCGTCTTCCCTATCCTGTCCCTGTTCTCTCTCTTCCTATCCACTCCTGAGCCTCAGTCCGGTAGCTTTATCAATGAACCAATACCATTCCAAATAAAGTGAAACACAAATGGCGATAGGAGGAGTTTATCAGATTCATTCAGTACAACAAGGCACCAGGAGCATCTTTACTGCTTGCCCCAGCTGCTGAACAGGACAGGTAAAAAAAAAAGAAAAAAAAAGTAGTTTTTGGATGCACTTCTAAACCAGGTGTCAGATTAATCAACTCAGCAAAATGGAGGAGGGAGAAAGAAATGCTGTTCCTCTACTTTTAATTAAAGATCTCAGTTTATCTGACGTGTGCATTATTACATGTGCACACACACAAACACATGCCAACTGCTGGAAAAGCATCACGGGCAAATGGAAACAAGTGTGTGAAGCACACACGCGCACACACACTCACACACACCAACCACAGGGAGAGGTGCAAATGGTATGCAAATTTGTCTCTCTCACACAAACACACACTCTTCGCTGGGCTGGTTCCTGGTATCAGGAGGATCAGCAAGGACCATGCTAGCAAGGTTGATGAGGTCTCTGGGCGCTTTGATCCCCCTTATCAGATAGATTCTGCTCGGCTCAGCGACACTGTGCTTGCTACCACTGCATTCCTCTGAGTCTCTCTCTCTAGTGTGCGTGTGTAGTGTGCGCACACACACACAGACACAGACACACACACACACACACACACACACAATTAAACCCACAAGAGCCTTCACTAACCTTTAATCTCTCCACTGTGTGTTGGTAGCGTTCCAGGAATCACTGTATGATGTATTGCACTTTTCCACTTTTCCTTCCCCCTTAGATGTAGATATTATTTTCCCAGTCAAGAAAAGCGCAAGAGCTCAAGCAGAGGAATGCCACATCAAACGCACATTAAAGACTTCTCAAGCTACTGACGATAGGTGCACAGCACGTCCGAGTCTGCTCCTGCAGCGCTCCATCAGTGATGTAATACTGCCACATCCTCAAGAAAGTAATCACAGAAACGCACATGTTTAGGTTTAACTTGACTAAACTTTCAGATGGACTGAGAACTGGTGGGGCTTCACCATGCAGGTGATGCAAAAGCACAGTGTTGGTCTCACACTGACACCTTTGAACGAGGTTTTCTCTGAACATGTATCTCTTATTCCCCTGAGTGCTGTTGAGTTCACATAGGTTATCTTTATCTCTCTCTCTCACACACACACACGCCCTGACCTTCTCCAACAGGCCTTTCTCATCCAAGCTACAAATTCCCCCCGTACATTCCACAGTTCACTCTCTCTCTCTCACACACACACACACACACACACACACACACACACACACACACACACACACACACACACACCTGTTATTCTCATCACAATCGTCAGTGTCTCCATCAAATGCCTAATCCCTGCACATCTCTTACCAGAGTAACACAATATTCCGAATATTTCAAATTACCTCTCTTTGGTTCATGTCAGGACTCATCTTCTATGAGTTTTAAAAACGTGTTATTGTTCAAAAAAGCTTTTCATGGTTAAAGATATTGTTATGGATGCATTTCCATTACAAGCTAAGTGGTTTAATACAAATCAGTATTAATCAAAAAGAGGTTTTTCTCAGTTGAGCTAAAGTGGACCACATGTATTTAAATATTCATTTATTTGTTTTATTTTTATTTTCAAGTTCATCTTCAAATTCCTCAATTTCTACAGGTTTTCATGACCTGAACCCCAGCCTTTCCAGGATATAGGAGTTTTATCTCATCAGACTGATTTACGCTAGCCATCCACCAATCCTCTTTTTTTCAGTCCCCAGCTGATTCTAATCCATTTTTTCAGGTCCAACAAAATTCCAGTGCACATCCGCCAACACCAGAGCTCTCTATTCAGCATCAATATAATTTTTTGGACTGTTGGAGGCATTATTTTTAAGGTTATATCATGAGGCTTGAGTAAACCACACAACACTGCTTTGAAAAATATTTAAAACAGCAAAAACACCTACAAAAATGCTGTAAATATAGATTTACTCAACAGCAGAACAAGTGAACTGTACGGATCGGTGACGTGTCTCCTGGTACGTTATGGTGGTTTCATGGTTCAGTGAAAGCTATGGAATGGAACCTGAAACGGTACCATGCATCAACACCAAAGTTCCTACGTCTGATCCGTGCATGAAGTCGGCCAAACTGTGACTAGCCTCAGTTTCTGCCCCTGATTCCAATATTCCAGAGCGATTCTACCATCTCTGATTGAAGCTTTGTGCTCTGTATACTAAAAAACATCGTACTGCTACAAAACAAGGTTCTAATAACTTCAGCAGAGAAAAATTGAGAGGAAAATCTAAATTCAATTACTTATGTGCTGAAAGACTTTTGGCTGAGATGAATACACATTAAAATATAAAAAGAGCTTGGTAAACTAAACAGAGATTGAAGAGATTATACATCGCTTCAATCTACTTAAATTTGTCTATTTGTCCTGATGTTTTTCACATTCAATCTAAACACTAATAAATTATTCACATCTTTCTCCCTAAAAAATAGAAAATAATGAGTCATTGTTTTGCTGTTAGTTGATTCAATATGCAATGTCTGAGCCGTGTGTGTGCATGCGTGTGTGTGTCCCTGAATCTTCCGTCCCTTCAAGAAGATGTGTGTATCCTTAAGTGGCCTTGAGCAGCAGAGTCAATGGCCTCCGCTTTACTGTAGAGCAGCAGAATCAAGTGACTCTAATGGGACCAATATATCTGCCTAAACACTGCTTATCACACCAGCTCAGCGGATGAAGGGATGGATGGATGAGAGAGAGCGAGAGAGAGAGGAAGAGAGGACACTGACCGACTGAAAAACAGATGTGGACCCGAGGGAGCCATCGAGGAGTCTCAATGTCTAAGGAGAACATTTCATCAGAGCGCTTTTGATAAAGTTTCATTCTTTCAGTCCAAAACAAGTTCGTTCCCCTCCAGATTACTGTCCTTTCTAGTGGAAACTCTCAGTCGCCGTGGAAACCCACGTCCTTTTAGAGTCCTTCAAGATACAATACTTTATTGCAATATCAACATGACTGACTGGAACTTAACTTAATAACTTTTTGAAAGAATCATTAAGAGTAAAATTAACTAAAATCCGACACACACAAACACCAAAAATAAACACCAGCAGGTGCAAGCAAGATTATACACACACACACACACACACACACACACACACACACACACACGGCAAATAGTGACTATCAACAAAAACACTCAGCACTCAGGAGGGGGGGCAGTGACAGCCGAGAAGCAGCTAACTCACTTTTAGAGCCAAGGGGGTGCAGTGGAGAGTCACTTCCCGTATCAGTGTCATGTGGGCCTCTCCACTGCCCCGCCCCCTCTTAGGAGACGAGCAGCAGGAGTCCACAGACACTAAAGCTGAACATACGCTGCATGATTTTAGAAATGTTGTTTAATTCAAACTCAAACTGTGTCGGGAGAGTAATACAAACTCAGACTACGATGGATTCCTTTGCCTCTTAGTCATCACAGTACACATTTGACACGTTTCTCAAGCTACAAGCGGCAGGTGCTTGCTAGCTTTGCTGAATTTAGCTCAAAGGTCAAGTTTTCATTGAGGTGTGATCAGAAGGTTCCTGATTCAGTCTCTGCATCCCCAAGAATCCATGTCACAGAGCCTCTGAGCAAGACACTGAAGCTAGAACTGCTCCTGATGCCTTCACATTTGTGAATTGTGTGTGTGTGTGTCTGTGTGTGTGTCTGTGTGTAAGTGCTTTACGGAGTTGCACTACGTAGATGCAGTTCATTTAGCTATCATTCTTTTCTCTGTGTTACATCTTTGTCACTCGAAGGACTCACGGTTGTGCCTGTGAAGAGATTCCCCTCTGAAGCTTTGACATATTTTTCTTCTGTGGCTCTGCAGTTCAGAACCTTCAGCTCTTCACTTCTCTTACATCTCCTCCACATCTCAACATCTCAATTTCTTATTCCTTATCCATCCGGCTCCAGAGAGCATATCTTGGGTGTTCTCTTCACGTTGCATTCACATAACCAAATGCAATTTCTTTCTTTTGAAACCAAACCAGTGGCAAGAACAACACATTTCAACAAGATTTACGTTCAACTGGCAGAGTTTGTGATTGATGACCATGAGGCAGCCTGCAACATACTGAAACCCATAAATTGGTAACATGACTCTTTGTAAAGCATTAAAAAGCATTTCCCTTGTCCTGCACCAAGAACACACTCCAACTTAGACTAATCCCCTCTGCCCCTCTCATCTATCTCAGTCTCTCTCCTCCTCTGCTCAGCCTTTATTTCCTTGCCTCAGCCAATCACGACAGAGGTGGCTTATCTGATTCTAGGCAGCTCTGGTCAGCAGCCAGCTCATATTTCAGTCTGTCGTAGTAGAGAGGTGCTGCCAGCAGAGTTTGTCTTGGCAGGGTATCTGGTTTGATGGGCTTTCTCAGTCTTCCCACTCCTCTACAGTCGAAGCCTCGCCTCTGCCGTAAACTTGCTGCAGGTCAAAAAAATGTTCTAAGGCCGACGTCAATCTTCTCATTAGTTTGGATATCTGCAGTCCAAGTCTTCCCAAAGTATTATCCTACAGCAACCTATGATTGTTTCTGCTTAATAATTCTTCGTATTTTAGAGTTTGATCCTATGTCATGCATGTCAAATCTTGGTAAACAAAGGACCCAGTATCTACTAATGTCTGGGACAGAAAATGTACAATGTTTCCCCCTGGAATGTAGAGATTTAAGGATAAAGTGGAATAAAAAGCAGATACTTGTGCGCATGAATGGGCTGCCGTACATGCATCAGATATTTTACTCCCCATCACGACAGATTAATGCAGAACCCAAGCTTGTTGCCATGACAAATCTCAGCAGAGTGCTTGACATCAGTAAGTAACACTCAAGCGCTGCAGTCAAAACACAACCCACACATTGACTTTCTTAAGAGGCTGTTTGACAGGAAATACTATAATAGGGTCTAATGATGACAACTATTATAAGACTACGATGATAATCCATCACTGGCCGACTTCAGTTTTACTTTCTCTCAAGTTACTCTGCCTCTTCATCCGCTACTGGCTACCCATCTGTCCCATCGGTTACACTCGGGCTGCACTACTGAGCAAGAATTTCAGGAGGGATGGAAAATATTAATGAAAAGGACTGATTCAGAAACACAATCGACAGACGCTTACAGAGCTTTCAGCAAGAATACCACGAGAGTGAAAAATATCCTATAAGATTACACACATTTTTTTTTCTTAATGGACATGTTGGAGTTATTTAACAATTATTCTCACATCAATACTGTTAGCAAGTTGACTTACGTGAATTAAAAGTAAATGTACAACAATGAAGGATCCTTCTGGTCAGCCTAATGACTGTAAAGAAGATTTGAACACTTAAGTCCCAAAGAATAAACGGTTTCTTGGTGTTATTAGCGTGGAGCTAACGGTGGCTAGGATGTGTGTTGTTAAAGAGGGCAGTACGCAATCATGGACATTTGCTTTAGCCAAAGGAAAAAGTAAAAGGAAATACAAATTTGCTATTACTAATATGATTAAACACTTCCTACGGTGGCTACTTCTGTCCTCATGCACAGTACATTTTGAGTATTGAATTAAGTTAATTACAACAGGAGAAAGAGGAGGTAAGTAGTCTACATATAAAGCATAGAGAATAAACAAGACTGGTGTTACCGAATCACTTTGTCATGCTAGCAACAGAATTGCTGGACTTCTGATCTGACTTTGCTAGAATAAGGCACCCTAAACCTGCTCTGCATTTCTGCTTTTATTCTGCATGCGGCATCACTGCGCTGGAAGTGATTTTGCAGGCAAGCGATACAGGATCACGCATGAAAAATGAAAAATTGAGATCACTGCTTTTTCTGGAGAATGTGTGTCTGCCGTCGGTCTCCAGTTAAATGTCAATACCTCTTAAGTGCAAATTATGGCCTGAAGGGCCCATGATGGAAGATCTTCACTCTGCATTCATAAGTGACCAGAGGCATTCATATCAAATTATCTTTTAATGTGGCATGAAGTTGTTACGTTATGATCAAAGCAGCCATACAGGGTGAAAAGCCTCATATGAGGGCAACAAGGGCAGGAGGGCAAAGAGTTGAGTGTCAGGGCAGCTTTGAGTGTAGATAATAGGACAGTTCCAGAAGAACTCCAACAGATAGTAAACATGCACACACACTCTGGCACACATTCATCCAGAGCAAACACAGCTGAGGTTGTCTGGTTATGTGACATAAGATGATGAATGAGTCTACTCCAGACAACCACAAAATCAACACACACAACCTACACGCGCAACAAAGAACTTTTTGGCTCAAGGAACATCAATAATCAAATTTAGGCAACTTCCTCTCTGCAAGTCTCTGTCTTTACAAATGACCCTTCTATATTTTGGCCTTCTAAAAATGGTGCTGTAATGTCTAGAACTGAAACAAACAAATTCTCAATCGTTTTCCATTGATAAACCCATTACTTATTCAGCCGATAAAACATCACACAAAATAACAGGAGCACACCACAAACTCTCTTACCCTGGGGTGATGTCTGCGAATGGTTTACTTTATCTGGCAGTCGAGAGACCCACAGGAATGATTGCTGTTCCAATATTATAAGTCAAAGCGATACACACTCAACCCCGCAAAAGTTAATTGTCGATTGATTTTTGGAAGTAAATCGGTTCTTTTTATCTGCCACTTTCTTCATGTAAATCGCACAGCTTCATCCAGATTGGAAGCCTCTCATACTGCAGCAAAAGTCTTTTTAGTGGCAAATTCTTTGTGGTTAGCAATCATTTTTCACCTCTTTAATGTGAGGAATAGCCATCACGTGATAGTGATGCCAAATACAATATGCTGTTGCTGCTTATGTGTATATATCTATATCTATCTATCTATCTATCTATCTATCTATATATATCTATATATAAATAAATATAAAAGAAGAATGGAAGTCTGTTTGGGTCAGATTGAGAGAAAAGCTTGGGGACCTTTAGCGTTGTTCAGTGAGATCCTGTGGGCACCTGAGGCTGACAGGTTGGTCCCGGGTTTCTGTCGGTCTTGCTAGCCTTCTTGACGTGGTGGTTTTTAATTTCAGAATACTATGAGACTTGCAAAATATTCACTGCTGCACCCTTCGCTGTGAGTCCAGAGCCTGTCAAGTATTGAAGCCCAGAGACACCAAGATGAAACACCACAAATATCCAAAAACATCTCCAAACTCTCAAGTGCATCATTTATCATAATCCGCAACATCTTTATCCAGCTGTATTCTCAGGAATCCACACACAATTTGATTTGAGCATGAAATTAAAGTGAAACACTTCCATTTTGGCATTTGTTCACTATAGTGCAGCACCAGATGGGTTATCGTAGTTTGAGCCGAATATTATGTCATAGGCTATGTAATGTAGCATTGGCTTCATCTTTGCTCAAAGATTTTTAACCAACATCAAACATATAAACATACAATAAATCATTTTAAATCCAATCTGAGTCTGGGTCTCGTCTTGATCTACAGTAAACCTGTGAGACTGAGCCATAGCCTAGTTAACACAGTAGTGCTATGCCGGAGCAAAGAGCCAAATCTGTCAAACTTGACGCAGCATTGTAGATGAATCAAGAAAAACAAATCATCCAGGGAGCAACATTCTGCACCTTGATGATATTTACTTCAATTAAGGCACGTGCAAGAACTCTTTGTATTAATGTATTTTGATTGTTAAAAGGCAGAGTAATCTATTCAGCAGTAGTGCAATTATTCAAGACATATTCAATTAGTAAATGTATGTTATGAAACTACTCACAGCACTTTCACACCCACCACATCGGCTGTATTTAATTACACAGCGAACCCGACTACAACCTACTCAAACAAGCTTGTACAAGATTTATAAAGGAGGTCAAGTCAGGCCCTGCTCCAACATCCCTGCGTCTCTTTCTCTGACCTCAATCAGCTTCTGATCATGCCCTCTTCTGTGTCGACAAGTGCACTCGCCTCCTTTACTGAACAGGGAGTAAATATTTAGGAAAGAGGCGGAGGAGAGTGTCGGGCAGGGAGGTGGGGGGGGTCGGTAGAGAACGAGGCAATCGGAGAATGGTGAAAAGGAGGAAGAGGATTATGCTAATGTGTCCAAACAACCATGGACAAAGATTAAGATGGAAGGACAGAGAGAGAAAGTGCAAGACAGAAGGAGATGGACAGGAGGGCAGACAAACTGAGTGAGAGGAGACATTCAACCACATGGTGAGGAGTAAATCAGAGTCTGGGATTGAGGCGAGTTTCCTCTGGTCTGCAGGAAGAGAGGAGATGGGATGTGCGGAGGGCGGCGTGGTGAGAGGGAGAGATGAAGGGCTGATGAGAGAAATTGACACTTTGAAGAAAGGGTTCTAATCTTCTCTGCTCCTGCTTTCGGACTAGCTGAGCCCCCGCGGTCAGAGCTGTTTTCTGATTGGCCAGAACAACACAGAGTGGTGGATTAGACGATGGAGGGGGTATTTCTTATTTTCTGGGTGGTTTCCGTGTGTGCATTTGAGTTTCTATCAATAGCATTGTGAAAGCCACTCTGAGTTTAACAGCATCTCATGACTAGTTTCAGGTTAGAATTCGGGTCTGCTCACATTTTTGTCAGCAAAATCATGAGTGTGATGATACTGAGGCAATATAAGGCCTGTACACGACCTTCGACCTGTTGGAAGTTCTAACTGATCATAACTGTGTGAGGGACTGTCTATTCATGTTGGACAGAACCAAGAAATTCATGTTCCCTTGAAGAACTTCAAAGAAAATATTGTATTATTGATTGAAGTGTACATAGTGATTTTTTTCGACTGATTTTGCTTGTGAGTGTGGTTGTTATGACACGTCCCATTTTATATTATATAATCTAGCAAAAAAAATGTAATATATGGAAAATGACAAATTTAGCTGGATATTTTTGGTAATATAAGCTACGAAGCTAAATTTACTTCACATATCTTTCAAGTTGCATTGAACTACGTTGCATGCAATGTACAACCTATAACTAGTTGGTGGTGTCAAAGTTTCTTTGCGTAAAACCAAGCTCAGATTTATCTTACGGAGGGTCCTCACAAGTCAGTGTAACAAATAGACTGCATATATACCAGTGTCTGTGTGGATGAGTTTTGGACACACACACACACACACACACACACACACACACACACACACACACACACACACACACCAAACGTAGCAGTCTTGTGTGAGCTTACAGAGGAGGAACCCTAACCTCATGCAGTGCATTCAATCACGCACAGCAGAGCTTTTCTTCTTCTTCCATTTCATCTCACTTCCACCATAACACACACACACACACACACACACACACACACACACCTCACTCTAGACAAAAGCATTTACTCTTCCTCATCCTCAGCCTTTTTACTCAGCAGGAATCCAGCGTGTGTGTGTGTGTGTGTGTGTGTGTGTGCACGTCCTGCTTCATGGAACAAGTGATGCAGGAAGAGAAATGACTTGGATGTTTTAAAACAGCTACGTAGGAGGAGAGAACAAATTTGAAGAAACAGAAGACTTACACATCCTCCAAGGTTATAGTGTTTTATCTTACAAACCTCTTATATGCTTACATGTGTGTGTGTGTGTGTGTGTGTGTGTGTGTGTGTGTGTGTGTGTGTGAAGAGCTCAGGAAAATTGAGAATCAGATAAGATATGAGATGGAAATAAACCAGCCTCAATTCGACAGTTTAGCCTCATCTACTTATCTATGCATCACCTCAGAGAAGAGATGTGAGAAGATTGGGAACAGTCAGGTAAATAGCTGCATGCTAAAATACTCAGTCACTTAAATACAATTCAAAACAGGATAAATCTTCCTTTGAGAGATGTCAGGCCTATTTAATGCCTGTTTAAACTCAATGCAAGACAAACCTCAAAGCAAGTCGAGCGGTTACATACACTAACTCAATTGAATGACTATAAATCAGGAAGAAGGGGTAAAATACATTTTCAGATGCAACACACATGCTGTCACATTGGTTTATGTCTTCAGGGAAAAGTCTCTGAACACTGGCTCAAATGACAAGGCTTTGGAAGATTTTCCATCCAAAGCTGTATTTTATGTTTTCTAGAGCAAAGCCTGAGTCCCTTCAATGTATAGACCTGCTGAGGTAATATCCATGTTGTTGGGACGGGATTTGAGCTGCCCCTGGATTCATTCACCAAAAAACACATCAGTTTAAATCACACAGTCCAGGAATCAACATGTCCAAATAACTGATGGATCAAGTCTTTAAATTATACTGTAGTCAGTAAAAACTTATTTTACTCCTATTATTATGATTGTTATTGTTGTCGTTATAGTCTCTTCTAATTATATTATTAATGTTGTTGTTGATTAAAAAATGTTTCCTAAAAATAATCGAAAGGAAAACAATAATCTGAAAGTTTAGTATGAGGGGACATCACACACACACACCCAAAACATTTAAACAGCCTTGTATTTGTGTCAAAATCTCTTATCCTTCTAACTGTGCATCGCCTGGCAGTTCCATCGCTGCTCAAAAATTTTAGCAGAATTCTATGCTGCAGTGGCCTGTTATTACCACTCGTGCCAGCAGAGGACGCTACTGGGGTAGCTTGTCTTCCATAGATGAACACAAGTGGTGAGAATGACCTCTATTCATGTGAGAGATGCCATCTTGTGGCCAAATTAATTATGATCACAGTAAAGTAGGATGTCACATGATGTCATTAAAAGGGAAACATTTCAAGGTCATCACCACAATCTGTTACAAGCGGCTCCCTCTTTACAGGAGAGAAGTGCGGTAGGCGCTGACTCTCACTGGCTATTGTTGAATGTGGACCACACAAGAAAAGATCCAACATGCTTAAATGTGCCCACTTTTACTCATACCCACAGACCAAAGGAGAATACACACATCTGATGGCTGACGACATACCCTGTGATGATGGAAAGTTGTCTGAAAAAGTTTTTAAGATGAACCAAAGGAATATCAGCTCTCCAACCCCACGTCTAATAAGAAGCCACTTAAACAGTTGCGTGGACGGCACACAATGACAAACTGTAATTTTTCTTTTCAGTATGAATAACATTCCTGACATGGCCCTGGATAAAAGAGTTGCAGCAGTTAACAGAGGGCCAGTAAGAGGTTGCACAGAAATCACAGAGCACAACCTGATGCTGCCGTGGTCCTTTTCATCACTTTCTGTCCTTCTTCCTTTTCATTCAGTTTCCACTTCAGTTCGCCTCTTCAGACTGCACAGCCCTCTGCACAATGAGCCCTCCCCAGCATTACCATAGGAACCAAATGCACAAATACGCCGTTTAACCTTCCTTCTCCTTACGCTGGTTTATGGATGTGCTGACTGCCAAAAGCATAAACATCTCTGTCTCTAATGGAGCCGAGCCTCTTGTCAAGAGTCCCCCTCAGCTCATATTTTGCGTCCTATCAAACCACAGTAAAGTGTGTTATTCTGGCCATGTGCCACCCGGTCGCTCGATACACCCACTGAGCTCAGACAGCTGTATCAATTAAAAAAAGAGGTGTTATTAATTTTATGAAACGTCTGTGGGTTCTGCTTCCATTAAACATCATCAGGGCTGGAGTCCTGTCCTTGAGATGTGTGACCTGGCGATGTGCGACCGCTCCTCCTCTAGTGAGACGTGAAAATAAAGGCGCTTCTGCTGATGGTAACTCTGTCACAGACATCTGAACCGTCCTCAGACAGGAACTTCAAAGATGTCAGACGATACTCCCTGAACAATGTATTCATCTTTTGTGTTATAATGTATCATGTTTTCTACTTCTATTCTTATCTATATTCGGAGAGTGAGGTTTTTTTCCATGTATTATTCATGGGCTGGATAGTGGTGCCATCATCTCTCAGATATCAATAGAATATCACTCAACAGCATCCTGCAGTTACCACTTGTTGCATCACAGGATGCTACTTGGGCACCTAAATATAGCCAACTCCTGCACGCCTCCCTGGAATATATTCTGGATCCATCAAACCTGGAGCAGTCCCCGGGGTAGACCCAGTCTTAGCTGGATATATGGATGGGTCACATCAAGACTGGGAATGTGGTTTCCAAGAGCCGGAGATTGTTGTTGGGGAGGAGAAGCGTGAGGTACTAAGATTTGCCTTGCTTTTTTTTGGGGGGTTTTTGGCAGAGAAGAATCTTGAATCTGCTTTTGCATTTATGTATGACATCGCATCAAGTTTGCATAACTTTTTGTCAAAGCATTGCAGTTCAACTGAAATGAGAAGCTTCCCGGGACTGTCAGATAAATCTCCCAAGGAATCTTAACATGGATGGTAATATTCCAGATTAAAACATTATTTTGAATTAGATGCTCCCATGTGAATATGACCTTCCCCAGAATAAAGTCATAGTTTCAGTAGGAATCCAACAAATTAACTCTGATCTTAGTAAATTAGCAACAAAACACTCCAAACATACCAGGATAACAACTAGGACTGTCAATGAATGCTCTACATTTACATTTAACTTTGTTGTTTATCATCTCAATAATAAAGGACAAACCCCTCCAAAGGTTTACAGACATAATGTTCAAGAATATATATTGAGTAGGTTTGGAATGTGGTTCTATTTAAGTTTTAACAGCCCTTGTAGCATGACAGAAATGGTTTCAGGTTAAATTCTGGAGGAAACCAAGATGTAGAGACTTAAATGTGTCTTCTGTCATGACTGGGACTGGGATTTGTAGCATGTAAACAAGAACAAATATCTCAGTTCTACAGTCCAAGTAAATTTCAGTGTTGATCAAAATTTCAATGAATGGAATTAGATGTGTCCTTAAACTTGACTGCCGAGCGCAGACCTCCCGGCCCGCCACCTGTGTGGTCGACCTTCAGTCAGAAGTTCCGTAAGGAGGTGATGAGGGGAATTGTGGGCTCTGGAGTTTATTTCGTCCTCACAATGACTCTCCAACAACTCTAGTGTTGAGTTCCTGCACTAACATTCAAACCTTAAAATCCTTGGCTCGCACGCGCACACAAACACACAAATGAAATCCTGTTCTTCCTAGTCCCTCATCAACACTCCTCTCAGTGCAGCTATGAAACTTTATTTGCAGGAACACACACATGCACACACAGAGAAGGCCACATCTGCAGCAATAGACAAATTCGACATGACTCCTGCATCGTAATTTTTAAACAGATAGCTTCATAGACACAGTGCCCACTGGTCCTTCCTCCACATTGCTCCAGTGTGATGTAGGACAATTGTGCTTTCTGTGGAAATGCTTAAATTGATATAAATTATTTAAGAGGTCAAAGAAGTCTGAATTCCACCAACTGCTATGAATTTGCTGAAAAGAGCTTTTTCTGTGTGTGTGTGTGCGTGTGTGTGTGCGTGTGTGTGTGTCCATTATGATTGTTCACTCTCATGGTCACACAGGTCTGCTGCTTCTGCTAAATCGTTGAAACATCTCTCTTCCTCCCCCCCCCCTCTCTCTATTGACAGTCTGCCTCCATAAATTCAACTGTTTAGAAAAACATTAAGAAAACTATAAAATTGTGCTCCTCTGTTTAATGATCTGACTCACTTAATTCAATCAGTGTAAGAGTCACATGGACTCTTCGTGAGAGGGAGACACACACACACACACACACACTGAGCCGTTTCTCACATAAAATGTTACGACGTTTAAAAAGGCAAGCAACATTGTACTGACAAGCAGTGGAAATCTCTCAATGGCTCAGATAACCAGGAGCAATTAAAAATCTGACAAACAGGGGACACTATAGACACCTTTTAAGTAAATGAAATTTTATTATGATATTTTGAGGAAATATAAAAGTACAAACAGAATGACCTGATCAAAGGAGCCACGCAGTGAATGATTCAACAGTATAAATGGCAATATGTTGCTCATTAAAATGCCCATTTCAGTTCCAAGAGCAAGGACGGGCACAGTTAAGAATCCTTAATACAATACTGGGTTTGTTCCACCCGTCCCCACAATTCCTAATTTAGTCGTAATAATATTATTTACTGAATCCTGACTGACATCCTGCAGTGGAATAACTAATGAGAGAGAGCTGAACAGGAAGTTCCTCCAAACACTGATGTGTTAGCTTGCACCAGCAGCAAATACTACGGTTACCTAGCAAACATTGTAATTTTATGGGTACAGAAAGAATTATATTGGTATTACTGAGTGCTCATACTCATTAGACCATTTGCTGACACACTTCAGTACTGCTAATAAAAAGCAACTGATCCTGGCCATCACAGAAACTAAACACTATTAATGCCACTAGATTTTCAACTCAAACAGACTTCCATATCTATGTGCTGACATTTGAATGATGCAAAGTCGCTCATCTTCATGCTCAGCTAGTTTGGTGTTGGAGACGGGACAGAAACCAGGTCCGTAAGTAGGCAAGTTCTACTTTCCACATGTATAATTCATACTATCTGCAAGGCATCGCGGTGTCTGATTGCTTAACTGTGTGTGAGATGCGTCTCTGCTTCTACTTTCACTGATCAAACTCAGTGTCCCATCAGTGGTCTGCAGAGAGCAAATTGGAAAAAAATACGATGACTCTAAAACCGAGTCAAAGTTGACATCAAAGTTGTGCTTGCATCATAAGAAACTAGTCAATGAGTTGAACGAGGAGTTTCACTTTCTCCAGGTAAGAAAAATGCCCACTCGTTGGTTATCGAAGCGTCCAGTTAGGTGTTTTGTCACATCTTTATTTTTGCAACCAAGAGTAGGATAACGTGCACGGTGGTGCAGTGGTCAGCACTGTCGCCTCACAGCAAGAAGGTTCCGGGTTCGAGTCCCGGCTCCATCACAGGATCTTTCTGTGTGAATCTCCATGTTCTCCCTGTTCCTGTGTGGGTTCTCTCTGGTACTCCAGCTTCCTCCCACAGTCCAAAGACATCAAGAGGGGACGAGGCTGACTGATACTCTAAATTGACCGTAGGTATGAATGTGAGTGTGAATGGTTGTTCGTCTCTCTATGTTGGCCCTGCGATGGACAGGCGACCTGTCCAGGGTGAACCCCGCCTCTCGCCCGTTGACGCTGGGATAGGCTCCAGCCCCCCCGCGACCCTTAATGTGTGCAGGAATAAGCTGAAGATGACGATGGATGGATGGATGGAGTAGGATAACTTGGATGAGCGTGTGGCGCTGTGGTGGAGCACCTCTACCTCCATGCAGCGCTGCCCTGGTGGTGAGTTGTCAAGATGCTTCATTAACATCCATAATTTGCTAAATAAACATTAAATACAAATAAAAGTTCATTTCATTTTCTCATGGCCTTTTATCCAATCAGACTAATTCTTTTTTCAACCGGTAAAGCTGCACCTTGCTGGCCATGAGTGTCGAGGCATTTCTGTGTTAGCTTCACTGGACCAGAGAGGTCTGTCCAGTTACTTTATTCAGGATGAACTGAGGACTTCTTAAATGAGCTGCACAAATAAAATATGTACATCTCAGAATCAAAATATAAAGTTGGCACCAAGTCAGTGGGCGGAAATATGAGAATCATCACCCATAGCCTCTTTCAATCAACCAGCAGGACAATGATGTTTTTACGATTCCTGTTGTCTAGAACAAGAATCTCAATGATATGAGCTGACGTGGAGTGAGTTGAAGAGGACGAGCGACTGACTGCAGAGCAATTGAGCGGTGGATCGATCAAATAGTACTAATGGATTAGAAAGGTCCAGCGAGATGCTCTGATATCTGTCAACTGCTTCCAAGTGTCCCCTTAAATAAGTAACGTGCCGCAGATCGATGGGTAGCAATCAGACCCCCTGAACATTTAGCTGGCCGGGGATCAATAACACTTAGCGTCCCTTCTCCCAGTCCCTAACTAGCTTAATGTGACAGAGGGAGACTGATGGAGAAAGAATTTTCACACACACAAACACGACCACACACCTCCGAAAGAGGTTTACGACGTGTCAAACAAAAGGGCAGCATCTGCTTCGCTGCTTTTTGTGCTTGAAGGAAGGAAAAAAAAAAACCCTGACATTTCACATAGATACTCAGAAGTGCAGAAGAGTTGCGGTGGAGATCTCTTCCCCCTGACTGACATGCTCCTCAGGAAAATACTCTAGTCTGGCTCTGCTGCCAAGACTTCCCTCAGGCCAAACGCTGTCTGGTACCAAAATTCACTCAAGCATTTTTCTGCACGGGGCATACACCACGCAGAGCGCCTCGGCCCGCTTCTGCATCAGAAATACTACCCCGCCTGGACCAGTGAACCATTCAGTGTTTCACTGGGTGATGATGGGACACATATGGACCCAATTATACTTTTTCTTCTTATTGTAGACCTTATTGATGCAGGAAATGGCTGACTGATCACATGTGTTCCTTTCTAGCAGAATTCAGAAGTGCTGCAGTTATACAAATTAGCACCAACTGGAGTCTTGGTTTGAGGGCTATGAGTTTAATGCCAAGTGAACGATGATAATATTCAGAAGTGATCTAATCTTTACAAGTGCACATGTTAGATTTGTTATTACTCGCTCTGTACTGATGTTTTAAGAGTCTAAATTGAATCCAACCTCCGAATCCTGAACACGGAAAGTATCTTGTAATGAAATTACATTTGTGCAACCCACAATAAATATGTACAGCAAAACATGAATACAGCAACAATCTGAATAACTATACGTTCCTAAAATATTCAGTTCTGTTTAACCTGGGGGGGCTTATTAAATACCACTGTTTCAAACAATTACATGGCAACAATGTGCATAGCAAATAGTAGGAAATGTTTATCTTACAATGTTTCTGAAAGGAAAACTCAATCAATTGTGATCCAGACAAACAACCTCTAGCTGGATCCAAGAGCACCATCAATGTGTTCTCTCCACTTCGCACTGATGTCATACACTGCTTTTGTTCTGTTGTGTGATTTCAACAATCTTTTTCTGTTTGTCTTTCAAATATTGAAAGTGGATCAAAGCCAAAATCAAACCACTGGTGTGTGTGCGTGTGTGTGTGTGTGTGTGTGTGTGTGTGCGTGCGTGTCTTGACTGGCTGTTAATTAGCATTTTTCATCAGTGTTACATGGGTTTCAAAGTACTCACTGCATCCATCCTCATCACTATGGTCTCCGCAGTCGTTGTCCCCGTCACACTGCCACTGGGCCGGGATGCAGGTACACTCCCCAAACGCACTGACCGCACACGTGAAGTGGTTCCTCCCACATGAACACTCAGCACTGCCCTGAACTCCTGCACACACAGGGGTAGACAGAGAGTTAATCAGAGGTTGTCTTTTATTAGACATCATTTAAGAACAGTTTTTCATCCTGAATCTAGTTCATTAGACTTCGATGGCCTCAATCTCACCTTACCGTTTTAGAAATATTGTCCTGTACTCCCACTAAATCATCTGTGATGTAAAACCACAGCTCCCGATGTATATGCTCACACTCTATGGTATATGTTGGTCCCATTAATATTTGCCAATAAAGCTTAATTTGACAGCTCAGATTCAGATCCAGGAACACAAGACTAGCAGTCCTGACAAGAGAGATGCTTCTACGGACTTGAAGGTGTCATTTATATCCGCTGTGACGAAGAGGCACATATGTAGCTGCCACAGCTCAACCACCCTTTTCAGTCCACATGACCAGAGTACAGTTTGAACATGCAAACGGAACTGAATGAAGGATGAAAGCATTATAGATGGACACATAAAAACCACAACCAGCTGCTGAACAGCACAACGTTCAGGAGAAAACGTGACAGGACTGCAGTTCTGTCAGCGCTCTCGCACAAAGCACAAATCCATGGCAGGCTTTTTTCCTCAGCCAGAAGATACATTTACTACAAAAAAGTATTATTTATTAAAATGTAACTAAAGTCAGCCGGGTTGATCTTGTGTAATCCTGCTGACATACAAACAGACACTGAAAGCTGAGCTGGCTGCTGCAGTTTCTCTGTCTCCGCTCCAACAATCTGTGTACTGTAAACTACAGGCTAATAGGCTCCATACAGCCGTGCACTATGTCACCATGCAGAAATGAGACTTCTCCAACCATCTGGCCATGCTGCAGTGTTAATATGAACCATTTGTGCCATTCACAGAGAGATAGACACACATCTCGTGGCTGATATGAACGGCTGCAGCTCTTCTGTCAGAGTAAAAACCTGTGTGCGCGCATGTGTGTGTGACAGAGACAGTATAAACTTGTGTGGCCTCAGGTAGTTTCCACGATTTATAAACCTGTGTACGTTTGCATGTGCAAACTCGTAGTGCGGTGTTTCCAGCACAGATTCCTTTATTGATAAGACATCAGCGCACCAAGTGATTTATTCAGCCGATTTCTCTCAAATGGTTCAGTTCTCTTAACGAGGTGGTTAATGAGGTTTGCGGGCTGGAAAATGAATTCAGCCGATTTAGGTGTCCAAGTGTGATTCCAAATATGCAATGAAGGTAAAATAACAGATCTTCTATTACACTGTATTTTTCTGTTCAAGTCTTTGCTTGTTTTGGGACTTCAAACCCAGCCGTTTCCAACAGTTTTGGCTTGTAAGCTCGAAACGTCTGGAAACAAAGGAAAATCTATTTGAAGCCCATTATGAGACGAGGCACATATATGAACTGAGGGAAATTGGCCCCCATCTGTTACACAACTTAAAACAAAGTAATGTAATGTTCCTTTTTTTGTTAAGATTTTTTAAAAAAGAGAAAATGCCCAAAAGAAGAGATAAAAAGCTTTCATCCTCGTCTCCAGACCGCGGCGACACACCCATATTTTTTTCCCTTTCTAATCTGTTTGTTACAATCTTGCGAGTCTACCACCATATTCATAAAGCTTAAACTGTCCTTGACAATTGAATGAAAACAGAGTTAAGTTCAGTAAATAAAGCTCTATTTATCTCTGATACATTTTCAGCATTTCTCTGCTGTAACTACACATTATATAACATTAAACTGGGGACGTCACAAGACGTGCTGCTTCAAGTTGATGCCAAAATTTTAAAAACTTGAGTTTTTTTTTCTTCTATGGTTCTGAAGGCGCCACAGATGCTTCACAGACTCAACGGCAGCAGCCGATGCAGGTGCGGCAACCGATCTGCTTGTAGATTGGTGAAGGAAAATAAATAACAAGAACACAAAGACTGTGAAGATAGCAGAGTGTGAGTGTGTGGTCGTGACGGATAGGAAGAGAGAGAGAGAGGGAGAGAGAAAACACGAGGGTGCGTGTGTGTGTGTGTGTGTGTGTGTGTGTGTGTGTGAGCACAGCAGATCTTTCTGATGCATTCTGAAAATAAACTCATTGGGATCAATAAATGACATCACTGTCATACACAGATCTGGGATGTCTACAGGTGAAGTAATTTGTTGGTGAGTAAATGCAGAAACTCCTCAGTATGCAGGATAAGTTTGCTTGGCTTCTATCTGCTCAACGTGAAGAGGGTCAGCAGCTCTCTGTCAAGCTACAGACACACCAGATCAGATCGGTTCGTCTGAACTGGTGGAGACGTGATTGGTGATGATCCGGATTGCAACCCAGTTGTCAGATGAACCTTATTTGAATAAAGTACATGTTGAGTTATGATTTTAAAAAATTTAGATAACTTGAGCGCTCTGATAACTAGACGTGCCATATCCACCCTGCACTGTGTGGCAGCACCGCCTGTGTTCCAGAGAACACTAAAGAGAAACAAGGACTTTACATCTATGGTTGGACTGGTGCATTGTGAAGTTCATATTGTTTTCATCAGCAAAACGTTACTGTCTGCTCCTATACGCAGACAAACATGGAATCCTGAAATACACATTAAAACACACACCAGCCGTGCGTACTCTGCTTGGATTTCCCACCACAGCAGAGAAAAATCTACAATGACCACATCGTCAGACACGTCACAGCAAATAACATCCAGGAGAGGAAATAAGTTTCCCGTATAGCTTTAACTTTGAAGCACATGAATACCGCATGTACGTGTCTGTGAGTGAGTGTGTGTGTGTGTGTGTGTCTGTGTGTGTATGTGTGTGTGAGTGTGTATATGTTCGGATGAAACTAGCCTGCCGCGACAAAACCAGACATTTTTGGAGTGCTCGTGTGTGTGTGTGTGGTTCCTGGCCCCGTCACAAAGGCATCAGTCAACCCAGGAGGGCCTGGCAGTGAGAGCTCAGTAACCTTCAGATCCCTCCCACAGCACTAAATTAATGGCCTCTTTCTTTTTATTTCCCTGTCTCCCTGTTCCTCTCTTTCCACCCCCCCCCCACACACACACTTCCCCTTAAGCTGCCTACCCTCGTTCCTACCCTTCTTTGCTTGCTTTTCCTCTCTCTCCTTCACTCAATTCCACTACCAACAGGAAGGACACTGAGATGGCCTCCTCCAAAGCTCCCTGTTGTTCACCTTGTCCTTGTTATTGTCTTGTGCAGACCTGCGGTGGTCAGACCCCAGTACTTTCTCCTGTGTCACAGTGAGACAGATAAAGCTGCACTACGGACTGTGCCATTGGTAGCCTGAATTGAAGAGCTGCAAGCTGTACTGCACTTGTAACTTTATGCTTGTGTGTTTGTCATGTGTGCGTGTGTGTGTGTGTGTCTGTGGTGTGTGTGTAATGGGCTAAATTAGAGTCTGTGAGTTGGAGCAGAAGTGGTGTCACATGAAGCCACATCACAGGACGAGTATTTGTCAAACATGCTTTAAAAAGCAGAGGCCACTGGCTCTGACCAGAGCAGAAGAAACTATAGAAGGAAACCAACACACACACACACACACACACACACACACACACACACACACACACACACACACACACACACACACACACACACGCACGCACGCACACGCACGTACCAGAGGTGGGAACTGGGTAAAGACTTTGGTGTATCATTTCTTGAAAGGCATTCTTTTTTCTGTCTCTCTATTTATATCAAACCACAGAAAGCCATGATGCAGAGCAATGAGTAGAAATATTATTTTGGTTATTATGTCATTTCTAACTTCCCACTGATTGTGTAGCTGGGAATCACTGGGTAATTCAACATCCTAAGACAGGTAGTGTTGCAATATGAAACAGAAACACCACCTGCAGTACATAGACAGTAGATATTCAGCAGTATTCCGAACGTTTTTACACACAGCAACATGAACACTGTGTTGATTTTCCAGATACAAACTCCCACAATAACCACCACTCAGGGTTCAAATGTCTGAATTACCAGCACACGGCCGTTCGCCTCTGCCAACAATGACCAGGGAAGTGTTCTTGCAGAATCCGTTGTGAAATTCTATCATAATGAGCGTATAAGTTCTAGGGTAAAGGCCAAAAATGTGTTTTCAGTAAGTAGGTCAGAGTGACACTGATGTTGAAAATATAATAGAGACAGACATTCCATTTATTTAAGGTCCCCTAAAACATTACTGTGTGGCATCAACATAGTTGTTGGGTAGAGGCGTAAAGGTCCCATCACAAGCACACCAGCCACAAGTAATGAATTTATTGTAATGTTACTCATTTATATTAAAACTATGGCTGTCACAATAAGTGATTATTTTCATCTAAAAATAGAAAACATAATGCTTTAAACAATGAAAACTATCGTGTACTTGGCCCTTGAGTGAATTTATTGCGTAAATGGAAAACTGAGAAAAACCAGTAGAGGGCAGTAATATGCCTTGGCTGCATCTAGCCTGCCAGAAATTCAAAGAAGAAAAAGGAGAAGAAGGAAAAAGAAGCTGCCATGTGATTAACTACATTGAAACTGAAGAAATGAAAATGCTGCCCTGGTGTTACCTCAGTTAAAACTAAGTACTTAATGGGAGAAAATGGTCTGACAAATAAATGAAATCTCCTGTTCTAAGCTGTTCTAATAGAGAAAGAAAACACTGTCATTTTATGTAACTAAAAGCCTAAAAGACACACACACAAAAAAAAAAACTCAAGGAAGCACGAAATACCGTGACAATACCAGATCAGACCGATAATCATGAGTGAAAGAAAACGTAGAGTATTTGTTTAGGAGACAAGTACACAGATGTGTATCACAACTCGCAGGCAGGCTAGTAACTCCTTTATACTGAGAGACTCATGAAGTGGTAACAAGAACCATGGCCACTGAAAGGCAGCTCACACACACGCGCACACACATGGCAGCCTGGCACTTTCAAGAGCACCAGCGTGACTGCCTTCTGATGCATCCCACAGATAGTGGATCACATGCTGGGCTGTTTTTGAGAGACAGTAGATCACTTTAAGTAAGAGACTCCCTCACTGATTCATAACTCAGCCTATTTTAAGATGCTGATGTGAGTCCAGGAGACTAATGGGAAATGTTATAACGGCCGGATCATAAACTAAAGCAACTTTTATACAGACATTCTGCAATATAGCCGTTGAAAATGACCCACCACTCTTAATTACAAAGAACCAAACACTGAGGGCATTATGCTGCCATCGTGTATAAATTCATAGAGCATCATGGTGTTCAATAGGGCGGTGCAATCTCTGAACTCAACAGTGTTTTGACTGAGCTCCTCTGAGACTGGGTTCAGCACGAATAGTCATTTAAACCTGATCATTTTATTCTGAAATCTCTCAGAAGATCAGACACAACACTTTCAAGAGCAAAAATACAAGCTGCTGCTGAATTTGTTTTCAAAGAATTAATAAAAGGAGTGGCTATTATTGTCAACCACATTCACACTTTATTGCCACAGGTGTAATATCAGGTGTGGGGTTCTATCTTATGGTGCCAGAGACCCACTCTCATGGAGACCCCTCCCCGCTGGCCTACACTCACATAGCTCCATGTCTGAGCATGTTTACATCGTGGCTGAGTCTGATATGTGGTCGGGAATCCTGTGGATCAGATTTTAGATTTCATCCCAAAAGTGGAACTGGAGTAAAAATACACTCCTGTGTCAACTGTACACGCTGTTGCAAGGGGTGACAAGTTTCCAAGTCAAACTGAAAGTTCACCCCTTGGTTTAGCATAAAAACAAACAAACAGCAGGTGGAAGACAAGCAGCAAATACAATTTTCCCACGCTTTCATCTGTAACACTGGACAAAATCTGGAAAATTCAATGGCTCCTTTTACTGGAGATTACATGCTTGTACTGCGACACACACCCAACCACGATCCATATTATGCCCATGTAACTGCACTGTGCTGAAACACACATACTTCCACCTTGGCCAGAGCACAACCAGACTTAGCACAGAGTTCAAAATTAATACCCCTTAAACACTATTTACATATACATTTTAGAGGTCAATGCACCAATTTGGGGGATGATGGTAATGATGACAAACATTAAGTGAATTATTATTTGTCATGATCTCATCAAAACACACCTGTAGGTTCACTTGAGACACTCAGGGGAGATGGAGGCTCCTGGCACATTCCTCATTCCTACCTGCCTGCTGAGGACTTGGACACCAACATCATTCAGATGTGGACAGCTATTTGTGCATCGTCAGCACTATGGGCATGATTTAACAAATATCTTCACGGTGGATTTCGGCACATTACATTTACGCAACTCGTCAAAGGAACTACACTTTGGGGGACAAATGTGCCGGAGCACCATATGGATTGCAAAGTGAGAATCACCTTCATTTCTGTGGCCTTAATTGTTGGATGAGAATTTGGAACTTGATTGCTCAATTTCCACATCTAAATACAACCTTGTCACACCCACATAAAGTCCAAGCGATTGGCAGAGTTCATACCTGTCTTGCTTTTCAAACCAACAGTGACCAAACACTCTCCTCACCTGCTGCTTCCAGAAGCCACGGTGGGAGCTGTGAAGAAGGAACCTCCAGCAGAGAGAAAGAAAACGAAGACCACCAAAGATCACCGTGGCTACGACGTCATGCTGTCCAAACAAGCCTGGTGTGGAGCAACTAAGGTGGTCCCTCCCCCATGTAAACACAGACGATCCCGCAAGCCCTCCCTAATGCCATGCCTGAACCTGATCCACCTACATTGACTCGCCATCAAAATTTTCACTCAGCAAAGCGAGCAGGAAGCTGCCGCGTCATCGGAGTCTTAGATCTAACCAGGTGGCATTCGACATTCATCTCACCATTTCACAATTTGCAGTTGTTAAATAGTTAAATGACAAGCGTGAGGAGTTGAGGAGAGAATGCTGCGGCCAAAACATACAATGGTAACCCAGCCTGGAGAGCGGGTGGCCACATGCTTTGAACCATGTCGAAAGGCTGCCAGTTAATCAGGCATGGACCGCCCTGGAGACTACCTGGAGGGTTGGAGCGGCGTCTTTCTTTCAGTGTGACTGAACTGCTATAAAAAGGGATAAGCGGGAAATTGGGAGGGGAAAAATGAGCCATCTGACAACGTGAAGGGAGAGATGTGAGAGTGAGGAAGGAATGAGTCAAGCCTTTTGTCCGTCCACCGTCATCCTGCCGCTCTTCCGCTGCTGGTGTCAAGCTGTAAAAGAGTCGCTTCAGAGAGACAGCTGCATCTCAGCGTGTCAGCAACTGTTCAGCATGAGCCCTCTCAAATCAGTTGTATTCAGCCGCACCCCACGACGTTACACGGTGTTGCATAAAGAGAATGGAGAAGTGGTATCCCACCTCACTGTCTGGCAACAGTGTTCATTCTTAGTTACCTCTCACTGCGGGAGAGCATCAACAGAATGATACACCTGACCGATCAAATATTGTTCACCTGTAAACCCTGTCAGAAAATGGACAATTAAAAGTAACGTTTCTAAAAAACTTTAAAAAGATACTTTGCATAAGAAGTATACTTTTCTTTCAAGTATTCACAAATGTGCCTTGAGCTAACAAAGATGTTTCCCCCCCGCAGCACTTCTTTGTGACTCCAAAATGAGCCAGCTACATATAGTTAGTTTGAAGCTAATGGCAACTGATGGCAGGCAACAACAAAAACTTGCTCTCAAGCGCATCATCCAGTAAAATCCAAGTCTTTATCCACTATGATTTGAGCTCAAACAGAATGCTAAAACTAAATGCTAATCACTGATTAAAACGAACAGTCCATTTCGCTGATATTAGTGGACATAAGTCAACCTGTCTTCTAAGGGCTTCTTGGTGCAGGGTGAAGGGATGGATTTAAAAGATGCTGCTAAATGAAAACATCATATACGCTACCATCCAGCTAGCTGGGCTAATACTTGAGAGTGAACAGTAGCTGCTAACAGCTGACCAGGGAGCTGCCTGGCTGTTAACACGAACAAATCCTGATGTCATGATGCTGAGGTAATGTCTGGAGTTCCCTCAACCTGCTGGGACCTTAAGACAGTTCTGATTGATGCTAAAAGGAGGCTATGAGTGAACTTGATGATGCAATATCCAGTAAATTCTGCAAAGAATCACTGGACTCACTGCTATAAAAATGCTGATTTGATGGCGCTCAATTGGTTCTACTCTCTATTTTGTGGTCTCCTGCCTCCTCTTTTTTTTATCTCCACATTACTTTCCATTACAACATATGGGGGCTTTAAAGTCTCTCCAACACTCAAAGGACACATTCACTAAATTCCCTGTGGTTCAGTTGGCGCTGGCCTTCACTGGCTTGGCCTCAAGATGCCAAACAGCTCATCCTCCCTGGCCGTTCCCCTGCTCCATCGGCTCATCTCCACCTACTAATTTGCCCATCATAGGTCAGGCTGCCCTGATGCGGTGAGCTGGTAACCACAGCAGCATATGGTGAGCCTTGCTGGGAAAATGTGAGGATGTGCAGAGTGTCAAACAGAAGGAGGAGGGTCTTAGACGCTTAAATTATCCAGTGTACCTCCTAAAGTATGTCAACAAAGCAAGAAAAACAATATCTAAGCTGATGTCAAATCTTCAAAGCATGACTCAAAGTCTTCCTGGATAGGTCACTCATCACAAGCTCATCCTTCTGGGTTCCCCGCTCACACACAACACACCTGAAGGTGTGTACATGAACCGTGCAGCAGTTGGTCAGTAGCAGCAGGAATCTTTTTACACCTGCTCATCTCAGACTTGGATTAAAACTTCAGTCTTATCACACCACAGCATTCAATCACTTTCTTATAGCATATGTCAGCAAGATGGTATGTGTGTGTGTTGTCCTGCCTTGCATGCCAGACTATGCAGGCACACACCCGACCTCACCAGAGACTTCAAAACAGAACTTCATTGCCGCATGTTCATCATGTGCAGTACGTCATTCAAGCAAATAACAGACAGCATCTACACACACACACACACACACACACACACACACACACACACACACACACACACACACACAAGGTCACTGCCTATTAACTATGTGCAACCAAGAAGTATGTGGGAGGAGACTGTCCTTTATTCCCTTGAAATGAGGAAAAACAACTTAATTACACGCTCAGTGATATATCATCGTCCTGCTGCTGCTGAGGGTTAAAAATAAAGACTTCTTAGATCAAACCAGGAGGGAAATGAAAGGACAGTGTTGCTACAGAGCTGTATACAGTACACACACACACACACACACACACACACACACACACACGCATGCACGCACGCACATACAGTGTCATCATCTGTGGCTGGTCAGCCGTCTCTCTGAAGTCAGTTCAAAGATAACACTGTCTTGGCGGGGGATGAGTGGACGGCTGCTGGACGGGCATGCGGGTACCGAGTGAAGGAGGGCAAAGGAGGCAAGGAATGAGGGAATGGAGGGGAAAAAACAGGAAGAACAAAAGTACTGCCAAAAGAGAAATAAAATTAAGAATTTTTTTATTCTCCTTAACTAAACAACAACAAATCAGAATCGATCTCTTCTTAATGATCAATCCTACAAATCTTTTTTTCTTTCTTCTGGGCCACAGATCAAGATCTAGAATTCTGTCAGTTGTGCAAAAGTTTACACTGACAACCTGCTCCAAGCGTTTAAAAATTTAATTTCAAGTTGAAAATTTATGCTAAAAAATATCAAAGCAACCACCAAATTTAGTGTGACAAACTAGATTGCAGAGGTGACATTTTATTTCTCCAAGTAACGGCAGAAGAAAGGAGTTCTTGGATGACCTTCTCCTGGTGTGTGTGCTGTCCTGTGTGGTCTGTCGGGTCACAGGGCCATGAAGGGGTTAAGGAGGGAGAGGGGTGAGCCTGTCACACTACATTTCATTTTCCACTACTGTCAGCCCTTTGTGATGCCACTGGCCTCCACACACTGTACTTATGTGGCTTTGGGACTCGATGTGTGTGTGTGTGTGTTTACTGTACGCAGCGTGTGAATGAGGAAAGGCTGCTTTATGATCAAAGAGAAAACACATGAAAGATGCATCACGAGCGCTTTCATTTGCTTTTCAGCTGCACACGAGTGCTTTAATGACCTAATGGGAACCTGCAGGAGAGGACTACTTCAAAAATGTTCAAGGGACAAACACTAAAGACGCAGATGCTGCTGATGAAGCATTTGTACGGGATGGAGGCGGCTTCCAGGACAAACAGCAGCGTAGAGTGGAGGACGGATGAAGAGTTGCAGGTCTGACTGTCGTAACCCCACGTAGGAGGACTCCTGTGGTGTTTTATGAAGTGTGGGTGAGAAAGCAAGCGCTCTGCATGGAGTCGGAGAGGAAGGTGGAGAGGGATGAGGAGAGAGGAAGCTCTGTCTATTTGTTCAACGGCTGCTGAGGCAGCACCATGACCGCCATACCAGTGAGATGAAAGAGCTGCTTTTGGGAGAGAAAGACAGTTTTGATTGAGGCTCAGTGTCAAACCTCAATGTTTGATTTTGACTGAAATCTTTTTGTGACACGCAGAAGGCCAATTTACACACGGCGAAGCTGCATAGTCCATCGTCTGGTGCGCTCCTCTCTTGAAATGTAACTGCATGTCCTGACAACAGACCCCGAAGCTGGTCTGCTTCAGTAGCATCACATTTCCTCCTCCTCCTAAATTTCCACACCCTCCTCTTGTCAGAGCTGGATTAGAAATCCTACTTACTTCCGTAAATGTAATTTTAGTAGCCATTGTTTGAAGCGCATGAAGAAACTACAGTGTCATAAAAGCCTCACTGCCAACCAGTGTTCCAGCAATGTAACTGCAGCACACTCTCACAGAAGTATAAAAACTGATTGGCGTAGGGTCAGTGACATAGATCTCACAAAGAAGTATTATATTTGTCTGCATATTCTTTAATCTGTTAGTTCATTTTCTAACACGATTACTTATCAAAGTTTTGTCTTATTAAGACAACTCTCGAGCCGTGTTTTAGATGTTTACCTTGTAAAAACTTCTTTGTGAAATGATGAGAGGGTCTTTCAGGAATACTTTTACATCCTCAGTACAGAGTGAATTATTCCAGAGATTTATAGCTGAATGTGAGCACATGTGTGTGATTGTGTGTGTCAGGCCTGGCAGTGTAAACACAGCGGTGCCCCAAGCTTCGCCTCGGGCTGTGAACACCAGACTTGGTGGGTTATGTGCTGAGTGAGCACTTGGTGTCCAAGCTTGCTCTAATCCAGAGATTGTCTCTTTGGGCAGCTGATCCCCCCAACACACACACACACACACACACACACACACACACACACACACACACACACCATCGACCATCCCCACTTTCACCCCAAACTGGGGCCTCCATTGGGGATGCGCAGGTCAGAGCTTAAACTTGGCCCAGAGCTCAGAAAGAGTTTATATCCCATTTGGCAACTAATTTGTAATCGGATTATGCTGGACCTATTCTTAAAATACTGAAAACTGTCTTTCCATGTATACCTCATGAATCTGTAAAGGCAAAGGACCTCCCTTGATTAGTTTAACAGTTCATTCATTTATCAGGAGCCAAAAACTCTCTGTGCCAACCTTCTTAATCCTGCCTTTTTTATTTTACCACACATCAATATTTTCTAGTGCAGAGAACTGAAACCAGCAAATGAATTATAATTGTTCAATTTCTTCATCTCAAAGTCAATGGATTTTTGGATAAACAGCTGAGACAAGGTCTGCCATTAACAATTGTTAAAGGTTGTTAAGATTCCAGTTCTGTAGCATAAATTATGTCGGGAAAGGTTTTTACGTGTCTAAAAAAATATCGGTTGGGAACCAGCGGTTGAACCAGACGAAAGGCTGTTGTGAACAATGTTGAAGTCATGTGTTCGCGTTGTCATTTCAAAGCATAACATTAGCTCATACCTCTAACAATTGCATCTAAATTGCGTGACTGCTACAGACAGTTTTTAGTGATCAGACATATTCTACTGATATTACCCTGATTGAATCTTTAGGATTGGAAGTAAGTAAACAAGAGAAAATGTGAATTAAAGAAAATTAATCTGGAGCTCATTAGCTACATTCAGCCCTCAGAGACACTCGGAGTGCAGTGTTACTGCATAACTATTCTGAACGGAGCTCCAAATGCAGAGGAATCCCACATTGACAACATGAGATTCAAACCTCAAAAATGCCCAGTAAACCCAGACTAAGTGACCCATCTCCAGCGCAATCAGCTATTGTTCTGTAGAAGTAAATCAAAACCATGTTTCTGGGTTGTTTGAGTGGTTGACCTCACCCAGCTTGAAGTTTTAGCTCAAATTTTAGCTCAACCAACAAGAAGATCAACATTGCTGTGTTGAGTCCAGGTAGAGTGGCGATGGTGCACTGGAATCGTTGTGTGTGGGACAATTTTACCCTTTCCAGCAGGACATCTCTGTTGCACACATGGTCTTCTGGTGAGATTTTTTTTCCCCCTGGTCTTTGTGTGTGTGTGTGTGTGTGTGTGTGTGTGTGTGTGTGTGTGTGTGTGTGTAAAACTAGTGTCTGGATCAGATCCAGCTCAGTGGAGTCAGTCTGTAAGTGCTACACGAGTCACTTGTCTGAGCCAAAACCCTGAACGGTCCATGCAACAGTTCCTCTCTCTGGGGTTTATCGATCACCTGCTCTGAGGCCACATGCTGACAGACTGAAATCCATCTGACATACAAATCAAAATCAGGCTGAGCCAACTGACAGGAGAGAGTATAGAAAACCAGGATAGTTGGGCAGCGTACAAAAACTAAAACTACACAAGCCTCGCTATCCACACTTTCAATATGAAATATATTACTGCACCTCCAGTGAGTCTTGGATGTAAGATTCTCATGAGAAGGACAACTTTTATGCTTTAAAAATCATAGTATGTTCATTTGTGGAGATTATATTGCTGAACAAAACATTTAAGCTTTATAAATTGCAACAATCAATCCACAATTCAAAATTCAAAGTAGAAATCACATTTGCTTTTGGTCAAAGGAACCCATGATGATGATAACTTTCTGGTTGGCCTACATACAGGAAATACACCAGGTCATAAATTGTGGCTTCCAGCATTGCTGAGGAAAACAGCAAATCCATGCAGTTTCAAAATTGAATTGTGCCAAAAAAAGAGAAGTGGTTTGCAATTGTCTTTTAAACTAAGAAGGAAGAAAAACACAAAAAAAGGGAGGAAAAAAAATCCTATTGTTGTCTTTCCCAAATAAAAGTCATCATTAAATTCAGACCCAAGATCGACAACATATCCCTACAGGTCATAAACTGCAGGCATCTTAATACCCACAAATCTACTGTTTGCAAAGGTTTCTCATCTTCCCAAGGCTCAAAAACCTGGACGCTCAAGTTTTGACCATGAGTACTCCCAGCGTTCCTGAAGAGGCCTTGTGGCAGCGCTGAATGCCAGATAAGTCTTAACAGCTCCATTTGGTCCATTTGTGTGAATGTGAACCCACTCTGAAGGGATAAGTGTAATAAGAGGAGATTATTCCATGCGGGTGAGCCGTAACTCACTTTATGGGCTTTGACTGGATGAGGAGAGCAGGCACTGAGGTCCAGCGCTGCAATATTCAGCTATAAACTGACGCGGCACGAGGGGCTTCGCTCAGCAGCTCCAACCTCCTCCATGTTGGCACCAGACGTACTATGATGTTAGCGCGTGGGATTTGGGGCAAAAACCAGGCTAGCACATTTCAGTTTCAGTGTATCGACCTCTGTTTTCTCCATCAGTCCAAGAGACTGCCATTAAAATAAGTTGTGTACTGCAAGGATGGCTTGAGACTCCAGATACAGACATTTATTAAACAGCATCCTGAAAAATACAGCAGACTAGGAACAGGACTGGATTTGATATGCCTATGCTGATATATGACAGAAAAGCATAATAGTCGTATTTGGCGTTTCTTCTTGGGTCCCTGAAAACTGACATTTCTCCCTAGAATTAATGACATCTAACTAGTGTTCTTCACGCTGAACCTCAAGATTTAAGCTTTACGCAAGCAAAAAAATGTGTGAACCACTAGAGTCATAAATATGTTCTCCTGTTGGGCAAATGTCAATTTAAATGACATTTCCGCAGCAATTTTTACAGCTGCATTGCTGTAGGGGGCACACTTAAAAAACAAAAAAAACCCACAAAGGCTTCAACTCTTGTTTTTACGCGTCTCCAATAATCTTGAAAACTGGAGATGAAGAGGAGAAACCTTAAGAGCACATTTAAATTTGTGCTGTTCAGGATCAAAATGAGCAATTGTTTCCAATCATGACACATTCATTTGAAATGTTAACAGCGAAAGAGCACTGTCCAACATTAAATAGAGTTTTTCCTTTTTTAAGAAGTAAACTAAATTTCCAAAAAAGGAGTTCACTGGAACCTAGATAAAATTAAATTCAAATGAACAGTGTCCATACCACTACTGCCTATAAAATATCCATTAAGTTGTCTTTTAATCAACCAACACACACATTAATAAGGCCCATAATGAGCTGGAGACAAAGGTCATCCTCTCATCCACGTACATATTTGGTGGAGATGATGGAGATGAAGATGGAGAAACCATAAAATACATGTAGGCTATGATGATGGATGATGAAGATTCTTTCACTCGTTTGTGCCTGTACATCATCCGTGTTGACATCAAGGCTTCAAGCAGAAATATTGATGTCGTACAGTGTTGAAAGCACCTCCTGTGTGTTTCTATTTTAGTGCTGAGTTACATATCTGTCAATCACTTGTGGGAAGAAACAAGTTTACACAAGCTCAAAGCATGTTACTTATCAAAAATTAACTTCTGCTAATTTTGGGGCATATTTATTTGTTCAGACACAAGCAAAATAAAGTTGGGTTTGACTCTCTAAAGTTAATTTATCTTTATGTGTGCATGGAGACCAAAACACAAACAGCAAAGTTTGTGTGAGTGTGTGGAAATTGAGCTGATTGTCATTCAACATTTCAATTCATTTTGTGTCTCCCACCCTACATGCCACATGAACATCACAAAGTTATGAAAGCTCATAAGCTGCACACACACCATGGTCCCCACATGACAACAAAACCCCAGAGCATTCCAGAGGAGGTGGGAGTGGAGAGTTTGCAGGGCGTTGGGGGTGGAGGGATGTTAAATTGGTGACTTGGAAAGCAGAGCCTTTCCAGAACCGAAGCGGACAACCTGTGGTTGGGGTTGAATTCTTTCCCTTTCTGGCTCCTTTTAGAGAAAGAGGGGAAAACGGCAAACACAGACCCCTCCATTCAGAGTAATTTATCCCTATGGCCAGGCCTTCTTTACCGGCTGCAATAGCCCCCTTCCGGGGCTGCCCAGCAGGATGCCTGCGAGTGGCGTGTGAAACTCTCCTGTCTCCTTCAGCTCAAAAGGGAGGGATGAACAATGGCCCTCGCCAGGCGCTGGCTCTGAACAATTCCTCTCTGCCTCGCTCTATGCTTTACTTTCTCCGTCTCTAAAAGCAACCACAAGCTATTCCCGCAAAACCCACATTCCTTCATCCACCCAAATATCGTCCATCGACAGCCATTTCCTTCAACCTAAAATGCTTTCCCTCATCCAGTACTCTTTGCGTCCCCCTTCTCTTACCTTAAAAAGTCTTGACGTGGTCTCCAAACCCTTTGCCCGATCGCTTTGCATGAAGCGCCCCACATTTTTGGGAGTTCTCAGGACCCCATTTGACCCTCCTATTGCCCCAACCATCAAAACCTTGGTGACTGACTCTCCATCAGCATGTTTCACCCCTACTATCTTTCCACCCTTCAAAAGGCCCTGCTGGATCTGCTCTGACTAAAGGGGCTTGGACCAGACTCAGAGAGCGCGCGAACAAAGACATTGTTGGTCTGATTAACAGCATATTTGTCAGGGACGAAATTACAACAGAGTTTGATTTACTGTACCCCATGTGAGATCTTCACAACACAGCCATAAAAACAATGAAAATCAATGTGGACAGCAAGACAGCTTTGTGCCATTACAATTAACCCCATAGCATGTCTCTTTCCACAGGCTGGGGAGGTTTGGAGAGCAAGCTGGGCTTCAGCGGAACATGTGGCTCATCAGTTTGTATGGCCACTCTCCAACTTGTCCAGCCTGAGAAACAGTCCAATTACACATCAGTCTGATCAATCAATAATAAAAAACACTGTTCTTACACTATCCAGTGGGAGACTGCAATTGGGGGAAGGAAATGTGGACAGTTTCCCCTGCACAAGGAGCCTCAGGAACAATCTGCACTGCTCTTGCAGGAAGCCATTTTCCTCCCTGCACTCAACCATTCACCAGCGTCTCCTACAGAGCTATTGAGCATTCACCAGGCACCTCCACATCCCCGACAAGCGCAACAAAAAGCATTTTAAAGCAACACTCCCTGCAGTTCCCACACTATTTCACCTGTCAAATGCTTACAAAACAGCCAAGGAAGGCCAAATGCTCCTCAGGGGCGCCACAGCACACCTCTTGCCAGCCTCGGCCCCACTAAAGATGTTGTTATTCCTCTTGAAGAAAGAATACACTATAAATCTTTCCCACCTACTATCTGGAGGTCCAACTATTCTGAGCTGCAAGGCCCAGACAAGACCTTGCACCCCGACAAGCATTACCTAAAGAGGAGCAAGAAACCCGAAGGAAGCTTTTCCTCTCTGAGCCAGACTCCCAGGACGAGAGGATGAGTCATCTCGGAGCGATGCTCAGGAAATCAATACAAACCAATTGTGTGTTTGAGGAGGGAGACAACACAAACGGCAAAGAAAGGGCAGAGCACCGGAGATCCGGTGTGTTGTAGGAAATTAAAGGTGTCTGCAGAGCCAGAGTTTCGTCTGGCTGAATGACCATTTGAGTCACCTAGAAAGATGTCAGGGTCCCACATATAACGTCACAGGTGTGATGAAGAGGAAGAAAACCATTTAGTTAGAGCATTCAGTCTGAATTCAGGAAGACATCAGCCTGCAGATTACTGATGTAATGACACAGTCAGGTCCAAGTTGATAAAAGTAAATAAAATAAAGCTAAACTCAATTCCCTACTGATGATTCAAGTGTGTAGTTTCATTCATATTTACCTGAAAAACGACAGATTATGCACAAACCAACCGATTTCAGACATCTACCAGAAGTAATTTTAAAAGTCAAATGCCCACAAACACTATATATTTTATCCATCTAATCAATATTCATTTTACCTGATAAGTCATTTTAGTCTGTATTTGGATGCTTTTTTTTTCCACCTCCAGCATGCATGTACATGTTTAATTTGTTTGGAATTTGAAAGTGCGGTGACAAAAGGTCTAACATTCTACCTTACTTCATGGAAAGCCTTGAATTCCCTTCTCTTTGAACTGAAGCCCCATAAATTTGAAGCTCTCCAACTCATTTTAAAAAGGCAATGCTGAACTCCCACTACTTTTTTTAGTTATCCACTGTGTAGGTTGGAGAGGTACAACTTCACTTGGGCTAATTATAAGCCATTGCAAACTGGGTTTGTTGCTATGGCGAATATGATCCTTTATCTGCCAACCAGGACTCTCAAAATCTAAAAAGTGGCTGAGAGGCAGAGTTGCAATCGCTGGGTCAAAACTCATAATGACAGATTATTTTTGCAAACAGGAACTAAACCAATCAGTTTTGCTTCATGATGCTCTGAAACAAAGCAGCTGTCTCCAAAATGTCATGGCCCCAGAGTTTTACAGTGCTGTAGCTCTGGTTGAACTGGGAAAGAAGTTACTTTTCAAACGTCTTCACATGGAAATGACAGCAGCCCACCCCGCTGCCATAATAACCCCCTTGTATGAATAGATAATGCATACATTTGCTCTGTCAGTTTGATACTTCGAGGCAAACTTATTCAAACAACATTTTGACTGCACCCAGAGTTCCCCGGTCAACAGCTCTCTCAGTTGTTAGAACTAAAAACAAACATGCCAGGCCGGCATGGGTGACAGGAGAAGGTGAGGATGCCCCAACATACGAGTGACAAAGACTGCAGAAACAACTCCTCACACTTCTCAGGAAGGACAGAAGAGAAAACGCTTCTATTATAGTTCGCTGCTCAACTACACATTGCACTTTAGCACTTTTGCACTTTTGAGCCCCCAAAATATCAACGTCATGATTTTTGACAAAGCAAGTGATGCTGATGGACATTGGGCAATAGGCGGGGTTCACCCAAGATGGGCCATTCATCTTCATTGCTAGATGTCCAACTTTTATTTTCAGAACATCTTTCCAGCAGTCAAATACACCGCAAGCCTTCAAATCACAGTGGACTGGAAGATGCATCTACGCGTCCCCTTCAGGCAGAGAATAATTGTGCTACAGTGTTATGACAACTGTTAATGAATCATCAACATCCATAAAAATGTGAAAGCACCACACTCATCAAGGTTTCATTTGGTGTTGCTGCAATAATCTAACCACAACATAATAATCCTTTTGTTGGGGTGCAGCTCCCCATCTTGATCGACAGTGAAGCGATCAGTGGGCGCTTGCTCTACACTTCCTCAGCTGCTATCTGGTGTTTAATATGTGCTTGGGAAGAGGCAACCGCTTGTAGACCTTCATAAAAGGAAATTTGGGATGTAACTCAATAAACGTTAATTTGGCCCAAGGCATTTCGGGATATGAAGACATCAATCATAGTACACCCCCGCCCCTGCCTCATCAGCCTTTGACAGCAGCAGATGAAGACGTCACACCAAATAGCATAGCTAATTACAGCCAGAGAGGAAAAAAATAAAGCAGATGGGAAGAAAAATTCATTTTAAAACTTTGATTTTGGCTTTAAACTGTTGGCCGTCATATCTAGTGGGAAGAATAACATTGTCCTCCCTCCCAGTGTTACCGTAATTGCAATAATTTGTTAGCGAAGTCCATTATTGGCTGGCTTATGCACCACAGCCAACACATCTAACTGTCGTTAATTGGCTTCTTTTATGAACTGCAATAAGTTTTCCTGATTTATTTCCAAAGTCCGAATATCCCTGTGAGCTCCTCCAGCTGCAGCTCCTGTCACATTCTGCCTCGCTTTCATTCAGAACGCGAGATGAGGATCATTCTTCATCACATTATTGTTGACAATGCATCAAATTTGTGAGCTAGATGTGACCTGCAAACATCACATCTTTGATTCAGATAAATTTCTTCAAGCTCCGTCATAACAAATGGTGCCTGAGAGACTGTCTGCTGTACAACTAATGCAACGACAGTGTAATATTTTACCATAAGGGTGGAGTAAATGGCTCTCCTGACACATACACGCCTCAATTATCTGTTCAGTTCTGTCCTCTCCACACCTCCATCTTGCTGCCCTAAATCTCAGAGGAGTTTTTATTTATGCTTCAGATCCCCCCTCCTTTCTCCTTGTCCTTATTTCTCCTCCGTTGGCTGTCCTCTACTGGACCGATCTGACAGCTCTTCCCCCGACGAACGTGACGTTAAGACTGCTCCTATCCGTTTTCAGACAGTCTTGATTAAAAAAGCGGACCTGTCGAGGCCACTTTGCCACACACTAACCATGCCGGCAGCGTGATGTGGCCCAGGATGGGAAAAGACAGCTGAGGTGCTGGCTGAGGTCTGAGTGTTGGGCCTACTCAGGCTTGACTGCCGGCTCATATGCCTGCAGGCTTGTGGCTGACAACTGAGAAAACACGCACACACACGGGGACACACACACACACGGGGACACACACACACACACGGACACACACACAACCTCTATTGCTATTACTCAGTTGAGCATAGCATGGCATTCATTTGATAAAAAAGCTTAATAGTAAGTCATGATTGTCGTGATTGTGTTTTAGAGCTGGATGCAGCAGTGTGTCATGCTGCCCATCTTCCTCCTTCGACTTAAGAGTTGCGTGTTGAGAGGCGGATCCGGAAAATGTTCCAACGTTTATAAAACAGGACGTCCGCTTGCAGTCCTCAAAGACATGCTCGGAACATCTGAGCATCTTTGTGCCTGCACACATGTGTTGCGTTTAGAGTATGAGTGACAGCAGGCCAAAACAATCCACACAAAAGACAGAGGTACATTAAGTAATTTATTATGGTGATTATTATTGATCAATAATTACATCATTTAGGGCCTGTGTCCACTCAAGCATTTTCTCATACCTGGGAGAGTTTGAGAGCACTTTGGAAGCTCTGCATTTTTTCAGATGAGACGTTTTGGTGGCTTTGATACAGAATATTTACAGAAGGTTAAATGCCTGTACAAAGCAGAGACCCTCCTCTGGTCTCAGTTCTGATGAAATAAAGGTTTCACGTCGAGGGACAGTAGGCTTTGGCAGACTAGGAAATATTTTGGAGAACAATCAACAGGTTCAAGAGCTCCTCCATCTAGTTGTTCGCCGTGGTTCATGTCAAATGTGACGGTGAGTCTGTTTGTATTTGTCCTGGCCTTCTTCCACTCTGATTGAACAGCTGGATAAAAAGTGACAGTGACAAGTGCAGTGTTTTACCCAAAATGAACAGGTCACAGTTCTCTGGGATGAGAAAAACTAAACAAACAAAAAAAAGCCTAACTCTCAGTGGTCAGCGCTGAGTAGATTAGATGCTCAGTGCCTCATCAGCTGTGGTCTGTGGCACTTCTTAAAATAACAGTTCTACAAACGGCACTCCAGTTGCAAACAAATAAAAAGAAAATCTGGCTTCAGGAAAAAAAAAATGTTTTAGTGGCCCTAGAGGGAAAAAAGTTGTAAAAAAGAAAATCTAATGCAGCTGCTCAGTAGCTTTTTATCACATCACAAGGTTTTAATCTGACCACTTGGCTTCTAAGATTACCTAGAAAGGTGCTCTGGACAGTTCAAGTGTTAAAAATCGAAGTTTCTGTGCTTATTTCAAAAAGCTCATGTCTCAGTGATTGAGACCAGCAGAAGAGCTACTTTCAGTGAGATTATTCACTGCACAGCCTACTTTTACATTACATTTTTTCTTTAATCTTTTCCAGGCTGTAACAGCAGCCTGTAGCTGCTAATTAAGGGTAGTTTCTGCTTCTTTTTTTCCAGCAAGAACTGAAACTGTTATATAAGAAATCAGATAGAAACTCAATATCAAAACCCAAATGTTTCTGTTCCTCAAAGCAGCAGCAGCCAGCTGGACTCCTTTTTCACTAACATCTACAAATAATTTGCTCTCAAAGCCATTTTTTTATAGCAACACTTCAGTATCAATGAAGTAAGACATGCTTAATGAAGCCAACACCGCATGATTAATCACACAGGCAGAGATTAGATTCAATATGAAATACAACAAGGAAGTAATGAAAAGGAACCTTACTCGTGCAGAGAAAGATAACTTTCTTTTCTCTTGTAACATACACTTTCCATCACTGCCCTCCCACCTGCTCCAATCTAGCCATCACAAATTGCTCAATGGAGTTTCTCCCTGGTTCTGCAGCATCTAAGAATATCCACCTTCACATGGAACAGATGCAACCCACTTAAAAAAACAAAGACAAGGGAGAAAATCAGACAGCAGAGAGTTGCTTCAGAAGACAGGAGTGTGGATGACTGCAGGAGCCATTCAAGATGGATCACAGCGCAACTACCTTCTTCCTCTTCGTGTTCTTCTGTTCAAACAGCCACGACCTCCTAGGGTTTTTCTGCTTTTTTTCTAAAGAGAAGAATAAATGAATGAAGTGGAGGGTTGTGGGTCTGGTTGTATAGTTGGCAAAAGGGAAGCGTTTTATGACTCGACGATGAGCAGAGAGACCAGATTTGCATGGTAAAAGCTGCCATTCAGTATAACAGCATCTGGGAGAGCTGAACAGAGACAGAGGAAGATGGTGGTGAAGAGGAGGAGAAGGAGGAGGAGGGCCGCGACATAAACAAACTTGTTTCTTTCTTCCAAGGCAGATGCTGTTCCTTCCCTGTCGAGGTTTTTCAGAGATATCAGTGTCGAGGGGGCTTTGAAAGAGGCAGAGGGGGACTGGCTTCAGCAGGATGCCAGCTTCAGTGCTATTTTTGAGAACAATTTTTTTCTTTTAGTGTCTCATTTTGATTTTTCTCTCTCTTCCTCTGTGACAGAACACCTGCATCATTTGTATTCTGCTAGAAAACTAAGTGGAGGAGATTGTGTCTAATGAACAACCTGCTGATCCTCATTAGACGTGCAGGAAGATCAGATTTAACTTCAGTTCCCCTCCCTCTTTCTGCTGTCAACGACCCGATGAGAAACAGAGCTCCTTTTGTACACGAAAAAGATTACTGACCTCCAGACAGGATGGAGGAAATAAAACCCATAATGATTAAAGGACCTTTAAGTAAATCATTGGCTACTTTGCATGGCAGAAGCCTCTGAGGTCGTCTGAGAGACTGGAGGTGGGGAAACTGAAGTGTGTGTGTGTGTGTGTGTGTGTGTGTGTGTGTGTGTGTTTTTGTGGGAGGGGTGCATTATTCTTTTTCAAGTGCAACAGCCAGTGAAATGAGATGTTCTTGAGGGTCATTAACAGAAGAAGGCCTGAATCCATTTAACTTCCCTTTTTACCACCAAAACAACACCCAAATATGCACACACACACTTTTGAGAACTGCTCAGCTGTGGCCATCCTGGACCTGCAGAACATATGCCAACCAGTACACACACACACACACACACACACACACACACACACACACACACACACACAAACACACACAGCTCTCATTAGCTGAACTAAACTGTCATGTCAGTTGTTCTTGTTAAGTGAGACAGCCAGGCGTGTGCCATGCAGCATTTATTTCAGCTTTAGGATGAGGATTTAGATACACTCATCCTCCTCTGTTTCAGTTGCCTGCCCAACATCATGCTCCTGAAGCTCTGATCTGATTAGGACAATTCAAGTTGTGTGTGTGTGTGTGTGTGTGTGTGTGTGTGTGTGTGTGTGTGTGTGTGTGTGTGTGTGTGTGTGTGATGTTGCTGTGGTAAGATTTGGCTTAGTAACAGGTTGGGGACTACGCACCAGGTTGTAAGATGAAAAGTTACAGGAAAGGGGAACAGTAGTTTTAATCCATGGCGAAACATAACATCCACTCATATTAGGCTTTTTTTGGGAATGGGAACAGCTTTGATCACCACATGACCCTTCGGGAGGCATATTCCTCAGCTCTAGATCCGATCGACTCTGATTTAAACACAAATCCGAGGTGAACGCGACAATTCGCAGGGCGCTTCAAGGAGTGGTCAGGGCTCCACTATCAACAATATACATGGATGCAATAAAACCCATCTGCCTGTAACATTTTGATTTTCCAGCCATAAATTCAACCCATCTGTGTTCCAGCAGCACTATAACACCAGTGAGTCGGTGTTGAAGGTGAAAAACAGACAAACGAAGAAAGACAGAAAACAGCATCCACAGAAACACCTATTGTTCTCCGTGCTGTGTTCACTACAGATTCCAAAGACTGTATACAAGCCTGAGATAATAGTACACTACTTTGACATCTTTTACTTCGTTCCAATGTAGTGACTGTAGTCATGTGATGCACCAGAAAAAAGACAAACAGTGGAAGCAGGATCTATTGAATTACAAAAGCGAGTTTAGCCGGGTGTAGAAAAACTGCACGTACAGTGGAAGTGTGCACCAGCAAAAGTGTATTAATCTCAACAAATGACCCAAAGTTTGCTGAAACAACAACCAATAATGTACATACAATGTCATAAATTCAGGTTTTGTCCGGGAGGTGTGCAGTGGTCCAGCATGGTTGCAACTGTCAATATTTGACAGCCTATCCAGGCTTTTATTTTTATCGACTAAAAGCAATAATGATAAAACTGGCATCAGTCAAACACACACAGCATTCTGCTCATTAATACAAACACACAGGGTGCTCAGGTGGTTCCCAGTCTAATCTGGTTCCAATATCAAACCCCTGGATTAAGTAAATGAAGCTCAGGCCTCTGTCCGTCTGCACACTTCACCGCCGAGCTGGGAGCAATTAGCCACTTACTGCACTTGTGGTCTCTCTCTCTCACACACACACACACACACACACACACACACACACACACACACAATTGACCAAGAAACACATGTTCTCCCCTCATACCTCATATTCACACACACCATCACCTTCTGTTGGACACACACACACACACACACACACACACACACACACACACACACACACACACACACACACACACACACACACTCTTCACATCTATCCCATTACAGGAGCCCCCAGGCCCAGCTTGCAGGCTGAAAAGCCCAATTTGTTTATTCCTGTGGGGATTATTGGGGGGGTGGGGGGTGGGGGTGGGGTGAAATGCATCTAACAGAGCACTGGGGGCCCCCTCTCCAAGCTCTTTAATTACTGCTCCTCCTCTCCCCTCCAACACCCTCCTAACACCACCGCCTCCCGGAACTCAGCCACAATGAACTTGAGCTGAAGTTAACCGCACAGCCACTTTCAGTGTGTGTGTATGTGTGTGTGTGTCTGTGTGCACACATGTGCGTGCATGTGTGTGATTTAGAGGGAGGAAGAAACAGATCATTCGCCAAACACCCTTCTCCCATATTACTCCCTACTCCCTTCCTCCACCTCCTCCTGCCGAGGAATTCCAATCTCAAAGGAGGCCAACATGGAGCAGTGAACTGAAACCAACAGCGTCCCATTGCTGCACCACCACATCACCTGCTGAACATTAAAGGAGGTAAAGCAGAAGAAAACTGTACTCTCAAAAACATTTCTACAGATAATATGTGTTTTTATGCAACCTTGAAGCACCTGTATATCCAGTATACAATACAACAAGCACGTTCAACATTTTGTGGAAAAAATGATTCACACAGCAGCTGCAATAAACTGAATCTGTGGCCAGAAAAAACTGCTATAAAGTGAAAAAAAATGAGCTCCATTACTTGTACTCGCAAAATTTTAAGGTATTACATGTGAAACAAGAAAAAAATGACACTTCCAATGTGTTTAACACTTGAACAAGGGCAATGGATGATGGTTACGATGGTGGTGGTGTTACCGCTTATCCATTCATGTTGCCGGTTTCATGGATTTTCCCACAATCCCCTGCAGCCTTGAGCTGCTCACTCAATGCCTGGTGGTGGTCTTCGGATCCTAAAACAAAAGTATCCTGCTGCCTGGACTGCAGTTAAACATGTTAAAGAAACACTGAAAGGGGGGTTGCCAAAATGGAGACTCACATGAATCTTGATTCAGATAAAGGTGATTCACTCGCACTCATCAAAAGAACACTTTAGAAAAGCCTCTGGTGCACGCTCACACACGCACGCACACACACACACACACACACACACACACACACACACACACACACACACACACTAGGAGCTGTAGCGCCAAAGCTGATTCCAGCCAGCTTTACACTTGCAGGCAAACTCTAAATATAGATCTTGACTTTGATACCAGTTTTAGAATTTGAAACAAGACCACTACTACCATATGAACTGAAACATGTCCTAGGATGCCCCCCCCCAAAAAAAAACTACCTGCCTGCACACTGAATCACATGACCATCAAGAGAAACTTTGAGATTCCTCAGGCCTTTAGTCATTTTTGCTGCTACTTTTTCACAATTTCATGACACATTTGTCGGCCATCTGTGCTGGTGAGGGAGGGGAACCAACCTGCTGCTACAACAGTAGTCCTCATGATCTACCTTTGCTTTTCTGCAGGCCTTGACCTGTCTGTTTAGAGTCCACGTGGACTTGTGCACAGTTGACATCTTCAGACAAATGTTAGAATCACAAACCTTGACACACTTTGATGTCAAAATGCCTTTCACAGGCAGGTTCTGTGCATTTGCAAATAACTAATTGTATAATTTGAGCAATGCTTTCATTTTTTAACAACTTCATCCGCTGTGAGATCAGTCAACTGTTGCTGAACTCAGCTTGGGTTTTTTTTAAGTCTGTCAGCCTCAAAATAAACAGTTGCCTACTTTTAATGATGAAGGAATTAGAACAGGTGGGCTAGTGGCTCCAGACACATGGACACGCATGTAATCATCATGACAGAGGGATTTGGACCTGGAGTGCAGAGCTTTTCACCCTCAGACATTCGATACCTCCTGACATCATGCTGAACAATTGTCCCCGTCAGTGTACAGCATGTGCACAGACATAAATATCTGGTTGGCTCCGCATGGTCTTACTGACCTTTTAATAATTTGGCTCTTCAAGTATGGGTCAACTCAGAAAAGTTTTGACATTTAGAGTGTCTGCAGCTTATGAAATTGAATTTATTTAAAAAAAATAAAAGTACACTGACAAGGACGACACAATGATAAACAGCATAGACAGTATAAACAATAATCCTACTTGGTAGGATCCTATTGAATGCTCCACCAACATTTACTTGTGTCTTGACTTTATCACGCCACCTCAGGAAATATCCGGACACGCATCATGTTGTTCAACAGTCTAGCTCTAAGCTCCTCTCCATCGGGCCGAGGGTTCAGGCATCTCAGATACTGTGTAATCTGGTTTGTTGTTAAAGCTTCCTCCTTATAATCCACCCGCTTGTCTTCATAACCTGTTCGCACCCCTGTGGATGTCCTGCTCTCTCAGTTGACTTCTCCTCCCTGCGTACTTTGGGCCTTTAACCACCATCTATTTGTTGTTCTCTTCAATCTCTAAACTGTGTCTCTGACCCCATGCTCACTTATTCCTTTCTGCTTACTCAGTTCACCATCAAAGAGCTGAGACCTTGTCTTTTACAACACTGGCCACTTTTCCTCTTTGTACAGACATGTCGGGGCCTCCAACTATTGGACGTCTCATCCAGTCGCCAGCACAGCAGACTATCTCTCTCTTTTTTTGATTTACTTCTGAAGTTACAAGACAGACGATTGTTTAAGCAGAACTTCACTCCAGCCAAGACTGGCTATAAATCTGGGCTGGTTAAGACAGCAAAGACAGCTTCCTGGACAGGGCTGAAGCTGCAAGAATACATTGAGATTGGATGGGCTTGATGGTCTGGCCAAGCTTTAGCTGGAAGGGGTGTCAAATAAGAAAAGAAAGACATGAGTGTATCAGAGCCATAATTTTATCTCTGTTGAAGCCCTTGCAATCTATTGTTGTGAACTTCATGTTGGGGCTGTACGGTTAACACTCAGCTGTGATTAGAGACGGTCAGTCTCAGTAGATCCTATTCCATGCCCAGCTCATTTACAAGCACACTGGTTCACATCATGCAAACACCGACAAAGACAGCACCGTTGTAGACAAACAGCCCCTAGAACATCTTTGTAGGAAGTTCTTTACAATGACTGAAGATGATACATACTCTCAAAGCTAGAAATGTGAGTCCAGTATAAGGCGAGGAGAGAGCAGCTCATGTAGTGACTCAATTGTACATTATGTAGAAGCAGTTTTTGAGCGTTATGCGGCATTTTTGTAATCTAGTGGTGCAGTGAAGTTGTGAAGAAAAAGTGAAACAAAGAGTTGCCAAAAGCAGCGGATCCACCACGCGCATAGTTATCATCTAACAATGGTAAGAGTTTGCGGGGTGTACAATTGTTCATCCAGTTGTTTTTAACAGGGACCCCATACAAAAGTTATTGTTCTGCATATATAGATGATCCACACTGACATGGTGAGGGGGAGCAACCATGAAACCGTTGACATAACATAATTAATAGAGGTGCAACGAAATAGTCAACTCATGAAATACGAAACAGGGCTGAAGATACCAAATACTCAGGATACGAAATAAAGATGAAAGAAAATAAAAAATCAGGAATGCAAATATTCTTTATTTTCTTCCTTAATATGCAGACATACAAGTTATTGCTGCTTGTTGTGTACCGACAGTTTGCACACAGCTTTTGTTTTATCCACAACCGTCTCATCGTTGCCTGGTCTTTTACATGGGAAGCCAAAATAAGTCCATACAACCAATTTGTTTGATGAAGGAGCGTCCGCTACTTGTTCAATATCATCTTCCTCCATTTTGAAATAACTGTTTAGCTTCTTTTTCTCTGGCGTTGCTACAGTGTTCTTCTTCTTGTAATATGAGTATACAGTAGGCGAGAGGGTCAAAAATCAGTGTTAGTGGTGCACGGCACCACTTCGTGTTGTTGGTTTTTTTTTACATTGATTTATATTTCGTTCGTCTTTGAATTTTGTTTAATCATTTTTTTATTTTGCGAAATTTCCTGACACCCCTAATAATTAGAGGCCGTTACTGAGATAAACTATCCCAATATCATGGACACAGCAAAGGCCAACCAGCTACAGCCAGTGAGAGAGCAGAGCCAGCCAGCAGTGACTGTTGTTACTTTATCTGTACAGTACGTGATGAACACTGAACTTCATTTTTAATTGATACAACTAGACAATATTTAATTGCATTGAAACTGTTTTATGTAAAATTTTCTTTCTTTTTTTCCTTTTAATTTTTTGATTTTAATTTAAAGGGTGATCACAATTTATCCAGATAATATCCAGATAGAGTTGTTTCATCAGGAAATAAACAAAAACCTATAATGTCTCAACCCAACAGCTACGTTTCACAGCTATTCATGTACAGAAAATTGCACTGACAAAATCTGATCTGTACATTTTCTTGCCTCCAATGTTCATGTGCATGAACGACCTGCTAAAAGTGTGTTTTTAAGCTCCATGTCACAGGACAGGCATCACGGCATTTGCAGAGATGGTCAACGTTGTGGGAGGAGCTTGGCAATCAATAGGCCTGCCAAGCGGCATTAGTCCTTGTGGCCCACAGGGCCCGTCTGCGGACACAAGAGCAAAGGGACTTTAACTCTGATCTTATGTATGAGCACACAAAGGGCAGCACAAGGGGGCTTTTGGTGGGGCCTGTTCAAACAGAAGGCTGATGCGGACGGTTCTTTGAGGGGGCCGGGCCACATTGACTCTAGGGAAGAGAGAGAGGCTGACAGGTCAGTCTTGAAACCTTAACAAATGGGGCCAGGATCAGGGGGTCCGAGGGAGGGGAGAGTGAGCCTTCTCCCTCTGCTCCCCAATGACTAGCAGGAGCTTATAGACAAAAAGTCTGCACTGTGCAGCTGAGAGAAGCTGAAAGCAAGTACTGGTTACAGCAAAGTTGAGGCAGGGAGGAAGGCGGGAGGGGTGCAGGGACTGCTGATCTGGAGAGGGGCTCTCCACCTTGTCCCAGCTGTCGCACCATCCCACACAAGTATACATCGTCCCTCTCTAATGCTCCATTCCCAAGGGCAGGGGAAGCGGTGCTAAATCAAGGGGCGATCCAGCCCCCTCTCCAGGCTGGCAGTGTAGGCACTGATTTGGGGGATGAAGGGCAAAGGATCAAAGCCCTCAGGAGAGAAACACAACAGCTCCATCCAGCTGGACGCTTCCCTCCTGTCACCTTAGGGAGGGGGTGCTGACCAGGGAGCTGTTTTGAGGGGGGAGGGGGTTTGGTATCATAAACCACAAACCAGCAGGATACTTGGTTGTATAGCATGTGAGTGTGTATGTGTGTTTATGTGGGAGGGGGTTGGCTAAAGTCAGATGTGACACTGCTTGAGCCAAAGCGCAGATCTGTCACGGCTGTCATTGTTGCTTAGCAATGAGGCGAATAGGAGAAGAGAAAGTGGAGGAAGAAGTGAGAAAAGCTAGAACAGTGGGAATAGAGCAGAGCAGAGGAAAGGAAACCAAGAAAAACCATGAACGATCAGTAAATAAAGAAGCACAGAGCAGGATGTCTACGTTCTCTCATCCCTGCTGGCTAACGAACCCACATTAATGTGTTCTCATGCACGTGCTTTGTACATCTGCACGTGTTTTTAGTGGGAGCTATGAAAAGTTTCCAAATTCATCCAGCATCACAAAAAGATGTCCGGTCATCCAATTTATGGTTGTCTAAACCCAACCGTGACCCCTCACCCCAGGTCCACTGACCTGGAAGTTACGTCCATTCGTGGCAGCCATTTCCCGACTCTATAAAAGGAAGCAGCGGAACTGAAGGAGACTAAGGGTGAAAATGGAGGGGCAGAATTATTAACTACCAGCACAATGATCACAACTGTGTCCCAGTCCAGCCCAGCGTTTTTGAGGTCAAGCCATATAGATATAAGAGCCACACAGCCAGCAGCATACTGCAACTTCACAGCTGAGGGATAAAAACAGACCTCCGGGACTACAGGCAAAGGCAAAGACCTTCTGTAAACAGCTGGCCGTGCTCACAAACAACAAAGGAAAAAAACATTAGGGGCACATCTTGGTTTTCCAGCAAGTAAAAAATGGAGCCAAATCGGACGAGGCACTGCTGTGAAAAGTGTATGAGAGTTCTGATGCATCAGAAGTCCAAATCTGAACAAATACCAGAAAGAACCCCACTTGGATGCATGTCAAGGTCTCAATAATCAGCTACCAACAGCTGAACGTTTTCTTGCCCCCTTCCCTCCACTTGCTGTGTTTAAACACACAGCCAGCCACACGGGCTGCCTCCATCACAGAGGAGGTAGCTTGTTGATGGACCGTGGTATATTTTAGTGTCCAGTATTAAAGCCGATGAGAAATGAAGTTTCTTTAGCTAATGTAACATTAACTCTCGAACTTTCCATTAGATGAGCCCAGTACCCATACAGCTACTTTAGCTTACATTGTTGCATCATGAGGAGTGGCATGGCTAAGAGGTAGAGTGGCTGGGAACAAGTATATTGTGTGGCAGAAATAATGATGTATTATAGAAAGTAGAGGTCAAAAAAGGTGATATGACACCGTAAGCGACAAAATGAAACACTGTCACCAAGAATAAATTACGGCTTTATCTGGGGTTGTTGGAAAATATTAGGGAAATGAAAGTACACAACTCAACAAAATATGTGAAATCCTTCAGCCATGAGGTAAGGCCAGACAGGCTCAAAGCAAATCTGGAACTTAATGTCCACTGGTGCAGCAACCTTTGGCACAAGGACCAAAAAGCCAGACCTGACTGAGGATCAGAGGCTCTGCCAAAGCTCCAGTCCCCTTAGTTCCAGTGCCAACTGCTCCAAAATTCTGATCCGCATTCAATTTCGAATCCAGCATGGCAGATAAAATTCATACTGCTGTGCTGATGTCCCTGTGAAGGGTTATACACAAAGCAATACTGTTTTGCAATAGTGCAGATAAGCATTCAGCAAAGTCAACAAAGTGATGTTGAAACTGCAGTGTGTTGGAGAAAGCAAATATGTCTTTCATGTCAGACACAATTCATCTTACCCTTGATTCAGCATAACTGCAGTTGCTACATCAAATACCATGTGAAAAACTACCATTAATTACCATCAACTTGACTACTTTTATGTTCTGCTACATGTGCAGATGTACTGTGTGTATCATGTCAAACTCCTCTGTTATATTATCCTTTTCACTGACGCTAGCCAGCCGGTTATTTATAACTTTATGTAACTGCTGATACAACTAATTTTTTACTTCTTGATCCTTCACATAAAAAGGAATATGAAGATGATTTTCAACAAAGCCTTTTTTATTGAGCTTTAGCCAAAAAATAAGGACTAAATTAAACAAGAGGAGTTAAAATGTAGGAAAGCATTTGATGCCAAATGGGGGACAGTTTTATGAAGTAGTATTTCCATCCTTTACAACCCTGAAAATTACACCCTTTGGATCACAAAGTGAATGAAAATACATTAACACAATTACCGGTAAATACTTCAGCACAACACAACTCCATACTGTTTATATCTAGCTGGTGTCACAATGACTCCATCAATGGGATTCATCTGACCCCGAATTATGAATCAATTCCTGCAACAAAGGCATCTTACAGGGGAACATCTCCATGACAAGAACCTCTCAGCAGTGTGAATCAGTTACACGTTGACAGTTCAGCTGCCTTTTGTGAAGCCCACACAACAAGATATGGATGCACATGCAGAGCCAAAATGGGATGAGTATATTTAGCATCTCTGCCTTTTGATGTCCCCCCTCAGCGCCTCTCTCTCTCTCTCTCTCTCTCTCTCTCTCTGCAGATAAGAAGTGCTTCTCTCTCTGAGAGAGATGGGAATATCTGCAAGGACATTGTAAATACAGTAAACTTGGCAAAACACATCAAGTCAGCCATGACTCAGCACTGGCAGGGATCCTGAATTGCTGCCACTGCTGCTATTATTCATTTTTCAAATGGGAGTATCGTGCAATTAGTAAATACATGAATAAAAGAAAGACAAACAATTTCAATACAAAGCACGGAGAATAATAAGTGAAGTAGTAGCTTTCATGTGAAAATAAGCCCACTCGACCACATCCACAGAGAGGGGTTTAACACTCTTGACTGCACAGTGCTGCTTTTCCATCATTTCTTTTTGCACCGTGATTTGATTTCAGCCCCAAAAGCTGACAAATAAAAGGTTTAAAAAGGTACTCAAAAACACTAAAGCACTGAGAAAAGTAAAATTTTGGCTCTGCTCGCCACCTCACACTCAGTCTTCTTTTTTTTTTTAATAATTTCCGGAGAAACAATCTGTTTTGTTGCTTATCTTAAGAATATTTTTGACATCTTCTCAGGCTACGACCTTTCACTTGACCAAAAAGCCAGACACGTTATCTTTTGAATAAGACGTGATTTATGTATAGCTCTTAAGTCGCAATCACAACTAGTTTTTCCTCTTTGAGGCACATAAAAAGCATTTGTGAATGTAACATGTAAAAGGCTCTTCTTTGAGGCTGTTAAGAGTGCTGTGAGGAAATTGCAAAAAAGTAATAGATGAGGCAGATTGAGGAGAAAAAACATTGGTATAAAGAAAGCATTAAGCTGAAGTTATATAACCATGGCAACATATCAGAGTAGAATAAAAAATTACACCCCCACTTATTCTTGAGGAGCCTTACCAAGAATGCAGTTGTTTTTCCCCTGTTACAACAAACGTCTTTTTCACAGCATTTCAGGGATTTCCCTTGTTTTCCAACTTTCAATGCCGTTTTGATTCATTTAACTAGAGCATAAACGACCGATTAAAACGGTGGTTATTTAGTTACATCATCCATCCCAGTGAGCACCATCTTAAGATTCGGCAGTGCGGTCAAAAAATTTATATCACTGTATAATTTGTGTGGGTCTTATTGAGGTTTTCAAAGAGCGAAGTTGGCCTTCCCAGGCAGACGTTAGAGAGGGAATGGTTAACGGACGTGAAAGATAATTAGAACATAATGAAAAAGTAAATGCATGTGTTTCGGTCTAAAAGACCCTGAAGAGATACAGTAGTAGTACCATATTTCATACTCACAGATATTTTATGTGAAGGAAGGTATGTGAAACAGAAATACTGGACTAGCTTGGCTAAATAATAAACGGTTTATAGGATCAAATAACATGAATGATTCTTTAGAAATCCAGAAATGAAACTAGAAGTAATGTAAGAAGGTGTACGGTGCCTTATTCCAACCCTCCATCTCAGACTTTGAAATCCATCCATCCATTTTCTACCTCTTATCCTGTTAAGGGTCACGGGGGGGCTGGAGCCGAAACAAGCAGCCTTCGGGCGACAGGTGGGGTTCACCCTGGACAGGTCACCAGTCCATCACAGGGACTTTGAAATCCTTTATACTGTTAAAGAATGCTTTCTCAAAATGCCTCTGATGTCCCCTGCTATGGCACCTGCATGGCAGCTATCATGGTACTCTTATTTGTATTTGGCACCAATCCAAAATGGGATTTTTGAGCACGATACTGATTTTACAGCAGAAAATATCTGATATGTGCAACCAATATACAAAGTTTTTGTACTGGAATGGAAATAGCCCCTTTCCATGTTCAATGTGCACCAATTTTGTAATAATATGAGCATGTTAAGGTAGATGGAAGGTCAATTTCTTAAATAACTTATGATATTGAAAAAAAAAATTTAACATTGTCATATATGACCATGTAAATGAAGACCAAAATAAAATAGTAAAATGACCAACAAACACCAATCCAGAATCCTTTCCATAACTTGCTCTGGACCATGAACCAGACACATCACCAATTCCTTAAGTTCAGTTCAAATAAATTGTTTTGGAATACATTTAAATTGAATTCATTTGTGTACCTCTTTGTCCTTAGCTTTGCTGTGCAATGATGTACTCACGAACATATGATGAAAATAATACTCCAATAATTCTGTGTCACACAAACTTAAGAGAGGCAACAATTTTCTCAAAACTAAACAGGCAACACCGTGGTCTCTTAAAATTGAGCTCTTTAATGTTACACCACAGTTTGAAGGACTCAAAAGGACTTCTCTTGATAAAATGTTTTCAGATTTTCTTTTTTAAAAGTTTGCGTCTTGAGGTGTGTTTGCTATCCTCTGTTACACGCTGCACAAGTGGTGAAACAACAGCATGTCCTTGCAAATAAACACATGTTTGCAGCAGATTAGTGATTTACTGATAGTTCTTTGTGGAATAATTGTGATTTTGCCCTTTCTGTAATTATGTATGTCTTAAGTGGAAGTAAATGAATTAGCATGGCTCAGAAGAGCATCATGTGTTTGCCTCAGGAGCAGTGTTAGCAGTGGTTGGGACGGGGTTAGTTGTGCTGTCGGTTGCTGCAGTGAATAGCGGCTCTGTTGCAGAAGAGCGAGCCCTGAGCTGTCCGATCAGGAACACAAGGTCAGCAATTTATGTTCCCAGGATATTGCCTTCGTCTTATCTCCAAGCTTCCTCCCACCATGTTACTCACTGCAGGGAGTGGCTCTGTGTTCCTTTCAGGGCTTGAGTCTTTGTGGGCTCACCACTTAAAACCAATTATGTGAATAGGAAAGTTTACATGATGTACAGGGTTATGGGAGTCGACACTGGGGAATCTCTTGGTTTTCTTTTCAGAGGCTACAGTTTAAATAAAAGGCAGATTGGTGAACTGATTCCACAGCCTCCATTTTTTTCAGGATAAAACTAATGGTTTACTTTAGTTAACATTTCATATGTGAGTATTTGTGACAAACGAAAGGAATGACATTGGGTGAAGAAACAGTAGGAGTGTTAGTTGACATGCAGAGATATCAGTCTGGTATACTCAAGCTGCATATCAAATGTTATTCTAAACTGGAGCACCCCAATTCCACCTGGTCCCATCTGAACACATGATTAAACGACATGTTTGTGTTGGATTAACAACTTTGAAGAAGACGTGTGTCAAAGACTCCATTCTACACAAGATTATATGACAGGCTTTTCACACCCCAATTGCTGTCTGGAAATAGAAGGTGGATGACAGGTACAGCATCCAGCTTTTATCCTAACTGTCCTTCCCTTCCCGAACACAAACTGAGGTCAGCAGCAGTTCAAGGGTAAGGAGAGCTTTTGTTTGCATTCCAGGACAGCTTCTATCCTGCTTCAGGCCAGACGGACCGTGTCTGTGAGTCCTGGAGGGGTATAACCTCCTTGCCTGCCCCTGAAGGCCAACAGGTCAACTGATGCAGGGGAAGGGGTTACGAAGGGGAAAAGGGTGTGGGTGTCCCGTAGTGAACCAGCAGTACTTCACAAAGAATAGCAGTCCACAAAAGGGAGGGAGAGTGCCGACACCCTACACCTCAAGACTGAGCGGTAAGGTGGGGAGATCCAGTCACTGAAGGGCCCTCTCTTTGGTATCTTCAACTAGACAATCGAACAGTAATGAAAGTTGGGTTTTTGATAGTGGATTTTGTTTCTGGCCCAAAGTTGTTTGAATATGACAAGTACAATATAGTTCAAAAGCTTTAGAATGAATTGAGTATTGAGCTCCAGTGGTTTTGCTTTGAATTTCAGATCCAAAGCTTTCTTTAAGAGGTAAAAATTGAAACATGATGAGGATTCTATTACATAATTGATAAGCAGGATGGGGTACTTCTTTTCCACTCTTACTGATACGACTCACAAAAAAGCCACAAAAACAATCAAGCAATCCTCCCCCAGTAAATAAACACTAATAAACCAGCTGTGACTAACTTATCATCTTATTTGATGAGCAAAAATGGTTCCATAGATATTCTTCATTGATCCTGTGAGGCAACTTACTGGCACGAAAGGCCAGAGAATGATAGCCTCTATCATCCACAGTAATCTAAATGAGTGGATTTCCAGATATTCACAGCACCAAGCAGTCCGGTGAGAGCAAAGACTAACAGCAGAGACAAAGCATTCAGTGTGGTGCGATGCTTGGAATCAGTCACATTCAGTCTCCCAGGCCTCCCTCATAAATCAATGCTATCCGGCTGAGGGTGGGGAGGGAATACTGCCAACACTAAATCCAATTATAAAACGGGCTGGCACCACTCAGCCTGATGACAGTGTCTACCTGAACTACCCGGGTGACAGTGAAGCTGAGGGTGCCAGCTTCAGCTGTGGCTGCAGAGAAGCAGAGCACTCAAAGTTGGGTGAGTGTTATTTGGGAGTGTGTGTGCATATTTGTCATAACCAACAAGGTTAATTGAGTGATGTGTGTGCGCTTGTGTGTGTTCTTTTGTGGCAAACTGCCAGAGGCACATATCTGAGCGAAACACAGGCGCCGGTTGAACCTTTTTATTTCAGCCTACTGCTACAACTGAATCCAAGCACCTGTCTCACATACAAACACACAACCACAGCATGAAAAACACACAACAGATACAAAAGCATGTATCATCGGGGGGGTTATTAGATTTAAGCTCCAACACCTGTCAAAGAGTTTGAATGACAGTGTAAAAGTGTAGGTGGGAAGCATGTCTTATCAGCTCAAGTGCAAGTCATGACCTTTTCATTCTTTTCATTTAAACCTAAATCTTTTAATTTCTTTGTGGATTCTAGCGACAGCAACCTCCATTTCCATTGGAAACAATTAAGCTCTAATCTGACTTACAACAAGCAGACCAGTTCTCTCACAATAGACGTTGATTTGAGTGGTAGGTTTTACACAATACTGAAAAATATGACAATACCCTGTCAATAAAAATGGTACTAAACCTGCATGTTATTATTGTCCACACATCAAGAGCATTTCCACGCTTGGTGATCTGTACTGTGCCCCAGCAAGCTCCACTCCTAAATGCAGCTGCATTTGAACAGGGTGAGTGCAATGCACCATGCGCAGGGACGGTATGCCTCCCTGGCCTAAGCCCCTTTCACACTGCACCAAAAACGTGGGTGTTTGGGCACTCTGAAAGGGTCAACTCAGCATTTCGACCAGCGTCGACCAACTCGCCAAGCGACCCTGGCGTTTAGCGACTAGGCTCGGCTCTGCTCGGCTCGCCTGCGGTGTGAAAAAGGCAACCCACGCTGTCTCAGGTTTCACGCGACCTTCCTGTCACATCCTGATTTTGTCACTGTGCCACCTGTCAGGCTGTCATTGTGGAAGCTCCACAGAAAAAAATTATTTAAAAAAAAGGGCTGGGTTGCGAGAGCCGCTCACTCATCTCTCAATAAAGTTTTGGCCTCTGCCAGAAGATCAGTCTTCCTGTTGATGTCTCTATTTCACTCCTTTTTTTTCAAACAATTTACATGTATATGATCTTAGGTGAATTAATCTATGCTTGGGAACTCCCACCAGCCGAGGAACCCTAACGTGAACTGTGTGAGCGCAACTGTGTTTATAAACAACTTGCACCGCGATCTTGCACATCTTTTTTAATTGCTCGTGGCAGCACACTGGCAAGATCGTGAAGTCTGCGAGCTCCTCGCCATCCGCGGTGAATTGGAGATCCGGCGGCAGATTTCTGGAACTGCATGGGGCATGGGGATTTATGGGAATATCACCAGCATTTTGAGAAACGGCGCACTTTTATGTGTAATGACGACGATGACGTACGAGAGAGAAAAACACAGGCACACAGCCATCAGCGGGAGCTCAGACCCGTGTCTGCTGGAAGCTTGAATGCGCCCTAATGCTGAGCAAACGCAGGTACAAAAACCCACGTTGACACGCGTTTTTCAGTGTGAAAGGGGTACTAGACAAGGCTAGAAGAGGATAGCTTTGGCACAGTACACGTACATGTGCATGGGCAGCCACAGCACAAAGCATGTGTGAAAACACCAGCAGATGGAGGTAAAAATGTCAAGCTATCTGACGAACAACACTATAAGAACATGAAAATTTATATGTGCCCCCTGGCTGTCAGCTGCCGCTTGCTTGTTGTATTTCAAATTACATAGCAGTCTGACAGTTTGGAGGGGAAACTTGTCAATGCGTTCGGTGCATGAATACTACAATGTGAAACGCACAAAACCTGACATGCGTTGGGAATGTCATGTACTGCTCCTGTGATGTAATATAACATCAGCAGGATTCCTGACCGGGGGGGGGGGGGGGGGGGGTGGTGATCCTGCTTCAGCACGGTGCAGTAGTTGGCTAAGTGTAACTGTACTAGCACGGCAGTGTTTTACTGTGTTTCATTTCTTATGTTGCAGTGATGTGAACCACTCTCTCCTGCTCCAGCTCTCATGACGACGAAACAAGAGGCATGGTCGCAAGTTGTCTTGCCAACCGTCAACGGCTTGTCGACAAAGCAGGCGCACAAACATTATTTTGCGACATACACTACAGTCATAGCAAACCCACAGGCACCACAAAGCTGCTCTGCAAAAAGATGTTGTTAATCCTACGCAGATCAAGGGAGCCCACAAATCCAACTTGGCAAAGTATCTTGCCGACCGGTACAAAGAATTCCATGAGCAACAGAAAAGTATCTGTGATTTAAAACATTGCATCATATCCCAAAATATAACTTAAAAAAGTGAATCTATCTAGCGACAAGCAAATTTTTTCACTGTTCACATTTAATGAGGCAAGTAAAGACAGAGAAGAATATCCTTTTTGGCTTGGCTACCAATCCACATGTATGATATAATAACTTATACATGACCAACTGACCTATACAATACATTTTCTCAAACGTTCTGGTTTTATTTTCTAGAAATTCTCAAGGCCTGGACATTGCCATTTTTCAAATTACATGACATTCTCCAGCAGACAAACCCCTCATCCCAATGACATGAGCAATTTCAGAAGTCACTATGTTTACGAGCATGTGCCCTCCTCCCCGCCATCAGCCAAGGTGGCAGTAATCTATCGACATCTAAAGTAGCCTGTAGGAGGACAGGTAGTCAGAAAGACCACTGACATTGTCAGGACGCATTTGTTCATGTCCCCTAAGTGCTGGTCTTTCTTGAGTGTATAAAGGAGGTTGGGCTGTATAAATCAATCCCCCGAGGGCAGGTACAGTAAGTCGATGCTGTCATTACAGCTGTTGGTTAAACCTTCTGGACGACTACAGACACCACGGTATCCTATCAGGTAATTACCATCATCAGAAGCAAGTGTTAACATATCTCTGGACCTTATGTACATGCATTGCACACCTGACAGCTCTCAAAGATCTCATGTACAATTAAAGACTGAATCTTGCAAGATGGTAATTGCAGCACATATGTGAATCTACTGTCATGAACATCAATGATGCTAACTTGTGTCTACCATCAATAATTTTTCTGGCATCTCCAACCCATTTGACATTGACGAAATCCAACTTACTTGCTTCCTTCCAATGTGTTTTTTTTTCTGGTTTGTAATTAAAATATTCAAACTATTTATTTATAAAGCCCTTTATATGGGTCCAACTAGATAGTGAGTGATTCATTTCTACTGATGTAAACAATTTGGCTCTTATGGAAAATATAGGGAATATGAAAGAACCTGAAACCATCAAACCATCTTGGATAGTAAGAGACTGAAGATGAACAGACCTGCTTGGACACTGACCAGGGGCTTTCAATTACTCAGTCCAACCTGACATCCTCTAGCATGCTGCTACAGCCTATGGGGATGTTCCAGGCCTGGATCTGATTTAACTGTGCCCCAGATTTCCTCTTCCTCCTAGGGCTTACACCTGGACAGGATCTGTAGGTAGCACTAGTCTCTTCGGTCTGGACAAAAACATCCCTGCCTACGCTATTCCAATCGCTGTGACTGTGAGAGCCTTTAGGCTGCTTGACACACTATATTTCAGTCTTTTTTCAGTCTTAGCAAGGGGAAAACAGCATGAATTTGTATTTGTTTCCTGTAACAAAATGGGCAAATGATTGCCCCCATGTTGAAACTTTTGACACATCTCGCAAGATTTCTAGGGGTTACATCTGACTCGGGTCAAACCACTAAACTATGTAGTCCTCTCCTTTAATCACAGACAAAAGCACAGCCATACTGTGTGGATTAAGTTTAGGAAAACCACAGAGCCTCCAGCCTGTTCCTGACTGCCCAGCAATCCAGAGGGCCTGTCCGCAGTTCTCCAAAATACAACAATTATCCCCACATGAGCTTGTGTTGTCCCCACCATATATGATAATGACAAAAAGCGGGCACTCAAGGCCAAGGCCTCCCAGTTGAAAACCATTTATACACAAAAATAACAAAAGAAGTGGAACAAGCCTTTGAGAGAAACCATTTTGGGCCATGATTGTGATGTAGAGCAAGCTCTTATAAGCTTAACGAAAACGAGGACAATGTGAAACGATGGACTTTGCCAAACATAGATGAATTTGTCTCTTGATGGCCAATACAATAATTTTAAGTAGGTGCTTCTCAGATTAGAAGCCCCATAGATCAACCACCAAGCAACAAAAGTGGAAAATTATGGTGACCCAATTAATGCTGACTCTCAGCAGAGTATTGTTGAGGCTCGCTTCAGTTCACTTCATTCAAGGCAGATGGTTCCCCTGGTTCTGGTGGATAGTCTTGTTGTTGTTATCATCTTTCCCTTAGTTTGCCTCAAGGCACAGACTAATTTTTGCCCCTGGGAGAGGCCACTACACATGTCCTCAGGCAAAGTCACTGTAATACTTTATCGCACAGAATTATTCTGTTTTCCTTCCCCTTCTCCATTCTTCCTGCCAGCTTCTGCTTTTTGATCATTTTCAAGACTTTAAGAAATCCCCCTGAACTCATACATCTTTTTCAAATACATCCCAAATATAAGCGATGTAGGTTCACAAGAATTCAATGTCAGGATCCTGTCCAACACCAACTTTAGTTTTACGCAGAATACTGACAATGGCTGACATTGATATTTTGTTGGTTTTCAGTTGCTGGTAAGAGGCCTTGTGATAGACCCAGAACATGCTGGAGGGATTGTACATCTCATCTTGCCTGGGACTACCTCAGAATCCCCCAGGTGGAGATGGAGTTCACTGCTGGGGAAAGGGATGTCTTGTTTATTGGATACACTGGCAGAATTTGAATGGATCAAAACTGTGTTGTTAACTACCTGAATTCAATGTTTTCCAAATATTTAGGTCTAGAAAAGCTGAAATTTCATTCGCTGTGTTTTGACCTTGTTTTTCGTCGTTGTTGTTGTTGTTGATTTAAGGTCCGCTGGGTGTGTGTCAACAGACCAAAGTTGTGTTTTTAAGGTAAACTTGTTTTTTTTGTTGTTTTTTTATAAGGTGTCAATTTGTCACGTTGCCCACGGGGATCAATAAATTGAACAAAATATAGCATGACTGCAATCTGAGTGAAGCAATACAGTTACTGCAACAAAAGGTAATCATAGTGGCAGGAATAACAAAAATCCAATCTATCTATTCTGCAACCAAGAGTTATCTTTCCAACTAAACCAGGGTATAGCAGGTAGGTCAAGAAAACATCCCTTACTTTAGACTTTCAACTGAAACTGACCCCGCTGTAATCACGTTCCTATATTTATGAATGTGATGAAGCCATGGAAGCCTAGTGAATCAGACATCTGACCTCAAACTGGCAGATAAACATCACCAAACAGTACAGCTTTTGTTTATGACATGGAGAGCTGGTGCAGCAAGCCTGATGTGGTTGTCTGGCGAAGGAAGACAGACTTCACTTCCAGCACAAAAACAGCCTGCATGACACTGTGTGCCAGAGAGCAGGATTTTTCATTCCATATATTTCTTTCACGGAGCAATTTGTGATTAAGCATATCAAATAACACTAAACTTGCCTGGAAGCAACGTCTTGTAATTGCTCATTTCGTTAAGGCAGTGCAGAAATGTAGAAAAACAGGTCAATGCTAGATGAGATGTGATTAGTTGATTGCTACAGAACCGGTACAGTCATTTATCCCCAAACTATTCTTTCACCCTTCTCTTGTAGTATACATATTCACATGCCTCAGTCTGTAATAATGTAATAAAATGATGTTATCTCTTCTGTTTACAGTAAATTCTAAACAAACAAATTATGGCACCAGCTCTCTGTCAGTCAGCTCGGCCAACCATGGGTCTTTATCATGTCACTGCTGAGCTCACATTTATTCTGAAGGTGCTGTTATGAAACACTGAGTGGGAGTTGTAGTATTATACATAGCTGCCTGTGTAGGCCAACTCTTTAATCAGTCGTTGTAATTGCCGGGATGGACTTTGAACCACAGACGTATTTGTCTCTGCTTTTCATCCATGGCTAACCGAGGGGGGGGGGGGGGGGGGGGGGTCAGCGAGCACTCTGGTCTGAGCCATGCACTGCTCCTGCCTGAGCCCTGCAAGCAGCCAAGCATGGAGGAGCATCGGAGGGGTCACGAACAGATGAAAGAGTTTTGGCTAAGAGTGGGATAGAGAAGGAGAAGAAACAGAATGAAGGGGGTGTAGTGGCTCAGGAGCAGGAAGACGGAGAACTGCTGTGGTGAAGGGGAAGAATATGATGGTACGTAAGTCCCCAGTGGCAGATTGAGTTCTTTGAGGAGCCCAAACAAGACTCTCCTCTGAATACTAAGACCTTTCATAGAGGCGACACTGCTACAGAGACCCAACTCCAAAGCCTACTCCTTTGAGGCCCCTGCGATATATGGGGCTTTCAACTACTTGTGCAAGAGTAGGCCTAATTGGAAGTCGGGGCGATACAAGAAGGGGGTTAGGGAGGCGGGAGCAGAGGAGTTAGGAGAAGAAGAGAGGCAAGGAGGGGTGCTTGATTTAAAAGGCCATTGTTTTAACAAGTACATTCTACCTCCCCCTCCTTTCTCCTCATGGCCTCCCCTTCAGATGCCCACACTCCTAAGAGTCAAAAGGCGGCGTTTAGCCCCTGTGAACGGCGAGGGGCTGGGCTTGTTTTGACACTTTGTCCTCCTTAGCTTCTGTGAAAAGAACTCGCTTCTATGGACCACTCGAGTTCATTAGGGAGTGCAGCTCTTTCAGTTGTGTCCTCATTCCAGATCCAGGCCTCAATGGGGCCTCCAAAGCCCTTCACTGTTTGTTTAATAAAGTGCCTCACCACCTCAACAACTAACACCTCAATTTTCCTCATCACAAGCCTGCATGAGGAACTGCCTGCAGGGTGAGGATCCACTAAAAGAAAATGGAGAGAAAGAAAAGGACAAAAGAATAGGGAAAAGGGTGACGACACATGGCCGAAAAGGAAGGAGTGGGAGACATATGTTGTTGTTTCTCCTTAAAAAAGTACAACACAAGTGAAGCGCTCTCTCTCTCTCTCTCTCTCTCTCTCTCTCCCTCTCCCTCTCCACGTTTGTCCGTGTTTGTGTGTATCTGGGGTCAGATTTCCGCTCTCACACTTTTTGGTGACATCACTGTGCGTCAGTATCGAGGGGACAAAAGTGAAAGATGTCACTCTAGAAGGGCAAAGGCACAGTGAGATCATACGCACCCTGAGGAAGTCTCCGCTGCCCCTATGTGAGTCTCAGCGTGCACAAGAACGCCATTCAAGATCAGTTCTGTCAGACAGCAAAACTCAGATAAGTGTACACCTCAGATTTACTAGCTACCATTTGGTTTGCTATGGCAAACTTCTATTTAATTCTATGCTGTGGCAGCGGGGCTTTAGTAGTCAACACTGAATATTCTAAATGGTTTCAATACTACATTCACTATGATTTCACTGGTACGAGCTATGCTCACCTTCAATTCTCTGGGGACAGCAAGTTGACGACCCACAAGAGTATCATGCCCATATAGACTCATGGTCATGATGTTTTGTCTTCAGTTGTCTCATTCAAGCCAGGTCAGTAAGGCAGTATTCAATTTTTCACATATGAAAATTTTACAAAGATATACGATATTACCGTCTGACTAGACTCCGGGCAAACTGAAACCCGTGGCCTATCGGAACATGCTATGTCCACGAGGTTACTCATGAGGTGTAGTTAAGCAGGCACAATTCTTAGCATTTGATTCAAACCATTTCACAACCAACACATTAGTCAGACAACCAATGACCGGAGTAACAAAACTGGGGCAACTTTCCCTTAGAGTTACAATAGAATTCCACTGATTGTGAACGTTCTCACACAAACTGTCTGGTTACATCAGCAAAGGTCCAGATAATCAAATTCAGTAAAATATATTGTCCAAAATAATTGATTACATCAATAAATGCTGACAAACTGCTGCTGCATCATTTCAAATGAAGCAGCAGATGCTAGTATTCTCTGGGGTATGTATGTTCAAGGGTTTTTTTGCAGTGTTGAAAATATTAACTCATTACATCAACCGACACTTCCAATACATTGACAACTCTTAAAATCCCCCTCTGTTCTATGTTTTTCTTCCTATAGTCAAACATTTGGTGGCAGCACGGTGGTGCAGTGGTCAGCACTGTCCCCTCACAGCAAGAAGGTTCCAGGTTCCAGTCCCGGCTCCATCACAGGATCTTTCTGTGTGAGTCTCCATGTTCTCCCTGTTCCTGTGTGGGTTCTCTCTGGTACTCCAGCTTCCTCCCACAGTCCAAAGACATCAAGAGGGGACGAGGCTGATTGATACTCTAAATTGACTGTAGGTGTGACTGTGAGTGTGAATGGTTGTCTGTCTCTATGTGTTGGTCCTGTGATGGACTGGTGACCTGTCCAGGGTGAACCCCGCCTCTTACCTGAAGGCAGCTAGGATAGGCTCCACCCCCCCATGACCCTTAACAGGATAAGCGGTAGAAAATGGATGGATGGATGGAAGGATGGATGGAAGGATAGATAGTCAAACATTTGATCTTCACTGCTGAACCTGCAGACTTTGACACTTGATGGCTGTTTTCACATTCACTCAGTCAAGAGTTAAAATTCTCTGGTGAAAATCTGACTAGAAGAGGCAGAAACCAATCCTGGTACAATACTCATCATATACAAGTATGATGAGACAACCTGAAACCTTCAGTGCACAAACACTGAAAATGGATTTAACTGAGACAAAAAGACAAGATTCCAGCAGTTAGCGAGATTAAAAATACTCGCATTTATTCTGGCATTTTTAATAGATGGAGAGGGATTTTAATGCGGTAATTACATATCAGTACATTTTGGACAATTTCTATCTGAAATGTCTGAATAAATGTGTGGAATGTATCTTTAAGTAATTTATCAAGCAAAAAATGGAAATATTAAATGGTTCCTGCTTCTTTTATATAGTTATTTCGCGATTGAGATAAATAAAATAAATGGACTTTCATTTGTATCAGCCAAAAATATTTTCTTATTGAGTGGTTTTGCAACAAAGCAATGTATAAATTAACTGTCATTAAAACTTAAAGTATTGTCTATCCTCTCTTGTACTGTATCATAGTAACAGACACTGTAATCCTTTGAAAGCTAAAGCAGATTTCTGTGTGTGAGATTATTTGCATGTGTATTTAATTCCATAGGCACTGCTGCATGTCTCCTGCTGGTTTCAATGACTGGAAGGACATCAGATACTTAGCAGGTGCTTCCCTGCAGTTGTAATTTCTCAGGGAGGTGTGGGAGGGAAAGCCGACACCGGCATACCACATGTTCTAACTGTAAGCAACATGATCACAAAGTCACCCACGTCTGCTCAGCTGTTTTCCTACAAAGCTAAATGATACACGATCCTCAGCTGGTATATGGACAGACAATACGTGGGAGTTTTGGTTTGACTGTGTTGGAAATTTCTGAAATTATCAATGACATAAGCAATTAACAATTAACCTGATTTATTTTACAGCTCATGTAGCAATCACTCATACTTTAGTGTTTCATGGGCCTCACTAGAATCTTAGAATACTTTTTTGTTTGGACCTTTTTTTTTTTTAGGGAGAGGATTTTCAATTTTGTCATCTTCACCTCTGAAAATTTGGAAAGATACCCTGCCCAAGTGTTTAGACACAAAAAAACAATTTAAGCTCCACTTCATTCCTGTACATTACTGACAGTGTGAACTTCCACACAGGATTTAGTCGTGTGAGCTGGTGAAAGTGTGTGCTGCATTTAGCGTGTGTGGGGTCTCAGTCGAGTCACATCATACTCAAATCTAATCTGGAGCCTGAAATGAAAGAAAGGTGTGTGTGTGTGTGTTTATTTCCCAACATATGCCACACACGCTGTGTGTGCATGCTGGCATGTTGAGGGAGATGAGGAGCCTTCATTCAGGGGCCTTTTGAAGGTGATCTGTGAGACAGCTGCTGGCCCCTATCTGCAGTACCCCAACTGTTGTACACAGAAAAGAACGGTAAAAAGGTTGTGACCATGAGCTGCCTGAAAGACGTTGATGGTGCTGAGGAGAAGAGAACCAGAGATATGATCAGCAAAAGGGAAAAGTTTAAAAAAAAAAAAAAGTTCCACAGGACAAAAGGGGAGCTTTGCCTGAGCAATACCTGCACGACTTACACGACGACAGCGGCCGACGACAGCAGCATGTCGCTCTGGGACGGGATTCTCCTCACAAAATCTCTTCTGAATATAACATTGAACAGCCGCCTCTGAGAAGTTACAGAGGGAATGACACAGAGTCATAGTCAAATACCAATCACCATAAGGAGTGCACTCACACAATCCACTGGCTTAGTACTCTTCTGAAGCATGATTGTCCCTCCTCCCCACTCCTTCGCTGGCCTGCGCTTACATTGCTCCAGGCCTGACCTGGTCTGCGTCATCACTGAGCTGTACATGAGAGCCTGACATTCGATTTGGAGTCCTGCATGTCAGAGTTTATTTCATGAGTCACAAGAGCGAGACGGGACTTCAGATTCTCCTGCTCAGGAACTGCCAATGAAATATAGCTTTTCAGCTGACTCTGGGACAGTCCCTGCCTGTTCATTGTCCCTGCTTAATCCACTAACAAACAAATGAATAAATCTTGCTGGTTGGGCCAGGAGTAAAAAAATCCACAGCCATGTCAGGCCCAAAAGGTGCACCACTAACTCTAGGTTCAGCAGCACATACAATACATCCTTGTGCCTTCCTCATGTTGTAAAATCACTCATGGTGCATCTGGACAACCGAATCCCAACATATATCTGTGTCTAATCTGTAAGAGTTTGCTCATTGCATGTGTGAAATCTGTACAAGGCCGATTATTTAGTCAACAGCCTCATAACGCTGGAATCACTCCTTTTTGTCTGCTGAGCTGCTACATTCCCCCATGTCCACCTTCCATGCCTGCGCTTGTGCTCTTGCCCACTTCGTCCCACCTTAATAGGACCAAGACCGCACACCATGCCAGGGCGCAGGACAGAGCGCAGACAGGAGTAACAAATTAACCGGTGTACTTGTGCTCTTGGGCACGGTACAGATTGCCCAGTGTGAGTGAGCCCAAATTTGCTTAATAAATCACATTTGACCATTTTCAGTTGAGGCCACAATCAGATTGTGAAATAAGGAGGAACGCATAAGTTAAGTTATGTTGTTGGTCAGATCATCTTTGGATGCAGAGGAAGGGGGCAAGCAGCTGCCCAACTGTGAGTATTTGATTCTCAAAAATAGATTTTCTACACCAAATACAATGGGCAATTAAGTGGGTTTTTTTGTTCCATTTGTGAGGGGAAGAAGGATCTCACTCTGACACCAATTCACAGAAGAAGTCCATCTCCCTGTTTCCATGAGCAGTATACAGAAATCCCTGTTTGTGAGCTGCAATACAGTCTAGCTGAAAGTAAATGAAGTCCAGTTCATGAAGAAGCCTGCCATTCTCTGGGGTTATTTATACCCTAAACTCTCACCAAATCTGCTCTTTGTCCACAGGAGGAAACCAAAGTTAGTAGATATAAAAGATATAGCTTTTCTTTTAAGTATGCAGAGGAATAATTTTTAACAAAATGAACATGAGTCTTAAATACTTTCATTCTCCAAAACTTACATTAAAAAGACAGATGTCAGCAATGTGACGGGCTGTCTGAAAACGTTCTGACTGCCCTGCCCTGTCTGTGGTACTCTGGCCACGAGCCCATTTGTTCTTACGGGAAATGTAAATATATACATTTTAAAAAAGACTCAGTAATTAGCCCCAACAGCTGGCCACTGGACAACAGGACAACATTTTGCACTTCTCTGGGACTATTTTCAGCCTAAAAAACACTTGGTGGGTGTACGCAGGATTATGTCAGACTAAGTGACAGCACGTATGCTGCTGAAACAAGTCGCCTTGTGCTGCAGTGCGACTACTTGCTATGTTTTTAATACTGTTTGAGCAAAGATTTAAGTCTACGTAAACAGAATAAGGCATAAAACATGTTGGCTTGACAGACAATACTGATAGAGGGATAGATTCATTCATTTGTCAGATTTTCAGGAAGCTTGCCATGTTTTTTATGAGTGATCTTGGCAAATTAAAAATCTCCTCTAAAAATCAGCTGCAACAATGGCTATCAGTTTAAAAAGAGACCTTTTCTGCTTTCCATATTTCCTGTCATAATGTTATAAAATCAGATGTTCATATTAAATGTGGCCAAAATTTCAAATAATGATGTAAACATATGTAAAACTAATCCCTTTGAGTAGAAATCTCAGGCTTTGGACTGCTCTGAATACGAGGTTTTCTACTTTTGTCTCATTGCAGATGTATGGACACGGTCATGTGTTGCCCCTTGACAGTCTTCCAGAAGGTGGCCAATTGTTGGAAAGGGCCCTTAAAGGGAGAGACAAGCAAAAAGCTAAAAAAGACAGAACTGGTAAACTGCATAAAAAGGACAGTATAACATAAAAAAATGTTTAAATAATGAAAAAAATAGCACTTGAAATGAGCCTTATAAAAATAGCGCCCCCCCCCCCCCCAATCAATTAGTTGGATAGCAGTAATTTCATCCAGCTAAATAAACCCTCGATGGGCCATTCATTTCCAAGAGTGATTTGACCCCTAATAAATTGTTCTGATGTTTCTTTCGCACTGTAAGTTTTTTCTAATCCATATGTTTGCTCTTGTGGCCTGTTGCACAAATTAACCCCTTAGACACGCTGAAAATATGTCACCCCCCCCCCCCCGACATCAGACAAACGTCTCCTGTTTGTCCGCAAAGAGGCTCCCATCATGTCTCAGTTTTCGAGACAATGCAGTGGAATGGTGGCTTATTTATAATGCATGACTGTAACTATATCCAGCGACTAAAAGAAGCCTTGTTAAGCAACAATCCGCTGAAGCCTTGATCATTTTTTTATGGCTTCTTCTAAATTTTTTTTCCCAGAGTTTCAGTCGCAACCCAAAGTCAAAGCAGGAAAAATATAGCTACCGAAGAATTAAGTTAATATGGATCTGTAAAAGTGTGTGTCCTTCAAAATGTCTTTGTGTCCCTGCCCCCCTCCCCTGGTTGTGCTCAGACAGTGAGTCTCCAGCACTGCTTATCTTTCTGTCCTCTACAGCAGACCCCCGCTGAGACAGAGAACCAGGGTTTATTACGGTCTCCAATAATCTGCAACCCCTTAGGAACTCAAATTCATACTACATGGCCTTTAAAAAAAAAAAAGACAAGCGTCCCTTTCGATGCTAAACCGCTGCTGTGATGGGGACTGAATTTCATATTACAAGTCGTTTAAAAGACAGAAAACAGTATCAATGTGACAGTGTACTTGTATTTTGACAAACTTGTGCCCATGCGAGATGGCTGTTGTGTAACTGAAGCCATACTGTTTTATAATTCAGATGCTGCTGTATTTACGGTTGCCAGTTTAAACCAATTCCAGATGACAATGGATTTGATTTATAATACAAAGCATCATCTTGTATTCATTCTCAGACACAATCGTACCAAGAGAGAGGGCTACTTAGCTTTCACTCTCTTTCTCAAGAAAACTTAATCACAGGGATTTTATGTCCAACGTCAACTCATCACTAGAAAAACTCTTTATTAGCTAAGCTACATGAGCTAGTGGGTGAACTCCTGTGGTTTTTGGCGCTGAGCTAACAGCTAACAAATTAGTGAGCTGGGACATGCTAGTCAGTCACGTCAGTCTTGCACGTGTTCAAAGTTCCATCAACTTTGAGGAGCACCTGTCTCCAGCAAGATGACCTCTGCCAAACTCATCAAAAAAACAAAAAAAACAAAAAAAAAGAAGCCATTTTTGACTATGTTCAACTACTCTGCCCCAAAATATCATTGGTTCTTTGGGCCATGCAAACCCCTCAGCAAGTATGGTGAAAATTAGCCTCAATTTTTGCTTAATCCTGCTCACAAACATCACCGAAGACATTCCGTCCTACAAGAGATCATTAAGAGTTACGGTGAAGAGCAGTTTACAAGCTACTTGTTAGCTGTCTGTTAGAAAGTTAATTGGAATGAAATAAAAACCCATGTGAAATTGCCTTCATCAACCTAAGCAGCTTGAGACCGTTAAAACCACCTGCTTCTTTCTATGCCAGCTACACTGACTTTGTTTGTTTGCTTACATTGTGCGCTTCAACCTGACATCTGTGACATATATTAGTGCTGTGAACATAATTGAATTAGGCCCCAGAGCTGTGGAATCATGTTCTGAAATCAGAAACGACCCCAAAAACTAGGGCCTGGGGGTCTCACACAGGAGGCTGGCCTCTGCGATGAGAGAGTCAAGTGATTTATAGGAAGGTGGAGGAACATGAGGAGAGGAATGTGGGTGGATGGGGGGGTTGGTGGGCTCTGAGACATGACATTTATCCATATGAGAATATTGGAGGGGGGCTGGGACTCAAGTAATCACAGGTTACCTCCACTGCTACCTTGGAGGTGCAATTCCATCCCTTCAGCAGAGAAACACAAAGCACAGTGGGGGTATCAGATGGCCCACTCTGCCTTCTCCAATGAAAGCAAAAGCTTGGCCAGCACCAACCTAACCAGCTAAACGAAGGGAAGGCGCGCACGCACGCGCGCGCACACACACACACACACACACACACACACACACACACACACACACTCAGGCCGGAAAATCACAAACCCATACAGCAGCTTTAGTCTGACATCCATTATTAGCCTCTTTTAAACAGCCTATTTGAGGTGGGAATGTCGCACTGTTATTATACCTCACCATTCTGTACAAAATTCACCAAGACCACACGGGGACACATGTCCCGCCATAAAGCCAACATGGAGCTAGTTGCAGTAATCACAATCGGCATTTGTTTAAAAAGGAGAGTCGGCTAGACATTGATACTGATCTGTTACATGTCACGCCTCTGATTGCCGAACACTGCCGTGCTATCTAAAACCACACACCGGGATGGCAATACGCCAGCCGACTTTGATTCAGTGTCACTAGGATGGAAGACGTCTTAGAGGCAGTGCTGAAGAATCTCTGTGCAGGCTAATGAAACCCTCCTAATGCTCCTTCAGCCCCTGAAGAGGTTCAGCATCAACAAGAGAGTCACCAGAGTGGAAGGCAAATGTGCATCCACACCAAAACAATCAAATCCTGCCAGTAGGAAAGCCAAAAGAGAACTCCTCCGAAACAACGTTTCACTGCAAATACTGTCATTTACGTAGGGAACCAAACTAAAATCGAGATAAGATTCAAATCTGCTTGCAGGCTGAGTTATATGGACTAAACCGGCACTACCATTAATACCAACACAATTACTCCAAGGACACTTAATCAAATGTGGTGTTGGAGCTATTTTGCAAGACAAAGTCATAAATTTACATTCTAATGCTCGCTGGCTACCCGAAACCACGCCTGCGGGTACTTTGAAAAGGCCACTGAGAGCATGCGTGAGTGTGTGTTGGTCCAGAATGAGGAGCGCGATGTCAAGGGACTAATCAATCTGATGAGGGGATTCAGGCTGCGGAGAGGGGCACCGAGACCGGCACAAATCCTGAGCCACAAAGCAGAGCAGCAGAGCAAAAACAAGCTTTCAAACACCACACCCCACCTCTCCCTGTTATCCAGGAAGGCGATGTCTTTCTTTTAGCCTCTCCACTGAGAAGTACCACTTGTGTTGATTAAGGAGTAAGCTGGGAGGAAAATGTATTGACAAGTATTGAATAATTATTCACCGATTCCCTCAAGAAAAGGTGTCAAGCGAGAGGTGTTTTTGGCTCCAACATGCCAAGCTCAATCACTCCCTGGAAGATAAAAACACTCACTTCTTTTTCTGGGGATTTTACAGCGTATCCTACAGCTTTGATTAATTGCAGCAGAGCAAAAGTACGCTGTGATCCATCAGTCATCTTCTCAGCTGAGTCCAGCAAATCCTCATGAACCTCGAGGGCTTTCTGTGGTTTGAAACTTTGCCATGGCACAACCTTGAGTTTCTGTGCTGAATCTGACTCTAATACCTTACTTTGAATAACATGTGCGTGTTCTTTTTTTTTTTTTTCGTTTAACCCAAACACTCAACCTTCCGAAAGGTTTTGTTCTGTCACACAACCAACCCTCTGGTTGGATTAATTAGACCACAACAATTTGTATCACAAACGATCTGATTGAAATGTAAGTAAAGAAGAGGAAAAGACAATCAATAAGGAACAGTTCAATACTCATTCCCATCAGTATCAACTCATCTGTGGTGGGTGATAAAATCATTTGTCTTGTTTCTGATGCGCATTTTTAAGTTTTGTATCGGAGAAGGTTGCTGGAACAAATTGCCCAAATTTTGCAAGAAGAAAAAAAAGGTTTTTACCCTCTAGAAGTAGATGTGACATTTGTAGAAAAGAGTAATACTTATTTCTGCCCATGTTGATTTCACAGATATTCCCAAATTTCATCTTCATCTCTGAACGGCATACAATGTATCAAATACCAGCCGGTATTAAGAATAATCACAACTTGTCCAACTGATGGTTCTTCAAGTGATTTTTCCATGGTAGCTGGCTCTTCTTCTCTTATGTTGTTTCAGCCACGCGGGACCTATATCGCCATCTTGTGGCCATCTTTTATTGCTCCAAACCAGTTGATCAAAACGTACATTCAGAACATTTTTTTTCGTAGTATGTCCACAATTTACTTATGATTTGCACTACAATTAAATGCAAACACAAATATTGTTGGATGTTTAAACAAAAATCACAGTCACTGCAATGTGGCAGTTGTGCAGCTCTTTACTGTGCTCTGACCTGCCTCTCCTGCAAAACTGCAAATCCATTTGAGCCATTTGTCAAGCAAAGAAAAAAAAAACCCTACTGCTAGCAGCTTCTTGGTTTTATTGCCATTATAAATCAAATACCTCTGGGTTTTGGAATGATGTTTAGAGAAGAAAAAAAAACATGCAATTGTAAGATGTAGCCTTAAAATGTGGGAAATTGAAATGGACATTTGTTGCATCCCACATCCTTGTATTCTACTGTCATCACCCCCATCATTTTCCTCTTCTTCTTTGTTTGGCTTCAGCAGCTTGAACCGATTCCACACAAGCAAAGAGATGTTGGACGGACGCCCAGCTGTCAGGTTTGTACAGCAGCGCTGTCTCAGTTTAGTCCGGTCCACTTCTACAGAAGAAGACTATCATTTTATCTCACTCCTGTACGATTACAGTCAATTCTTCTTTACTGTAAACACAATTGGGATTTCCAATCGCTGTGAGATATATTGAGTCAACCCGAGAGTCTGACCAATACTTGATTGGTGAGAGACTAGGGGTCACGGAGGGACGCAGAAAGGGTGAGGGCTCGTCGAGCAAAACCTTCTTGCAGAACACACTCTACAATACGCCATTAGTCCCACTCAGCTCATTACTGCTCGAGCAGAGAAGGCATCTTGACCTCACACACATCCTGCAGACACACACTCTCGCGTGTGTGCGCGCACACACACACACACACACACACACACACACACACAGGCAGGGTAATCAATGATGAGGTCATCTGCTGTCAGTTGAGACCAGTGGCCATTACTGTACACGGCTCACAAATTAAAACCTTTAACACTTTATTAATCTATAATGGATAACTCATAATACAAGAGTAACTGATATGAAGAGCAGAAATGTCAGTGAAACTTTCACCACTACGGCAGTATTTGTGATTAAGGTCCCCTTGGAATTTGCCTTTTGTCTATAATATTTTTGGTCAATCATCTCTTTTATGCCCCTCAACAGTTAACTTTTCATTTAACTGTCAAGAAAATTTTAAGCAAACTGTGGAAATGACTCAAAAATGGAAATGAGGATTCATTGTAGTTCCATAATAAAATAGGCTACATAATGTCACCAGAAGATGGCGGTAGAAGCAGCGTTACACATGGCTGGGGCATCAGAAGAAGAGCCGCATGTTAGGTTAATTTCGGGGTTTCCATCTCTAATTCTGCACATTTAGTCCTTTTCAAAAAGAGAAAACAGCCACCTTTTCAATTTCGTATAAAAACCTGTTTTCAAAATTGAGGGGGTTTCGTTTTGTCCACCCACTCCCCCCCCCCCCCCCCCCACACACACACACACATTTTTTTTCATTTACTTCAACCTTTTCTCATGCAATACTTTAAAATACAAGTGTAAGTGTCTCCCAAACACCGGACAGCTGTGGTAGAAATCGTTTTAGTTTGACGGGCTGTCAGTCAGCTTATGTTCCATTTCTGAAGCTTTTCCATCTTAACAAATTATAACTGAGTGGTGGGAAATAATATATTTGTAAATTCAGGTCTGTTGTAATTCAGATCTTGAATCTGAAATTGACTGAAACCAGTTGCAAGCAGGTTCAACCCCAAAAATGTATTGAACTATATGCTGTGTGCAAGTGGAAAATTACAATCGTAGAAGCTGACACTCGGGGACAATGGCTGCCATGATACAAGTCCAGCCGGCTGTATGTCAGAAGAAGCCCATATAAGAGTGTGATCCCGATTAAGAGAGCAGGCAGTGGAAATGCTGATAGCGACATCCGAAAGGAAAAGAGACCCAGCTATAAATAGGAAGCGGATCATCTAGCAGAGCTTTTGTTTTCTGTTGGATATTGACTCTTATCTAGTTGACATTATGGAGACAGCCTTGTGGTGACATTTAGGGGCCGTCACAATTACCGCAACCTTTGTTTGAGGTCCAAGAAGCCAATTACAGATGTAATTTTTGCTTTCTTGCGGGGTAAACCATTTCAAGTCACTTCAGAGGGCATGCCATCTTAGTGTGTGTGTGTGTGTGTGTGTGTGTGTGTGTGTTCATGTATGATGGTGAGCCTGTTTTGTGTGTATGTGCGTGTGTGTGCGTGTGTGTGTTAAGGAATAACTTCAGTAGGGTCCTTGCATTCCAGCGGCTGTTCTAACATGTTGTAAATACAAGGTGTTAGAGAAAACATAGGAAGGGGTGGTGGAAATCACTCAGACCTATTACAGGAGCAGCTGAGGGGGGCAGGATGTAGGTTATCATAGATAAACAACTGTGTTCACCTGCAATCCCAGCAAAGAGCAGTGCTTTTTCTTTAAAACTGAAGGGAAAATAGGTTTCCATGACAGAACAAACATTTAGAGACAACTACAGTTTCAGCACATAACTTTTTTTTTCTGTTAACATCTTGAATGAGGAGCAAAAAAAAAAAAAAAAAATCCATCCTGGACTCATTTTCATTCATGTCTCATTGTCATTCAAAGTATTCGCACTAAAAGATTCATGTTTCACATCAGCCAGGACTGATGAGCGACTGAGGTGACAGCTCATTCTGAAATACACCCTCCCTCACCTGCTTTTAGTACTGAGGGGAGAAAAAAGATAAATATTCCATAAATCCATATAATCACAGACCAATAAAAACCTTTTTACTGTCTATATAACAGCAGCAGCAGCAAGGGATAATTCAAGTGCATTGGACAGTTTATGATATAAGCAGATAATTTAATATATGGCAAAAGTGTGGCGGAAAAGACAATTAAAAAGCCTTCACAAGATGAACAAAAAACAAACTTCATTGCTGTAAACCTCAGAGATGGAACCTTCCCTCCAACACTCGGAAAGCATGTTGTACTACTACTAGGTGCAAACACTGGCGAAGCGAAAATACCTCCGCTCACCTCATCCACAACACATGCCGCTTCAAGCCCGCTTGGCAGAGTTCTCACACGGGCATTTTCTTACCTGAAGTCTGGCAGAGCAGTAAAGTTACCAGGGCGCCCCACAGCACCGCTGTGAGCTGCATCTTGGACCCCGCTTCTCTCGCTCTCTCTCTTCCCCGGGATCCCCCTTTTTCCCTTCTGTTGCTTCTTTTTCTCTGTTAAATATCAACGCGCTTCTGAAACTAAAAAAAAAAAAAAAAAAAAAAAAAAAAAAAGACGCTCCGGCTAAGTTTATACCATGACTGACTGTAAATTTGCCCCTTTTCTCAGCTCGTCCTCCTCCGCCTACTCCTCCTGCGTGTGATAACGCGACAAAACCGGGATTAAAAAGTTAACTAAGAGTGGGACGGCTCCGCCACCGTCTCCAGCATGTTGTGATCCAGTTGTGGACGCTGTAGCTACCAAAAGGAGCTGTGGGCTGTACCAAAGCAGAGCTTCGGGGGGTGATTGAATAGTTAACGGTGTATTTAAGCTGACACGGACGTGAAAGCGCGACATGGACATACTGCTATCGTAGTAAAAAGTGTAGAAAATACTAAAAATTCTACATTTCCCTAATGTTTTGTTTTTTCCCCTTCTGCCTTTGTACATCCCCTCGCGTGCTCCACTATCCCGCAAAACTTTGGCCAGTCCTCAGTCTCATTGCTCTTGTTGTGTCATTTCTTTAATTACAACGTTTTCGTAAAAGCGGCTGGAAACACCAAACCAGATAATAAATTCAGACAGCATGTAGAAGCATTAATTAGCTGCTTGTGCCTCTCTTCACAGTGCTGGAGAAAAACATCTTTTTCCCCTCGTCAGCCTGTGTACTTTTAAAACGATGTTAAAGAAGAAAAGGCATCACACCGAAGCAGTTGCGGCAAACGGACAATTTTTGGAGCGGTGCGACCACATGAGGCTCATATTCACCACCACTCATTTGTAAGAAGTTGCTTCACAAAGGTGGTGAAAACACTGAAATGTAGTCAAAAATTAAAAGAAAAAAGTTTGGAAGGAGAGGATATAGTTACAACACAGGTTTAAGTTTGTGTCAAAAAAGGCTCCTTATATTGACTCTTTCTGACTTCTCTTCACTTACGTCACACTGGTTCCTACGAATGACATTGGAAGCTCAAATATTGTCTATAAAAGTTGTATAAACTAATTTTCTCAGGTTTGGACTCATAGTACCAGTTTCTTCAGAAATTTCCTATAAATTTATATACTGTATAAAAGAGTGGATGTAGCCTCAGGGACATCCTTTGTTTGTGGACTCCTGTTTTGAAGCCTTGAGTTTAGCTTTCTTTCTTTCTTTTTTTTTTTAAAACGTGTTTTGGAATAGAGAGAAATGAGAGACCACGGCAGCAACTTACCAATTGTGATTCAGCCACACCCAAATGCATCAACTACCTTATCAGGTAATGTATTCATATTTCCTAAACAAACATGCTTCAGACAGCAACAAGAAGCATCGCCCCCTAATGGCCAATTTAGGAAAAAAAGCAAGTTCAGAGCACTTGAGATTTAGCGACACTTCTCAGACTGAAAGATATGAGTAGTCTTGCAGCTCAAACATCCTAAAGACCATTTAATTCCCATAAAAACAAATAAGAAAACTAGCTAGATACAATACAGACTCAACATTTACAGAGGAATTTGTGTAACGTATGTCAGTTCAACGTGACAAGTGAGGTAAGAGAAATAGCTGTGATGCTCTGGCATGACTTATTTTGACTTCATGAAGCTTCCTTGGAAACAAAGAGTAAGTCTCCAATCAAATAAAACAGTCTCAAGTTGGGCTGTCTCTCATTCAGAAATGTTCTCCAGTGGAACTTTTCCCAAAACCTCGACTAAGAGACCAGTTCCCAAACAATGCTGTCCATTTGTCATCTTCCATTTCAGTCTACTAAATTTGTCTGTTTCAACTCTTTTGTTTGCTCTTTCGTTGGCATTTCCCCACTCAAAGCAGTTTTAGGGGCATCTTTCAATATTCAATGGTAATGAAGTAATTCGGTCACTGCCATGAAAGTACCTGACTTCTATTACCAGCTCTATTCTCAAGGCTGCTGTTGCACTTGCAGATCAATACAGGAGCACAGGACTGGTCACCACAGTCAGAACAATCTCATTCCACGGATTGTATTGAAGTGATTTTTTTGGATTTATGAGAGTGGGGTTGTATGAGGCCATCAGATATCCCTTTCATATATATATATACATATATATATACACATATATAGATAGATAGATAGATAGATAGATAGATAGATAGATAGATAGATAGATAGATAGATAGATAGATAGATATAGATATAGATAGATATATAGATAGATATCGATATAGATATCGATGTAGATATATATAGATATAGATAGATATATATAGATATAGATATAGATATAGATATAGATAGATAGATATCGATATAGATATAGATAGATATAGATAGATAGATATAGATATAGATAGATATATAGATATGTATAGATAGATATCGATATAGATATATATAGATATAGATAGATATAGATATATATAGATATAGATATATAGATATAGATAGATATAGATAAAGATAGATAGATAGATAGTATTGGTGTACATTTTTTCAGATATAATTTACAACACAAAGAAATTGTGAAAACAATGCCTATAGTGATATAAAAATGGTGTAACATAGTGTGTCCAGCAGAGAGTGCTCCGGCACCTACGCCTTGTTTATTTTACTACTTTATTTTAGGTCTTTATTTAAATGGTCATGTATGATAATTTTGATTTTTTTTTTAATAAAGTAAGTTGTTTAAGACATCAGCCTTCTAAGTACCTTTCCATAGTCGTATATTTACAAAACTGATGCACAATGAACATAGAAAGGGTCTATTTTTGGTCCAGCACATAAATACAAAATATCAGAAATCTGAGATTTCCTCTGCTTTAAAATCGGTATCAGAAATCCTGCATCGTTCAGGCCCTACTTTCTTACATCAGATCATCTGTTTGAATCAGAAAGGGCTGCTACGCTGACACCGACATAAACAGATCGATCTTTTAGAGTTTATTTGGTGGATAAAGTACAACCTGCTGAGAAGCTTGTTCTCAGCAGAGCAATACTGGGCATGAGGGCTCTGTGCAAGGAAGTGGTGCTGACCCACATCTACTGGAGGTAAGACCTGGTCCACAGAAAGCTACGTTACACAACCTCGCTTCAGCAAACCCCATTATGGCCTGCATGGTGCCACAAGATTATCTGTAGTGATTTGGCTGTTTGTGATGCTCACTGAAACACTGAAGTATTTCACTGTCTTCATTTATTTCTGCAAAACATTTTAATATATAATTAATTTGTAAATGTTTGCTCTGTGTATTTGCACGACAAAGAATAAAGGTAGCCTACATTGTATTTTTGGGTCGTTATAGTGTATTGTTACACTCAAGTGTTTAATTATGCAACCTCATTGTCCTTATAAAGTGACTGAATGCAGCTTCATGGTACACATAGTCAAGTCTCGTCTCTATCCCTGGACGGCTTTAGGTCTTTATGTCTAATTAGGCAGCTTTTCTGAGGACGAGAGCTCCCGGGTGTCTAAACAGGACATCATCATTCAGCACACACACAACTCCTCTCCTCCTGTGACATCCATCACACTTACATTTCATCCCAATAAAAGTAGTCTGTGCTGTCACTTGTTCTTGAATCAATACAGATCATTTCAATGCATATTGCTTCGGAAAAAGGACGGAAGAAATTTGTTGCAATGTAACATTTGTGTTTTATAATGTGTAATATATAAGATTTTAGCAAGAGGAAAAAATACAGTGCAATGAAGTGTCAGATAATTAGATGTTATAATCTTTTATTTTACAGAGAACTGCAGTATTACTAAATCTTAGTTATGATATCTATGATACAGTGACATAAAATAAATATCAGAAAGGCAGGATTGACTGTTTATCAAAGCTCACCTTCACGTGGTTTAAAACAAATAAAAAAATAAGTAGTAAAGTGCGCTTTGAGAGCCCAGACCTTCACCAGGATCCATGTAAAATTTCTTGAGATATTCATAAAAAAATGTTTGCTGGCAAGATGGTACTTATTTTTATTTTAATGAAACGTTATAAATCACGAGCATAAAGTAAAACATTTGTTAAACGATTTTGCTCGGAGATCATACTTCTCCTCCGTTTTGGCCCCGTTGTCTTTTAAAAATCAGCGAGCAGGAAAATCCGTCTCCTTCACAGGTGCAGAATATCAAGATGTTGATTAAAAGTCCCCATCAGTACACAGGTGTTCCTGATGATGAGGTCAGTAAAAGGTCACAAATCCTCCAGATCCGAAGCGTCACAGTGCCACATATGTCAGAAGTCAATGGGGAGAAGCATGTTGCAAGCTGTCATGTCAGTTCAGACAATTGCTGCAGCTGTAAATGTTCATTTTTCAACAATACGGCACCTCAGAAGTCAATTTGGTAACACAGCCGTAGATGTTTGAACCATTTGTCTGCTGCGCGTACGAGATCGTCAAAAAAAGCTACTGGCACAGCTAAGATAGAGTCTTATAAAAGTTCTCTTATGCATCTATGGGATATTCTGGAGCATCTGGTACGTCCGCATATTCTGGTGTCTTGGAATATCTCTGACCTCTGCACAGCTCTTGTAATGAATGAATGAATAACTTTTTTCAATTTTTTTAGGTGAAAATGTATAAGTACATATATTTTGTCGCTTGTGGGGGGGGGGGGGGGATAAAGAGAGGATGCATTTTCCTACTATTAGTCAGGAAAATTAAGTTTTAATATCACGCTTGCAGGTCCAGGCCTAAATGCAACATTAAAGAGAGGGAAGAGAAATGTTCTTCCCTCAGCCTTCTACTGCACATGTATTATTCTGCACAGTGAGGTTCACATGTCCACCTGAAATAATAAGTAAAGTACAGTACCGGGCAGTGAGGGACTTCAAATGATTTGTCACCACCTTCACTAACGGCAGATGTGGTTTGATAATAATAAATCCCATTTTTCCAGTCACATGCATCATCCGATCTTCCAGCAACTCTGCCAGACATTCTACAGAGGACCAGCGGCTCATGTATGGGATATGTAGACGGTCATTATTGTCCCAAGAGGGCAATGACTCTTCAGACCCTGTTCGTGTTCCTGTCTTAGATGAGACATATACAGATACACGTGATGGACACGTGTTCTTAAATGTTCTACATCTGCTTCACTAAAGGGTGAAATAACTAGAATCTTTGTATGACAGTGATTTATAAAAAGGATTAAGAGAAAAGGCCATTAATGACGTGCAATGCAGTGTAAGTGTGAATAAAATCTAAACAAACCAGAAATGATGCATTGTCTGTCCAAAGATGACAGGAGCCAAAGAGATTAGAGGCAATAATACCATAATAATAACAGTAATCACACTTTCAAAATATACTCAGAAAACAGAGGCCAAAGCTGTGGTTTTAGGAGAATGTGGAGAATGAATTAAAAGGCAGGATGAGTTGCAGTTCCTCTGTGCGTGAGGCTCCGTGACTGAGCGTGGATCCAAGACCTGGACGGGCTGGTCTCTGAGCAGCCGACCTGGCTGCAGTGGGAGCTGCTAGCAGCTGTGGCCTCTTTAAACTCCCACCCCGTCTCTGGGTGACGAGACGGAGACATTTAATTATAACCCGTGATTAATGTGTCCTCAGTGGGCCAGGAATCTGTCTGAATGGCACAGAGGGTTTTCGTTCAGCTTTCAGACTGGTCTCGCACACAAAAACAGGCAGACAATTGCAATGACTTTGCAAAATTATTGATGAACCTCATCAGTTAAAGTGCCAAGGATTCTCATTCTCTGGCTTTAGTTTTCTCTGAGAAGCTGTTTGTATGCCACACCTTATGGGCAGAGAGAACAGCTGGCAGATGATCTTTTTATCTTCTGGTGATAGATAAAGGCATGTCCCTGGAGATGAGGAGGCCACCACAGAGAGAAGATCAGGCAGTTGTTGGAAGTGTATTTTTATTTTTTATGCGTCGTATAGATTTACATGTGTGTACATGAGAGAGAGTGTGTGAGACACTGATATGAGGTTCTCTCGCCACCACTCCCACACGTGAACATGAGAACCAGAGATTAACACAGGACCTGATTCCCATACACACACACGTACCCCCCCCCCCCCCCCCACACACACACACACACAAACTATTTTGCAGACTGGTTCTGTGTTTTTTGACATTTTACTTTCATCCCTCATTATGAGCAAGTTCAGTTGTAATGGTAATAATCATTATGTTGTTAGTAGAAGAACCCTTAAAGATTCTGATCCTTGCTGCATTTTAAACCATAGTAATCAGAAAACAATGGATTCCTCAGGTACTGTTCCAAGCAAACATGACATCAAGAAATGCCTACATTTCTTTTTGATTCGGCATCAAAAAGCAGCAGTGATGAATCAGCTGGCTCCCCACCCCCAAAAACTGAGTTGCTCAGGTGTCAAAGCTTCAGTCTCTGCTCTGATAAATTGACAATAATCCCAGGGTGCAACTGCATTTCTTTATCCTGACAATGAATAGATGAGCTGATTCAGTAACGGGTCATTTGAATAAATACATTACGCTTTCGACTGGTTTAAAGACCCTACAGATGTAATTTGGATTTCCAAAATTTGGCTCCACCCAGTGGCACTGTGAGAACCCGCAGGATTACCTCAACTCTGCTGTTCTACTATGCCTTTTTGCCTTTTTCGCTTTATTGCTTTAGTTTTGTATTTTACACAACATTTATGGATTCATTCAGTTCTCTGTTTATTTGCCATATCCAGCCTTTTTCAGCTGTTTTTCATTTACTCACCCTACCCTGGTTATTACTCCACCTATTCTGCTGTTCCGGTGGGAGGATATTTCTGTTCCCCCCTGCTCCACTCCCTCATGTGCAGGTGCCCCAGATGAGGTGATAGTGCTGCCAGCAGGACACAGACTGTACCCTCATCCAGCTTCCCATTGGCAGCAGCAGCTTGCTTATTGATAGGCAACACAATAGACCACTGCCCTAGCTAGGCGAGGAACCACAGTCTGATAAGCCCATGAGCAGGTGAGCCCAGCAATAAAACTGCACCACCATAGTGAGCAACTAGCACCCAAACGAAAGAGGTACAGCTGAAGAGCTGACGGAGACAAAAACAAGAGTAATGTTGCTGCATGTCTGCTACTAGCTCTTAACAAGGGGATAGCAGCTGTGTCTCTTATCGTGGCGATGAATAAATAAATACTGTACATACTGTACATACACATATACATGCACACACACACACACACACACATACATAATGCAGTTTTAATGAATTGGTGGTATAACCATACAAGTGCTATGACTTGCTTCGAACATTTGTTTTCTTTAAACTTGCGTCCATCGATTTCTCTTTCCTTCACCCAGTTTCTTCTGGTTGTGACGTAACCAGAGACACCCCGGTTAAAGTTGGTAAAGGAACCTGACCACATCCCAGACCACTTGCCCCAGACTGGCTTTCACGTCATGAATACCCACCCCACACAGACACACACACACACATGCAGTCATGCACGCACGCATGTACGCATGCACGCACGCACGCACGCATGCACTTGCTTTTGTCCCCAAAACAGCGAGGTCTCACAATGAGACTGTTTCAACAGCTTTATGTCCCCACATCATGAGGAATACCTGGCAAACACACTGGTAAACACACACACACACACACACACACACACACACACACACACACACACACACACACATACACACAAACTCTCTCTCTCTCTCTCTTTCTCTCTGTGTCCTGCTGTGGTGTGGTTCAGAGCCCAGCACCCTGTTCTGTGGCCCGTTTAACTACAAGGCTTGTCTGTGTGAGGTTTATTTTCGGGGATGCTCTGGTCTCCCTGTGTTCTCCTTCTACAATGGACTCGTTTACATGTGGCCAAAATCAAACACACGCTGACATGAACACAAGCTTTTTTGCCTCGCTTCGTTGTTGGCCCTTCGCGTCTTGGAGCCTTGGGTTTTGACCGCAGGCTTGTTCTCCATTGCAATGAGAAGGGCCTTTATTTTCTAAACTGGGGTTATTTTGGATCCCATCATAACTTAGCCTTTTGTGTTCTCCTCGTGGAGAATAGGTCCTTTTCACAGCTGCCATATTGACATGTTAAAACAGAATAAACAGGTATAATTGATCAAATTAATTCTATTTAGGGTCACAGCAATTCCACTGAGCCACCATGGATAATACCCAAGCCCTGGCCCACTGAAATGGAACAGGGCCTTAATTACACCTGTGTTTACCTTGCGATGAGTATCGAAAAGGCTGCTGTGAGAAGAGCCAATACAGTTGTTATTTAGAGCGTACACTCAATTCACTTGAGTCTGACATTTTAAATAAAATAAAATCTGTCTTTTGTCTTGTTAAATGGTGTTTTATTATATGATTTTTCTTAAATCTCTATGTCAAGCTAAGGGAACGATCCTACCCAACAAATGGATACAATAGCAGCAGAATGGGTTGCCATGGAAACCATTTGATGTGATCAGTAAGTTCATTTACATTATATGAAGGAAATATATATTGTCAGTCCTGACTTAAACCAACTTTTAAAATACATGTGAACATGTTATTCTGATTGAAATGGTACCTAGTGGATCTCTTCAGACTGAGACATCTAGATCAAACAGTTGGAGACTGATTTACTTGAGCTGGTGCTTCGTGACACAAGATAAAATACAGGTGAATTATAAAATTCTTGTCTGTTAGTCGGGGTGCTCTGGAAGGGTGGAGGTCATTTGAGTTGGAACAAGGGAAACATAAGATGCTCTATGTGCCTCTGCAGCTGTCTGAAGATGCCCTCCATGTAAAAGCAACGGTGGGTTGCTTTCATGTGTTCTCAGATTATTAATGATGATCAGATGGATGTTTTGGTGACTCTGACTCAAAGGCTGTAATATATATTCTGTCCTACCCAGCCAACTTAGCCTTTTAAGCCATTAGGCTGGTCTTTCCAAATTATTTCCCAAGTCCCGTAAACCAAACTAGTGGAAATGGTATTTTAAGAAGTGCAATCAATCCAAAGGACAATTTATAGGTGATACTTGCTTTCAAAGTGTCAACAAGAGCATAGCTTTATCTAAAGCCTGATCTCTGCAGGTCTCTGACATGTTTTCTCGTGACTCGTTACCTTTGGACCACAAGTGGAAAGGCAAAGCCTCACTTTCATCTGTTCAATCATTCTGTTTCAAATGCTTGACTTTTGATAGTATTGTAAAGAAACACAAAACAAATATTAAAGGAATTTGATCTCTGTTGACATCTTTCAATGTAAGTGATCCACCATAAACACTGACAGCAAGCACAAGAGCGACTTGGACCTAAAAGTACATAACCAGCACTCACACAAGCAAACACACACTTGTTCCTGCAGGTGTATATAATGAAACACATGCACATTCCTCCTCAAGCACACACAATGTGAAACCCACCTATACACTCGAGCACCTGGCCTGTTGGCATCGGGCCTTAAAAATTCATTAGAAAGCCATCAGAGCTACCATGAGTCACATCGCCCTGGGCGCCGCTGCTACCAAAGAGACCCTGTAACCAGAGGGCGCCCACTGGGGCCCGGGTTGAGAGGAGGAGAAGCAGCCTGGAGACTCTGGATGGGGCAGGGCAATGTTAAGCCTTCTGTTAAAGCTGCTGAGATGGAAACAAAAGCCAAGAGCTTTGATATGGTTTTGTGGGTAGAATTACCTCTGGGGGTGAGATTAAGACTTGAACATAGGATAAATTGCTGTTAATCATCCTGCACTTTCACAAAGCGTCATAAAGCATGCATAAATGGACACATATGCACTCATGCACTCACGCATGCACGCACACACTGTGGTCTTGAAAAGAAAACTGGATCCCAACAAAAAATGATGTTAGGAGTAGGGAGGAGTACCAAAGGGGGTTAATCATTATGAAATGTTATCTGTCGATCTGTGATTGTGAGTGTGTGTATGCTTGAAATTAAGCTTCTTGTTATCGGACCTTGTCCAAAGGCAAATTGTTCTTCTGAATGGCTACTCTCAAATGTTAAAAAAGATGCAGTGAACTACAAAAATGAGGATAATGTTATGCACTTTAGACTTTTCGAGAGCTTTATAATATGGTTACATTTCCAACTTAAGCACACCTGGCCAGTCACCCATGAAATTGCTGTAATTGCAAAGTAGTTAGGAAAGTTCTAGAAATTGGCCGACGCAGCAAAAGTGTGATTTTTACTTTGCAATGAAACAATTTTTAGTCTGTTCATAGGGTTGTTGCAATTTAAGGCAGTAATGTAATAACGTATTGTGCCTGCTGTTGAAATGGACATTTGGTGAACGTTGAGGAGCCTGTTTGCTCGCTCCTGGCTGGACGGTCTGTGGAAGACTGCTGCACCAGTTTAGCTCTGGCTGAATGCGTCACATGCACTGACTGGAAGGAACAGGACCAAATATTGACATCAAGGTCTGAAAGCCAGCGCTGCTATAAAGCGCACATGTTTACCGTAAGGTCGCTGGTGATTTAATGTTCCTGCGTGCGGCGGGCCAGCCCACTCAGCCTGGATCACAGTTCATCCTCTCAGCACTGCAGCTGCGTTGCACCAAACATGCCAGTAATCCATTTCATGATGTTGCCCAAACCAAGTCAACAGTGTGACAGTGTGTGTATTTGTGCAAATCCCTTTCACTCGGCGTGTTGTCAACCTGTGCTGTTTGACACAAGGAGATGTTGTGTTGTCATGTACAATTTTTTGTTTTTTAGTTGAGAAAAATGCTTCAGTTTGGCACATAAACAGCGTGCTGTTAAAGTCCTTTTGAGTTGGCAAGGACACCATCGTCATTGTCGTAGCTGAACTCCAAATGGAAAAGATGCTTTGCCTCCCTGCCAACAATTAAAAGCTTTGAAAAAGTAAATCATCACACTGTCTTCACTACCTAATGGTGTTTCATTATCAGTTGACAGAGGTTCATCATCTTGCCTGATGCCTCATATATCATGTACCCACCATTTATTTCCCAACCCTTGATTATATTTCGAAAAATAGGGACAAAACTGGCAAAATGGTGAAACGAGCCTGTCAGCTCAGCCTCAATTTGGACGCTATCTCCTCTTTAGTGCTTTATATTTCAGTGTCGCTGATGATGAGATGAGAAAACCCACGTTTTGAGTGGTTATATCCTTTTATTGTTATTGCCAGCCCACTGTAGATGCACATAAAAAAGTGTGGTTCAAACAAGGTGATAATTATGTTACTAAACTCAATCCCATCAACTCAATATTAATATTATACTTTGGACACAGAACCAGAAGGTCCACACCTCACTCTGGAAAAATAAATCCATATATAAATGTAACAAACAAAGAAACAGAGGATTATACAGGCATTGCATCAATATGGTATAATTAGAAACTTCAGTTAGGCGGCACGGTGGTGCAGTGGTGAGCACTGTCGCCTCTCAGCAAGAAGGTTCCAGGTTCCAGTCCCGGCTCCATCACAGGATCTTTCTGTGTGGAGTCTGCATGTTCTCCCTGTTCCTGTGTGGGTTCTCTCTGGTACTCCAGCTTCCTCCCACAGTCCAAAGACATCAAGAGGGGACGAGGCTGATTGATACTCTAAATTGACCGTAGGTGTGACTGTGAGTGTGAATGGTTGTCTGTCTCTATGTGTTGGTCCTGTGATGGACTGGTGACCTGTCCAGGGTGAACCCCGCTTCTCGCCCGTGGATAGGCTCCACACCCTTGTAACCCTTAACATGAATAAGTGGAAAAAAATGGATGGATGGAGGGAGAAACTTCAGGTTAGATGCATTATGTGCCATTTCACTAGGAGAGCTTAGCATTGAGATAATCAGAACAATTCCTCTGATTGAAAATGACATTGTTTGGTTTGGAATGAGAAGTGTCGCCCTTGTCAGTGACAATAATCTGCACCAAATAGCATTAAGAACTGCTTAAACTATTTCCTCTAATTCAATTTTAAGCCAAGGCATTTTTAATACTTACTTTATTATTTATTCCATTCAATCATGGTTGCATTTTGCTCTCTCTGCTCCGTGGATAACTCATGTCAACCCTCAAAACCACATTGAGTTAGTGTGCAACTCTGAATCTTTTTTAGCGAGTCAATCTGTGTACATGTGTGGACAGAAAAAAGCCCAGATCCTCTGTGCCTGCTGCGCTCTGCTCACTCTGGATCAGGTGATCAATGAGAAGGTCCACATAGAAGGGCCTCTCATGGTGATCCCTCTCTCGGGGATTTCACCATGGCCTCCAGCTTGATGCCATATAAAAAAAGGAGGTGAATTATATAGTTCTTGTATGTCAGTCAGAAGCCCTCTGGGAGGGTGGAGGTTGTTTCAACTGGATCAGGTGAAGCACAGGCCCTGAATTTCCACCAGGCATGTCTGTGCTGTGTTAAGGCCATCACATCCGTCCTCTACATTTCTGTAATTTCCACCAGCAGCGTTTCAGGCACATTGCGTTTTGCCAACTGGCATCGTTGACTTGCTTGAATCCTGCTGATGTGGTTGTGGTGTCTTGGTTTATGTGCTTCTGTTATGTGTATGTAGAGTATGTGGTTACGTTGAGTCCTTTTCTGTCACTTTTTGTGGAGTTTGCATGTGGCACTTCAATATGAAAACTGACAGGATTCATTAAACCATTCATGTGGGGACTTCCTGTCTTGCTCGACCTGTTCTGTGCAGGTTAATGTGCCTTCCATTAAAAAAAAAAAAAAAATCACTCGCTGTGTACTCTTCGTGAAACGGTGTGTTGAGCAGCTTCTGGGACATGCCTGAGATGCGCCGTGGCACTTCTGGTGGAAATAGAAAACTAGAATGGTTGCAATCAGCTTCGGCTGGTGGATTGCGTCTGTTTCCTGATGGAAATTAAACCTACACACTGGTCCTTTAATGAAATGTCACTCACTGGGAAGCAATAGTAGGAATGAATTCTATCATACACTACAACAATGTCCAGTTGGTCCTCACACAACAGCTTGATAGTGTCATGTTTACCAGCTCTGTAGGGTGCGTCCCCCAAAAATGGCCACTCTTCGCTCCATGTTAGCTAAAGAATGTAAACAAACAGAAAATATTTTTCCCTGACATGTATTTATGATAAAAGCATCTGTCAAGTAAAGTCAGTGCCCATGAAGGCTCTGATTTTTCTTTGCATTTGAAAATCAAGGCCTTGTGTGCAGAGATGCAACGTACTCTAGCGCATGTTTGCCCTTCAAATGACATACGGATTGAAGCGCCTTTTTACTTTTCATTCTCTGCCATCATTGATAACAAAGCTCGTGCAGAATCATCCCTTTCGCATTTCAACAAAATGATAGGTCATATGCTTAACGGGGTGTAATTATGTGATAATTTCCCTCATCCACATGTTCCATCCCAAACACAAAACTGGCCATCCGCTGCAAACGCCAAGGAATTCACTATAAATAGGTTTCTTTTCTATCGGCCTGTCCACTGCAGCGTTTCTCTTTGTGCTCCTCAGAATGGAACTTGTAATTGCGCTGCTTCTTTTCAAGGCCACGGCCTTTTCCCTGCAACAGCTGGAGAAGGCACACAAGGATCACACACTTATAATCAAAGACCCACAGGTTTATTATACAGTGCATATGCATGTATGTGTGCAGGCAGGTATGTGTATTCAGTGTCCCAATTTTCTGCTTACAAAAGCTTTGGAGCCTCTGGGGCTTATGAAAGCTGGTTGAGTTTCTGTCTGGATCCTTCAGAATGCCTTCTGCCTGCTTGGATTTTCTTTTAACCTTCAAAATAACAGATTGCAGTGCTTGCAAGCCTCTATTCGAGCTTCTTTTTCTTTAGGCGATATGGGCACAAGGTGGGGCCCGCAGCTGTGTCAATAGGCTACCGAGCAAACCCAAAGCAGCCTCCAGACGCAGCAAATTCCCTTTTATGTTGGCCATCTGGCTATGACACAGGCCTGTTTACACTTTAGTCTTTGTTAAGAAAGTTTTACACCTGTGTTTGGGTGAAAGGGGGCGTGTACCACTTAGTGGGAAGGTGTGTGTGTGTACCTGTTGAGTGATGAGCAGCACCTGTTGCGTAAATGGACCCTGTGAACTTGGACAACTCTTTATCAGTAGGACAGTTAGCCAGCCATCAGTGTTGGGAGGGAGGAGAAGCAGAGTACTGATATGCAATGTACTGCACTGATAGTAGTGTAATCATATATTTGATTTATTGCTGCCCTCTAAAGCACCTGGGTCAGAATTTGCAGAAAAGCTGTATCTCTGAAGTCAAGCTGGAAGCTGTTTTTGAACCATTTGGAGTAAACGAATGAGTATGGTCCCATTTGGAAGTTAACAGGATTTTGCTTCAACAGTTAGAATCAGTGTAAATGAAGTAGAGGTTTTTTTGTGACAGTTTTTTTTTTTTCTTGAAGACACCAGATGAATAGAGCTAGAGGGTATTAGCTGCAACACAAGATGTGACCAAGGATCAAGACTGTCCTAATTCATGCTCAGAATTCAGCAGTGTATCATAGAACATATTTATTTCTTTACAGACTTGTAGTATTTAACTCACTGTGGGTATGTTAAGGTGTTTCCAAGTGTGCTGTTTCAGTTCGTTCAGGCTCTAAATGCAGGACCGAGGGAAGGTGCTCAGCTTCATTGCATGATCTTTTCTTGTATTATTGCTTGATTATTACTTTAATTACAGGGTCCGAGTTCACCATTCATTTGTTTACTCTTGAATGGATGTATCCAGGATTAAGAAGGGAAATAAATCACCGCTTTGGCTAATATCAATGGGTTTTTTGGACATTTGTAAATAACATTTGTTATTTGTAAGTAACAGTTGTTTTTTGTTTGTTTCTTTAAATATGGACTGTCTTCTGCTTCTCCAGCCCAGAAGATGATGGGTCTTAGTCACCAAGTGGATCAGGAGGATGACCCCATCCTGTCAGCCTCGTCCAGCATCTAATCATAGCCCGCCATCATGAACGGCAGGTTTTTAAGCCCTGAAATCTGGTCTGTCAGATTCAGAAAATTCAGTTTTATACCAGTCAGTCAGTCAGTAAGACAGTCAGACCCACAGATCCCAGAATGATTGTCTACAACTGCACTTTTGAAAAACACTTTAAAATCTTTAGAGCCTCTCAGAATAACGTCATATTAATGTATCAATATCAAGTGTTTGTTGATGTAAAAATAAGTCAACTGATGTTTTTGTCAGAGCAGTTTTATGGAAGAATGATTTTGTGTTCATCATAACCAACTAGAAGTCAAGCAATTACTAACTGTACATTAAATTCGGCATTTTTGTTCATACCCTTTCAAGGTTTAAACCATTGCTGTCATTGCCTTTTAGTGGATTTGTGCTTTGCTCTGCTATTACTGCAAATACCTGAGAACATTTGTAGTTGAAATGCAGATGTATTGAGGGTTAAGGCCTGAACACATCATAATCCAAAGTTTACATTGCCAATACTAATTGAATCATGAAACAACTTAGCAGTAAAAGCAATATCCTGGCACCGGCGCTGGCTCTCGTGTTGGCACCGTCCAAACTCAGCCAGCCCGGCCACAGAATTCATTTCATGCTTCATGTCTTGGCCTAAAGAGCAGAAGAGGCAGAGAGGACTGCAGGGATGATAGTGCTGTGTGAACAGAGCATGTTTTTAACAACTAGAGGGTCAGAGGGGGAGATGGGCTGGCCTGATACAGCCATGAACTCACACACACACACACACACACACACACACACACACACACACACACACACACACACGGATTAACAAAACGTCATTTGTTCTATTTAATCAAGCTGTGTCTATCAATAGAAGATCAACTCACCCAAATTACAAAAGATAACTACACACACACATACACACACACACACACACACACACACACACACGTCACTATTGTTGTGTGCCTTTGTCCTCCACTTATCTGCCTGTCACCTGACCTACTGCCAGTTTGACCTTTAGCCTCCAGACTTGTTCGTGTGTTTGAGTTGAATAGTTACTTTATATTTTAGGTATATTTTGTAACTGTCCCTCAAATAAACCTGCCCTGCCTCAGTGTCGGCAGTTGGGTTCTTGCCTCCTCAGCTTAGGCAAAGAAAGAAACTGCAATGCCTGGTGGATGTGACAAACTGAACTTTTCTTTTGGATTTTTGTGTGAGGGGTCTTCAGAGAGAAGCCAGAGATTTGGGGCTGAGAACAGTTGAAGGTCAAAGAACTTTTGCTATGGTATGGAAGGAACAAGAATAGTGATCGGAAATACGTTATAGTACACGAGGGCAAGCTGAATGACAGGTGTCACCAAGTAGGTGGTACATTAGCAGTAGTGAGCACTAACCCTGTTTGAGAAAATAAACCTATTTGTCCAACTCACCTTCAGCTCAAAGGCTGTAAGACAAGCTGAACTGTCCTAAGCTGTGACTTCATCTTCAGTTTTTATATAACAGGAGTGCACAAGTCCCAGGAACTGATAATGACACTACACTTCCATGTGGGTTGATATCTGAAGTCATTTTTTATGACAGAAGTTTCTGCGAAATCAAGTCCTTTGACTGGAAAGTGTCTGGGCGCCTGAATTACGTGCAGTGTGTGTTCTTATGAATGAAATATTATGAAGAGGATTAAAGCTAAAATTATGCATGGGCTCTATCATATTTTCTTGAAAGTGGGTGAACACTGAGAACTCTCTACAGAGTCCAGCTGAAGGCGTTACAGTGCAGGTTAGTACAGCCATCATAGTCCAGCCAGTTTTGAAACCTGAGCCTCTACTGCTTGTCCTTGAGCAAGACGCTGACATTCATTGTGCACACACACACTGGCTCGCTGAGGTGAAGAGTCTCAACTTAATTAAACGTGAATCTCTGTTTGCCTCATCAGTGCTGCTGCTGCCTCTCAGAAGAATTTTAAAGTAATTACACACCGTCTGAGCTCTTTACTGCACAAAAAAAATAAAATCCCCCCAAATTTTCTCTGGTCCGTGGCATTTGTTTGGTTTTATATGGTATTATTCATTTATAAGTGTAGTAGGGGTCTATTGAGCTGTCTGGCGCCATCATCCACCAAAACATGTCATTACTGTAACCACAAGGTCAGAACAACACAACCCCGAACTCTGAACTACCAATGAATCTTGCCACAATATTAAAACATGAAACATTCCACAAATATAAACACACACACACACACGCACACGCACACACACGCATATACATCAAATTTAATAAATCATACTGCAAAATTATGTTTAAGCAAAGGAGAAAGGAGGGAGATGGCCTCCAGAGATCGACGTCTCTGCAACGCAGGAAGAAAAAGTGATGCTCCTCTACCTGGTCTGGGTGAGTTTGATGAAGATGAACTTTGAAAAGCCAGTGTACCATCTCAGGTGTCTTAGACAATTATCACCCCCAAATTTAACAGGATGCAACAGTTTGACAAGTTCATATTCACATCAAGTAATGAATTGAGCTTGGTCGCCATACTTTATGATGCACCAGGGGTCTGCTAAAAAGCACCTGGCGATAGGAGCAGTTGGTCTGAGGTGATACTCTCATACTGACTGCAGCCTGCTGTGTCTCATGCAGGGTAAAGGGTACATGATGGTACCAGAAGCTAACAAAGTACTGTATGGCTACAAGGTCTCTACATTAGGGCTGTGGTGGTCTCTTGGGTGGATTTTAGGCCTGTATTGTGAGGACAAGCCTGAAATGAAGCTCGGTTTTGCTTACAGATACATTTAGACTGAAAATGAAGAGAAAATAATGTCAATAGATCCATGGAAGGAGCCATCTTGAGGTGGAAGGTGGAGCTCACCAACGATGAGCTCGTGGTATCAAAAGGATAAAATGACACATTTCATTTACCACATCCTGTTTTCATCAACCACTCCACGCTGGGGATATGAACTGTGAAAATTAACCTAAATCTTTTTTTTTTCTGATGAATTGTCAGACAACAGAACTGAATAACAGTTTATACAGAACCCTGTCATAATTAGAAGTGGCTCTATAGCGGAAACTATGATAAACCGTCTGGCAATGAGAATAATTTGCTATGTCCACTGATGCTACATATCAAAGCTAAGATTCTTGTGATGTAAGCCGTATATTCACAGCAACAACCCTTCTGCACCCATCAAATAAAATCCCAGCAACAATGATGTAGAAACATCTATTTTTAATAAAATATTCAGAATAAAATAAGCACTTTGTATTTAGCACTTAAACTGGTTCTGACTGGGGGAGTAAACATGAGACCATTACTTCTCAAATATCATTGCCTTCTTAAAATAATCACCTGAGTCATTTTTTCAAGTTTTTCAGAAAACAAAAAACTGGACACAAAACATCACAAGGAGTTGATTTAAGCAACAAAAATATCTAAAATGACTTTGACAATATCCATGAAAACTTAATGGTTCAAAAATAGAATCTTCTCTACTTTGGCCCTGCTGATGTGCCTCATAGAGGGTCAGAACAAATCATTTATTTGGAGTTTATGTGGTTCTGAATGTTGCAGTAATCTGTGTTGTCAGCATACGGTAGGTTTAGCTAATGCTAACTCTTACAGATCCCAGAGCAGTGAGAGAGGGACTCAACTAGCTGGTCTGTGGTCTCTAAATCCTCAGAGACTCATTTAGTCTTATTACTCCTCCCTGCTCTCCCTGTCCCATTCATTACTGGCCCACATGCTCCCACACTTACATTGTCTGCTCTGGCAGATTGGAGGAAATGAACGTCTGCAAATTGTCCCCGGGGCAACTCCAAGACCACGTTGGCTCTGCTTTCCAGCCAGCTATCTGGTATGGCGGTCTTTCACCCGCCTCTGTCTCTGTCTCCAGTATCAAATTATCACCAGAGAGTAGGTTTTTTTTTTTTTTTTTTAAACTTTGGTCATACAGTGTTGCTGATTATAGTCTTTGGGCTTTGTGTTTATACTGGACCACGTAAGAGTACCTATTAGTGTTCAACCCCTGTGTGGTGTTGGAGCCTGTTGGACTTGTTTTCACTGTTAATTTTCTGTGAAGAACATGTAAAACAACCAAGTTTAATTGAGTGAAAGTTGCACATTCCCCCACACATTTATATTACACATGTGGTGTTTAGGGTAAACAGCAGAGGGTACTAAAAATGTTGGAAATTTGGCAACAACAAAGACTTAAACATGGCACAAAAGAAAATAAAAGGGTTGCTGTTTACCTTCTATTCTCTTCCTCTCTGTGGGCCTGCTTCTAGTTTGTGTGCATGCGTTTGTGTTCATGAGCATCAAAAACTTAAAATTATGATGAAACAAAGCACCATAAAGGAGGAAAATTTGGATAAACTGGTGACGGACTTGTTCCTAGAGATAGAAGCCCAGAAGGTAGCTGGTCATGGGCCATCATGACACCTCATGCTGCTCCTGGATTGCTAAATGGAATAAAGGTGCCTGTTCGTCGATCCGAAAATTCGGAAGATGACAGTTTACACGTGTCAGTCACAACCACATAGTGTCAGATCTGTCTGAATGTGGGTAGTTTGATCCTGGCATTAGTCAAGGAGTGGGTTTTTACTGGGATCTAAAAGAGTACAGGGACATTGCTGATCAGATCTCACTTATAAATTGTTATGGCAGGATTAATTTAATAACCCGATAATGCTGTATGCACCAGACCCACTAACACTGTCTGAGTAGCATCCACTGTTATGAATAAGGAGTTTAATGGGGCTTAATGGCATGCCATGTGGAAAGCAGCAATGTATTTCATCTGTGTCTGCTTGCAACTCTGCTGTCTTATTTCCAAACGATGAAAGTGAGGTTTGAATCTGAAGCGTTTCCTGAAGTCTTTGTAGAGTTTTGTGAATGGTAAACTGGTACTCTGTAAATCTCAGTGGGGTTTTATCCAGGTGCTGGAAACATTTGTGTTATTTCCTGTCCCTACATAGCTTGCTTTGTCACTTATCTCTGATAAATTCAAAAGTGTGTTTGTATTTGCAGTGAGGAAACAGCGCTATCTACCTTTTAGCGAGATATTATCTATCTAAGTAGGGTTTTGTTGGACAGCAACTGTCAGTAGAGTGGAGTGGCTACAGGTTTATCCACTTGCATTCCACATTTACACAAAGTGTAGATACAGATGTGACTGCTAGAAAGCAATTGTGTTCACAGGTTTCAAAATCTAACATGTTTTTGAAGGTGGCAGCTAGCAATCACAAGTCAGTGTCTATATTTTTGACACTGACTGAAGAATTAAGCATAAAGTGCCATTGTTGATCAATTGCTCACATGAGAAATGCTGGTATTTTTCTTTGGCTACTTGTCACATACGTTTCAGTGCTCACTTAACTCTTAATCATCATTTCAAATGGATGCTCAACATTTCAGGTTAGTCCAAACATCAAAAGACTACAGGCCAGTGTCAGTCTTTTTTTCAAGAGCTGCTGAATATCCATCATCATCTCTGCTTTATCTGCATCTGTGTCATTCATTTCATGCTAGGAATGTGTAACTAGATACATGCCAACAGGGATGCCTTAGATGCACAATAACAATGGGACTATAGAGTCACTTACATGCACAAAGGACCCAAACTCGTGACTTTGGGCACTGGAAGGAGGTGTGCAAGGAAGGAGGCTAAAACCCTTGGGTGCTAACTAATGAGGTTTACTCACTGCACAGGACTGAATGTGCTGGCTATTACACTCACCCCTCTAAAGACCATTCCCAGTGTGGGCCATTGCACCAGTCTAACATGTGTTAGGTAAGAAACAGAGTCCAGCACTGTAACTTTCAGAATGGGAGACTGTCAGCGATTGGCTAAAGCCTTTGGGTTCTAGCATCTGTTACCAGCCCATATCTTGAGGTTTCGTCTCTGAACACACTGTCCCTGCTTGTTACTTTTACACCGAGGCTATATTTACACAAATCTCCTTTAATGATGCAAAAGAAAAAGCCAGGGGATCACAAAAGTCATGAGAATTCCTCCTCTGGACACCATCTACCCAATCCAGTGGGCAGTTGTGGAGATTTTGGTGCTGGACAGAGCGATTGACTCACCAACCATGTGACCCACGCTGTCATGTCTAGTGCTATGCTGCAGGCATATCTAAAGAAGTCACAATGCCAATTAGTGATTTTTTTCTTAATCTTCATCATGTGTGATTACGTTGTGTATTTGTGAAAGCAGAGTGTCTGAGTCACTGCTGTCTCCTCTCTCTTTCTTTCTCTTGTTGGTTGGGCCTCCTCCTGCCCCGTAGGAGTAGCTAGAATTAAGTTTGCTGCTGCCAGTTTTTTTTTCTTTTACAGAAGGTGGAAACTCACAAAAGCCTCAAACGCCCCTAGGGCTAGTTTCTCCCACTGCTGATAGATTTCACATTGCAACTTTTACCGCAGCACACACCCACCCAGCCACACAGCCACAAATTATAACACACTCTCTGTTGCCAGAAGTCTCTTAATAAGCGGCGATTGTCTCACACAAAAGGACAGCTCTGCTGCAAGCTGCACAAGAGTCCAGACCTGCCTCAATTGTTGTGAAAGAGGACGAGGTAGGCTGAGTAAAGGGGTATTAAACTCATCCTGTGAGGTGAACTGTGAGACACATCAAAGAAACAAGGAGTAATCATCCATTGATGTGTTCAATCATATACTTTTTGATTCAATTTAAATGTTAATAAGTTATATAAAACAGACTTTGATCTTATTCACAGCTATCATCTTTGTCAGAGCAGTTTACTGGGTGTCAGCTTGCTGAATGTGATTTTGCACTGTATAATTAAACAGCACGATGAGGTGTATTCCCTACAACATTCAAGACTGCACTTGTGAAGCCTCTTGAAAAACCATCCTCAATTCCTCCCAGCACCCACAGGCTCATCTCTTGTCTTCCATTTTTTTAGCAGTCTTGGAAAAAATGTTGGTTATTTTATATATATGATAACTTGCTAAAATGTCCAAATTTCCCTTTTGGGTTCCCCAAAGTTTAATTTTAGGTCTACTTCTTTTTAATAAGTGTATTCTATGCTGTTACAATGTCATTGGGAGACATTTCTTTGGGTATGTATGCAAATCACACACAACTTTGCGTCCTTTGATGACACAGGACCAGCTGATTCGTGTTTTAGGCTGTCATGTATGTACTGTATCCATTTTATAGCTCAGCCTGGTTAATACTGACATTTTATATGCTGTAAAGCTCAGAGAGAAACTGATACAGAATTTAATTTCCTTGGACTTAGTCCAACAATCAAGAAAACCTGGTATCGTCTTTGACTCACTTCTCAACTGAGGTCTCACGAGGGGTTTGCCACCGAATCTGATTTCTATCAACTCAAACATATTGCCGAAGTTTGAACTTTTCCCTCTGAGTGACACAGACTGAATCGTGCACTGCAAAAAAGTTATAAATCAGCTTCAACTACACTTTCTGGATTGATTTTGACATTCTTTGACTTGTTTTAAAGCCCTTCACTGTCTTACATCAGCATATAGTGTATATCTTGCACTCTATGAACTAGTATGACCCCTCAGGTCCTCTGGCACGAGTCTATTAGTTGTTCCAAAGTGCAAAGCTGTTGACGCAGCTTTTATGCTCCGAGCAATTGGAACAGAGCATCTAAAACTGCTTAACCTTTAAAGGTAAACTTCATACACCATCATCTTTTGAACAGGTAGTCATAATCTATGCCCCGATCTCTATGAGACGGGAGGTTCAGAAACAACATCCCAGTCTACTTCTCTCACTCATTTTAAATTTAAGCCTTGAAGTTGTTTGATTAACAAAACTTATCAGTCCCGGGTGATCACACCTTCCATGCTGTCACGTTATGTTCCCGTCTCACGTCCATTCATGTGCACACACTCTTGTTTCTTTTCTCTTTTCTTACTATTTTATCCAATGCCTTTCATGCCAGTGCCGTACTTACGCCCCGTGTAGTACTTAAGGTTTACTTTCTGATATCATCCCTGCTTGATTGTTTTATTGATTCCTAATTGATTCATGATTCATGATTGTTTTGTTGATTCATAATTATATTGTATCTATCTACAATAAGGAAAGTGTATCAGGTGAGATTGACTCTATAGTCACACTGGCAGCATTTGTTCCTTTTGTTTTTCTGTATTGTACAAATAAAATAATAATAATGAAAAAAGACTTAAAATGAATTCCTGGCAAAATGTCTCATTAATGAGATTAATTTTGTAATCATTTGAGATGTTTTCCATTCTAAGCATAATGTTCTCCTTAGCTTATTCATGAGTTTTGGTTTTGAGCCATTTTAGATTATTGTTGTGCTTTGTAATAGTCATGTTGTTCTGCTTTAAAATAGGAAAAAATATATTTGTTCGTATTCCATTATGATCCCATCCCACCAAACCAACCTCCTCCTAAACAAACATGCACACACCCGTCCCTCATGTAATCTTTGTGTGCTGCGAAGTTCGTCATGCGTTCAGCAGTGACGGCGTTAATGGAGGGGGAAACCCTCTCCGTGGATTACGGACGAGGGTTGGCGGCCTGCTTCCGTGACTGAATCTGTGATGAGGTGATAGAGCAGCATCAGGCTGTTTAAAGTCTAAATTATTCAGGAATCGCCTCTGGCCTCTCACAGGTTGCACTCATTGCACGACTTGATTGATAAATAACACAGAGACAAATTTCTAGACGGCAAAACATTTATGATTAATTTTACACAACAGAAGGCAAAGCAGTGATGTTTAAACGTATAACGTACATCTCCACATCAGGGAAGCCAATTTCATCCTTGAGTCATCTTTATATGCTTGAAAATCATCAGTCTGTAATTTTTAGTGGTCTTTGAGTTATTTTCTCCGATGAAGTGTGATAATTTTCAATTTTGGTGACCCCTCCTCCCCTTTAATGTTGTAGCCTGATAATCAGAATGAAGGGTGATTTTATCGCATCTTTCTACTACTCTGCTGCAACAGAGCTGCTGGACTCATTCCACTCTAACACTAACATACTGTACATGTTTATGCACCCGAGACATGCTGCAGACACATTGAGATCTGAACCGGGACCAAATTTGAAGGTGGTCTGGGCTGCATATGGCTGCATTCTTTAGCTGTGTGTATGTGGATGTGTCCTGGGCTACATTCAAGGACCACCTACTCAACTGATGTCTTCACACACAAGCACATGATCATCTTTGGTTTGGAGTTGGCAATCACGATGGATTTGATTCCTCCCCTTTCAATTTTAAAATTATTAGGTATGCAAAGAGCATCAGCACAAGTTAAAACAATGGTGCGTTTCCTCTTTGCACATAAAAATTATTTTATTTGAATAACTGGTGTGTCCACGAATAATCGGATCACCCATAACTCATAGCTGGTCAGATTATGGTCTATTTGTCCAGTAGAGTGACATGAAGCCCCGGTCCTGGATGAGCCCTGAAAGCTGAATCGTTGCCAGGTTGATACATATGAGCAATATAGTCAAAGAAAAGGCAGCTGCATTTCAAGGAGGATCATTTGCGATACACCTGGAGGAAAAACTGTGAAGAGGAGGCACCTGCTGCAATTGCAAACTTCCTTAAAGGCCCCTAAACGCTGCTTTCAAAAGAGGTCGGATTGAATTGATGTAAATGAGAAATGTATTAAGTAAGTAACAAGTTGCTAGTCTCAGCTGTGTGAGACATTAGGCTCATTTAGTACATGATGGTGCCATTGAGATGATGAAGCAGGGGACGTCTCGGGCTACAAGCTGCCACTCTCCACCTGTCAATCAGGATAGAGGCATAAGAATGCAGCATTCTGATAAATTAATACTCAGAAATCAGCACTAAGAAGTACTCATGGTCAATATTTGGACTCAGCCTTCCTTTTGATCTCAACTACACACCTTTGAAATGTTGTGGCTTGACTTGCCATGACAGTGGCACAGGAGTGTTGGTGAGGATTCTCGGTCATCCAGGTCATGCTATGGTTTCGCCTCTCATCCAAGAGGCTTCCTCAGTTCTATGTCACTGGTGGGGAGTTGCAGGATTTTAAAACTATGCAGGCCGAGAGGAAGGGACAAAAAAGAACAACATTGTCATTCCTCATGTGGTGGAAGTGTTGGAAAACTCAGGAGGATCTTCAACAAACAGCACATCCCAGTTCACTTCAAACAAGGCAACACTGAGGCAGGAGCTGGTCCACTGTAAGAAGAAAACACCTAGACACAAGTAAAGCGATGTAGTTTATGCAGTTCATTTTGGCCAGGAAACAAAACAACCACAACACAACCCAGCAACTCAGGTCAAGGTGAAGTGCCTGAAATAAGGTCTGTTTGGTTGAGGGAACCCACGGTGAAGCTAAATTCCAGGTCGCCGGACAAAATTATCCCTGCAGCTCACTCAGTTCCTCACTGATGTTTCAGCAAAGTCTTCATAGAAAGAGTTTTACACCGGGAACCAAGACGACCAGCGAGAAGATGACATAAAACACAGGGGCCGGCAGAAAAGGAAAACAGGACAAAGGCACAGGTACAAGACTTTGCGCATCCAGTAATTAGCTTGAGAGTTAAAGACCTACTCACCCCGTAAGTTACTGCATTTGATGTTTTTGACTAACCGACTGTTTGGTTGTTGTAACTTGTAACTAACTTGTAACCGATGTTGAACGTATAATATCTAAATATTCCACATTTCTTGTCAGAAATGGGAAATCATGTTTCTGTTGTAGGTTCCTTTCAAATGATGGCAGGAACTCCATGGTAACAGCACGGTCCAATCAGAAACTTCACTGATTGGTTAGTATTTCTCAGCACAATAGTGAATAAACCCATTTTTTTCTTAAATCCGGGTTATTGTCTTATGAACTTGAAGCTTCTACAGGAGCAGCATCCATTGTTCAACAACCTGCTCGCTCGTAGTGTCTCCTTCCTGAATGGTTACAACATTTTGGCTGTTAATTGTTGGGAAGTGTCTGGAGAGCTCCAGGAGTCCTTGCTGTTTCAGTTTCAGTTTCAACTTTTTATTGATTTTGAACTCAGCTTACTTACCTTTTAAATTTTGTAACTCCTGCGTGGTTGTGACGTTAAAAACAAAGTCTTTGGTAGTTCAAGTTGCAACCAGCCTCTCCAAAACTATATTTTTCCTTAATGACACACAAGGTGAAAACAATACCGAAAAGTTTAAAAACACAGAAAATTTGCTGTCGTCAAACCCAGTCATAGCTGGCGACGTTTGAGTTTTACAGTGGAGTCTCTCTGTGGCGCTGCGTTGAAAGATGATTGCAGGTGGAAGACGATGAGGAGACGAGCTCTAGAGGGAGGACGACCGAGAGAGGGAGGCACTCAGAGACGTTGACAGTGGAAAAGTTAAGTATCTCTTTCTCTCCAGTCAATTTGTCATCGCTGTTAGTGGCGATGTGTTCGGTCCAGACATGCTGAGATCTGTTGTTAACATCCAACATCTAGAAGTGCTGCACTCTACAGCTTCACTCTGTGTACCGGCAAATGAACAGAAAGACTGTATAGGTGAGAATACTTTCTGAAAGACTTTCTACAATCTGCTGTTCATTTTTGCTGCACTACGGTGGGTGGGTGGCAAAATGAGGTTGTGTATCTGTGTCGTGTGTGTATGTGGGAAAGAGTGTGTGTGAGTGTGGGTTTGTGAATGTATTTCAGGGCTGCTAAGTGCTGTTAGTCTTAGGAAAACATTTCCACTTCCCCTCAGCTATGCCTGCTCACACTAAGTCATCGCTAAGTCTCCCACCCGCCACTCAGCTGTCCTTGTCCATGCTTTTACACACGCTATCTCACACACACACACACACACACACACACACACACACACACACACACACACACGTCACTAAGCTACCAAACAGCCCAAATATACACCAAACCATTCAATCAATATTTCTTCTTGCAAAATCATTTAATTAGGGGTTACAGGAAAAAAACAACAACAATTAGAACCTAAAGATACAACCGTTAATGCCTCACATATTTCTCAGGTCCATCCACCTAGGAAACACCTCCTGCATTCATTGGGTGGCGCTAGAGAGCACACACTTACAATATCTGATGATGCAGTGAAGGCAACAGGGTCATTTATATGTTTGTCCCATCAGTTTTAGCTCCTGTGACCACTGGGCAGCACTAGGACAAATTCAGGCTTCAGACATTGTAGATGTTGACTGATCTCAGAGCTGATCGGGATCTTTCTCTCTGGTCGTTGTCTTCAATCAGTCACAGAAGCATAGTGACGGAATCTACTGCAAGCGTCCACCATGGAGGCCTGGAAACCCGTCAGGAACTCAAAAAGTAAGAAATTACTTCCGGTTGTAAAATGGTAAACTGGTTTGAGCTGCCACAATGGAAACAACTACAACACGTAGTGGAGGGGGTACAAGACGTGGCTCCTAAAGAGGCAGGTGTACGGTACAGGACAGCCACGCATTAATTTAATGAAAGCATCACGCTGCACTGAAGCAGACTGGAGACTAGCGACTGAAGCCATGAATTCATGAGGCAAATGTTTACTGAAGCACTGAATCGCCCGAGAGGTTGGTTAAGACCCATGAAACGTTCACCTTTCAAGAAGCCATCCCGTCAAGCTTCAAATGATGTGCTGGTGTCTGAAGCACCACCGGCTAGCAGCATCGCTTTCACCAGAACTGGAGAGTATTACTTCCCCGAAAGAAGAGCAAAGAACAGTCTTGAAGGCTTTTCTTGATGGAAAACATGAAAACCAAAACCATCTGATGCTTCACGTTAATGTAAAGAGCACATTGACCTTGGTGGACGTCTGCACTCTCCCCGTGTTTGTTCCCTGCAGCTGCTCTTATGACGACGTGAATTCAGTCTTTGGTGCTGTCACTCGCTGTTCGTCTTCCTGTTATTGTTCCCTAAACAACGTGACAGGTCCTCCAACAGACCACACAGGAAGATTTACACTTTTACAAAAAAAATCTGCAATTAAAACCTGGATTGTTTCTCTTGCAAGCATTTTCTGACGAGTCCAACTGGAATGAGATCAGCAAGTAGGACAGACAGCTGTGAGATGGTGCAGCTGTTTCTGTAAAGCTTTGGGGCGACATCATCAGATTTCTCACCTTTCACACACCACGTTAAACATCCAGCAGGGCTCATTTTTACAACTAATGGGAATTGTTCAGATTTGGATGTGTATTTTTCCAGAGGATCATTTCATGGCTGTGAACTGTAACCAATCACAGCTAATAGAGTCTGTAGCTAACAGAGGAACAGCCAGGAAGACAAGGGGGGAGGGGGGGTCTGAGGAGATAAAATAGGAGAAGGCCAGGGGCTGAGATTGGCTCCACGTGGACGTTTGCTGTGAAAGGCGCTATTTGATGGAGGCTTAAACATCCCGTGCCTCCTCAGCCTGCCTGTCTGCCTGCCTGTAAGCCTGCCATGAACCCAAATGCTGAGAAAACAATTTCCAGGTGTGAAATGGATCCACAGTGGCACTGCTTTAGGGATTTCAGAAAGAAGGGAAATGGAAACTTCAATATGATGAAGACAGGCAGACTAAGGCAGGCTCTACCTTTGCTGGGCCTCTGTGGTCTAGACATGAAGCCATTATGACCGGCGCTGCCTTAGCTGATTAGGTGGGGGGTGGGGGTTCTGCAATATACACCCCCCCCCCCCCTCCATCCAATAGTAGAAAATATAGATATCCACCTCACTGTTATCCTCCTGAGCCGGGTGATAAAGCCAGGGTGGTGCTGCAGTGAAGCTGTCTGCCTAGAAAAGCCCAGGTGTAATGAGTTTCTAGAAGTCCAGGCTTACGTTTCAAATTAGGTCTGACAATAACAGAAACACAGATTATTCACTTCATTACAAGCAGCCTCTGTGAGACGATGATGTCAAACTTTTCTGATCACACTTGAACTCTTTTTTTTATGATGTCAAAATTATGTGGTTCAATGGTCCATCCATTTCACTTGAAATAGAGCCAGCTCAGAGCGGCATGGCTCAGAGGTAGAGTGGCCGTCTAGCAAACGAAGGGTCGCTGGTTCAATCCTCACTTCCCCCGGTGACCATGTCTGAGCAAAATACTGAACCCCTGTTTGCTCCTGATTGGCCTGTGATGGACTGGTGACCTTTTCAGGGTGAACCCCGCCTCTCACCCAGTGTCAGCTGGGACAGACTCCAGAAAATGGATAGATAGAATCAACTCAAAGCACATGTTATTGTTTTCTCATTAAAATGAGCTAATGTGCCGTATCATTATTATTTTTGTAAGGTATTATCGAAGGTATTGTACAGTTAGAAGCAAGAAGAAACTTTTTTAGGTGTTCCATCCGAAAGGGAAACGTTTTTCACATTTTTGTACTCCTTATCCTCATCCTCCAAGAACAAACAAACACAAACACACACACACACACACACACACACACATGTCACTATTGTGCAGACTGGTTCTGCGGTCTCCTGTTGTTTGCAAATGGAAGTGAGTTTGTATTCAAGAAACCCAGTGAGGTGAGAAGACATTACATGGCTCGAGTGTTTTAACTGCAGTGACTCATACACTCAGTGGGTTCAAGCGTGGGCTTAGCCTCTGTAGGTAGATTTTCTAGTGACGAATTTCAGCCATTGTCATTCATGTACTGTTTACAGTGATTAAGCATTTTGTACTTGAGTGCAGCTCGGTGTGCTGTTGTGCTCTTTTTATTAAAGTTAGGAGCAGTCGTCACATCTCTGTCTTGACTTGTCAGTGGCAACAGTAACTGAACAGCGGTCGACTGTTCTAAAGATGTTGCGGGAGTGATCAAACCCCACAGCTTCCTCATCACAGCAACGCTGTTATCGCCATCAACTACTTTCAGGTAGTAATAATCACTACGACCACTACACGGTGTTTGTCACTTTTATGCAACCTATACAATTGATTTTATTCTCCTTGATGACAATTTTAGTTTTTCCCCTATGGGGATTCTTGGACTCTCTTTCCCCTCCCTGGACCCTCATACAACAACAATGGGCTGACCCAGACTCAGACTCAGCAGGCAACCCACACCGAGGGTTAAAGGACACCACTTTGAGGATGTCCACATTTTGGACAGCGATGCTTTGGAGAGTAGAGAGACAGTCCCACTCCCTCAGTGCTGCCCTCTTCCTAGGAGACTAAACGACCCTCCACATCTGACCCCGCTACTGCAGTGACCTCCATTTATACTTGGCCTCATGTCTCCTGTCATCACAACAGCCAGAAGCACTAACAAACCCAGTGGTGTCGGTGACCTTGATAACAACAGACAGCTCAGACTCCCTCCCAGTCCGTCGCCACTGAAGCAACGACACAACCTCAGTAGGAGGTCCAGCCCACCTGATGAAAAAAACACAACTTGCACTGAGATGCAAAACTGGTAGTCATGGTAACAGCGATATCCTCTCTCAAAGTTACATGCATGTTTCTACATCTAAGAAAGCCACACAGGCACAGACTATTGTGACTGGCAAATGTTTAATGGGATACATTTTTTAATTGGCAGGCAAATTATGGACAGGTTTGCTTGGCTTTGTTGTTCTTTTGTGATACAAAGAATGCCTGATTACATTTACGCTGGCCGGTAATCTGGTAGTTCTGGCAAACACCTCCACCACAAGTATAACCAATCAATTCAAGACTCAGAAGAACAGTGTTCAAACCGAAAAAATAGAAATGAAATGAAATGAAGGACGGAGTCCACTGTCTGGACCATGTGACGTTTTAGTTTTGAACTCTCTTGTTTGTATAAATGACTCTTTAGTTTTGATGTAGGTAGTTGTGATCTTTGCTTTCCTTGTTTGTGGTTCGGTTTTGTTCACAGTCTAGTTCCCATTTCACTCCGAAATCCCCCCATGTCTCGGTTTGCTTTGTATTTTCTGTCTTTGTTTGTTTCCCTCCTTTTTGGAGCCTCTCACCTGTACCCTGTCAGTTAATCGGTCCTGCCAGTCCCAGCCCTGCTCCTAGTCTCTCTCCTCCAATCAGCACCTTCCCTGCTCTCACGTCCTCCCACTTGTGTCAGTAGTTTAGAGTCAGTAGTTTATTGTAGTTCTCTCAACAGACTGTTGTCTTACATTATTTGATTATTAGAAGTTTAAAGTTTTAAAGTAATCCTGCTTCCTTACCCTGTGATAATAATAATCATAATAGTAATAAATGTATTGATACTAATAAGAATGATTTGAAGAAGAATAAGAATTGAGCATGAATTTAACAAATTAAATATTTTAAATTCTTTCATTCTTTAAACTCATATGCATACACATATGAGTTAGGATTTCACACGCACACGCTAAGGTAGGTATATATACTACTTGTGAATGGGACGCACAGACAGACTGGATGTCTCTTGCCTGTGTCTCCTCTATGTCTTTGCCAGTGCCAGTGACATGTCTCAGATGGCAGCAGATCAGATGAGAAATACCAGGACCGTCCGAACCTGCTCGCACTTTTCAAAGAGCAACAGCAAGGTTTTCTGTGGTAAATTCAATTAAAAAACAATGTCAAACTTTGTTTGCTGTGGGTCAGTTTAGTATGTATTTCAATGTGCTCTGAGACGAGGATGTTTAGACGGCTTACTGATGAAGTATCTCTAACTTGATCCTCCTGCCTCTGTCAATGTCCGCAATGCCTCCAGGAGCTTTATTGCTGCGTTCAAGTCACAGGCAGTAACAGCAGCCTCGCACATCCATATTCATAAGTGCTCCGTTGCATCCAGCGTCACCACAGTTTCCTCTTCGTCGACGTCCTCCTCTTCACGGGGGGGGTCACCTTGGACAGGGACAGCACACCTTGATGCGCTGTCTACCCGAACAGTGCATGCATTAGCCTTGAGTCAAAACCGAGGAGACAGCAAACTGAATCCAAGTGAAACAGGCTGAAGTGTACTTAGCGTTTAGGGTTTCACTAACACTCTTTTCCTTGTGCTGGAGTATCTTTCAATAAGACCGATTTCAAACCACCAAATTTATCTCCCCCCAAAAATCCCTGAAGTATTATTTAGAGCATTTAGAGATTCTTGGGACTCTGAACCTAAATTGCTCTGACTTATTTAATCCTTTCAGTTTTGGTATTTTGACTCGTCTCCATATGAGGGAACACTTGAGTTTCACTTGCAGTTCTGTTACTCCGAGCCAGGCAGTAATCACCGGCATTTAACTACAGACCACTCTCAGCCTGCTACATTAGATTACCTTGGCTCTTTTCATCCACGCAAACTGCTTTAAGTTTTTCTTGCTGGACACTGAAAGAACAGATTGTCTTTGGCATTTGCATTTTTTGTATGAGAACTAAATATCAACTGAGGAGTTTTAAATGCCTTTCAAAGCCAGAAATGTCAGCACCACCTAAAAAAAACCCCTCTGCTGACTTGATTCTCTTTCCATTTATTTTACACAAACATAGTACTTGTTTCTCGCTTTAATCCCCCCGACAGCTTCCTGCAGATCCACGTAGCACAAGCTGCTGTATCCCTGACATTTTCAAGCACGCATGCCACACTTTGTGACATCATATTTCCATTTCAACAAGGACACAGTTAAGTCCTCTGAAAGCGCAAGAGGAGGGATTCGACTTCTTGTGCTGCTCGGGCGGGCATCAAAAGCCTCGGGCCTGCTGTTCTCCTGATGGATGAAGGCAGCAGGATGTTTAGTCATATCACCATCAGCCTCATTAAGACTCACCCAGGGGTGCCGTAAACAGGGAGAGGATGATTAGTCTGTGTTCAAGGCACAGTTTAACTTTAGTCTTTGCTCTCAGCTGGGGAGAGTCCTCGCTTGACACGTGCATCAGACTGTCCTAGGTAGTTTGATCTGGATGACAGCAGTGACAAAGTGACTTCATGCTTCTTTTTACTCCCAAGGTACTTATGTTAAATGAAAAAAACAAAACAAAACAAAACAAACAATAACTCACACAAGCACAACAAAAGGACGATTTCATCTGACATAGATTTAGCCTACCAGCTGGAGTACAAATCCTCCACAGTAAGTTGCTAGTGCACTTTTTAAAAAAATACATCATTGTTTCCTACCTATATTTTGACATAACTTTACTTTCAAGCTATTTCCAAGGTATTCCATGGGTGCGGCCATCTTGAATCAAGCCAAAGCTTGCCTCTGCCATTCATTTGTTGCAGATGGCTTAAGTGTGGGAAATTACCGGGAAAATTTTGTCCAAAGTCAATCTTTCCAAGAATCAATGAATAATGGCAAGACTTACAGATGGAATGATCAATTTCAAAGACTCAGATGTAAATATTGTGAAGAGCTGCAGTTCCCTCATAGCACATACATGAGCTAACCTACATATGTAGACTGCAAGCCTACACTACACTCTGCATTTTCAGACAAGGGCAAAGAGAGGAGGAGGATTATTCATCACTAAGTCGTGCATTATTATCTGTGACTTCCTCAAGCAGGGTAGACACTCAGTCGTAGCTTTTCAGGCAAGGTGCAGACATGCAGTAGCCGGCGGAGGACAGAGTCACTCCTTCCTCACCTGCAACAGAGAAGCAACTCGGGCCTAGTTAAACACAATTTAAACTTTAATTTTTACAAAGGATTTTGTAACAAAATAATAACTTTAAAAGGTGGCTTGAATCCAAAGCTGTCAACCATTGTGATTGAATCAATATTCGTGTCAGGAGAAAGGTTTGAAACTAATGGGCTTGTGCCATTAGCAACTCAAACAGAGCCTCGTGTATTAGGTTTCATAAACGTAGCAAAGTAAAATAACCAGGATAACCAAAATGCAACAGCAGTTCCAGTGGAGTCGTTCAAATGAAAAGACAGATCTTTTGTATTGTTTGTTGCAGCAGTGAGTGTGCCAGTGTTGGTGCGATAGGTGTGACCATGTCAGTACCAGCTGATAATCAAAGCTGCTTAAAAAAAAACAACAACTCTCCAGGAGTTGGTTTGAACAAATAGAGCTGAAAGGAGAGTAAATATTGAGTTTGTCAGACACAAACAACGCTAAATTAATGGTGATTTTGTTCTCCCATTGCTTGGTGTGTAAATAGGCAACTGTTTGCTAACATATTCTCTTTGCCAACCCTGTTACGTGACCATGTTTCAGATCTTATGATTCCAGGTTGTTCTGCTGTCACAAAGTGGCAAAAAAACATGTTAAATGCTGAATTACTGTAATGTTGATAGCATGTTAACACATAACTTGCACATAATAGTTTTCACTGACTAAAACTACACTGACATGCCGGACTAAAACACAACTGTAGTCTCCAGTTATTATTGACTAAAACTAGACGAAAAGCCCTAGAATTTATGGATGTAACTCGGCTGAAAAACGAGGCAAATTTCTGATTAAATCCAGACTAAAATTGTCAACAATTTTCATCAACTAAAACCAGAATAAAATGCCTAATTTAAACTAAAACTAGACTAAAATAGGAAACTGTCACCTATCATAACTTAATTTAAATGCCACAGTTGAACTGTATTGTAATGCTTATAGCTTACTGAATAGAACAAAACTTAGAAAACGTTCTCAGTAAGATGCTACGACTGGCATCACACCTCTACTCATTTTCCAACAAAAATCCACCTGGTTGAAGTGAAACACTAACAACTTTCCTCTCTACTATAAACAACTTTCAGGAAATTACCATCTTTTCGGTGGTGAACGGTCGCACGTCAGTGTCAGTTCTGCACAAGTATTAGCAAATTAGCATAACAAAAACAATCCAAGCCCAACAATCCACTTAAATAGCTTTCTGATGCTTTCAATAAAATCCTGACCCTTGCAGGAGTGTGTGACCTTAACGGTGCAGCATGAAGAGACGTCAGCAGGAAAGAAGCACCGTGTCTGTTTGTTGTGAATGTTGAGTGTGCGATGTGAAATTGATCAGAGCGCAAAAGGAGCGAGGAAACTTCTTTTAGAGTCTCGTCACTTCCCCAGTCGCTGCCTTCATGCCAAAGTCAATGTTGTCTTAACATCCTTATTTCAGGAGGTGAAAAAAGCCTCTGCACATTGAAAAGATCCAGAGAACAAAAATGAGGGTGAAGCTTGAAGCTCAAATTAAAATATCACTTGGGTAAACAGCCTGGGTTTCCTCCTGTGGTTACACACTCATGTCACCTTTTTTCTGCCTGTCACTTTTCACCCCTCTGCTTCTGATCACCCTCATGCCGCTGATGTTGCTTGTTCATTATTCAGAGTTTATTCACGAGTGCCACACACAGCATGTGACCTCTTGAAACACACGTAGTAATGACCATAAAGATAATTTGACTGATGATGGGTGGAAAACTTTCTTTTAACAACTGGAAAAAAGGTTGCTTTTAAAGCGACTTCACCCAAAAAGTGCATTTTGCCTTTCAATAATTCACAAATAGGAGGTCTGAGTTCGCAGAGGTGTTCTTCCCTCCTGAACCAGTTCTTTGTGACTCCAGAAAGCAGCAAGAGCCACATATTTGTGGCTTGAAGTTAATGGCACCTTCTTTATCAAATTCAGTGACAAAAAAACAAATACTTCTGGCTCAGCACTCGTTTATGGTAGCGCCCTTAGCTTTCGAGCTAAATATACATAGCTGGCTCTACCTTCATTCCTGTGTCACAAAGAAAAGATGCCGAGGGGATGGAAATGTCCTCTTGAGCAGAAGACACAAATTCATTTATTCGTGAAAGACAAAGATACATATTTTTTCATGAACTTTTTCCGGAACTGTATACTTTTTTTAAACCTCACAAGTAAATTGATGTGAAAATCTTTGGACACAATCGTAGCGTATATCTCGCTATATCTTTTTCTCTGCTTTTCTTTCTTTATTTGTCTTTCCTTTCAAACCGCCGGACAATCCACAAAGGAAGCTTTATCTCTGCTAAATTGTGCATGTGATTACAGGATTAAACTTCAGCAAGTAGCTTCCTGGGCAGATGATGTTTCAGCACAAGAGGAAAAGGAAGATCAGGTTTTACTGTGTTTTGGGTGGTTTGCGTCTTTTTAAGACATTGATTAAGTCAGAAAGATACAGACGATTTACCCTCATGTCAAGCATGAGGTCATCAGCAAATGCTATTTTCCAAGAACAGCTCGAAAACATTACGAGACAAAAATGTTCAGCTTTTGGAGGTAATGCCACATGAATGCTATAACAAAAACGGAATACTTAAATATAAACATGTCTGGTTGTTTTCTTATTCATAAATTCTGATTTGACTTCCATGAAACCTGTGGATGATGTCACACACACACACACACACACACCGGCCAAGTTAGTCACAGTGGCTGGATATAAAGGCTGTCACATGCTTTATGAATTTTATATGAGTTTATGAACTTCAATCCATCTGGTTTTACTGCTGGTGTCCAGCTGGATTTCAGCCTCTTGCATTGGAAATTAATATTTTGGAGTTTTTATGTGAACCATAGTTGACAAACTGACACTGTTGGCAGTTTAAAACATCTACGTGAAGTGAGTTCTGTGTGTGTGTGTATGTGTGTGTGTGTGTGTGTGTGTGTGCGTGTGCGTGTGTGTCTGAAGCTTGAGGCAAACTGTCTTGATTGACAGGGCAAGCAGCATCCAGTCCAGCAGTCCCAGAGGTAGCAGGTCTCCTCTGTGGTTCGACCCGCCTGCTTCCCCTCATCATCATCTCACTCCAGCGGTTCAAGTGGGGATTTCCCAGAAGCATGTTTTATGCCTCACTTAAAAAGAGACTGCCTGTTTTATGGAATTATTTTTAGTGGCCTATTTCTGCTAAGGAAACCGTAAAAGCATTTGTTTTTCTCCTTTAGAAATGCAGTATTTCAGATAGCTTGAGTGTCAAGGTATAGCCTATTTGGGTTTTCATGAGAAAACTATGTGAAATACAATACAATGATAACTTTTTTGGGAACTATGCCTATATAACATTTTTCTAAGGGTTAAACAAGAAGCTAGATAACCTTCTCTGTGCATGCATTGGGGAGGTGAGACATAGGATAGTTAGCTTAGCACAATGAGTAATAGTGGCTGGGCCACTTAGCATACCGCCGTCTTATTCACTCAGCATCCAAAAACTGTGAGTCCTCTTCTGTGTATTCTGGTTCAAATTGATAGAGTTGAGGCTAACTGTTCTCAGGAAAGTAGCCACTTAATTGTTAGTATGTTAGAACTTTTCCTTGCAAACCTGCCAGTCCATTACAAGTCATTCTCAATTTCAGCTGCTTATTATGTAAAATGATGATCTCTGCTTTTTATGAACCTCGATTTCTTGTTTGCAATCAATCTAATTAATATTATGTAAGCAGATCTGAGATAATTGGTCAGTCACATCTATCATGAAGCCATAACCAATGAGAACACAGAGGGAAATGTTATTGTTGTATATTTGTTTCTCTTGGAGAGGTGCGGTCATTTTACCGCGACCTGCCCTGGTCAGTGATTATAATCAAATCCAGAATGCCCATAATAAGCTCCAGCAGATATTACTCCGAACTCACTGGTCCCATTTTAATTCCTTTCCAGTAGAACATCCTTGTAATTTAAAGTGGATCTCTTAGGTTTTAGTTTTTTTTGCCATGGGAAAAGCTGTTTATCCTTTAATGAGAAAGCATGCTAACACCAACACTTCGCCTATGTGGGAACCAATGAGATGACAACATACAAGCATCAGGAAAAACAGATCGATCTCATTAAAGCTCATCAAACGTGTTCTTGTAATGTCTGCATGATGTTTGTGGCACATTTTGTCAAAAAATGATGTCAAAAAGAAGGGCCAATCAGCTGTTAGCTGCTGCTGCTGCATGCAAAGGGAGTAGGACGTACACAACTTGGTTATCTTGATACCAACGGAAACGTGAAAAGGGGATGGTTGTCAGGCAAGTTAACACTTGATCATAAATGTGTTCCTCGTGTCCTGCTGACCGTATCTTGTAACCTTTTAATGGTTGAAAAAAAGGGCATTGCTCAACTCCACCTGTAACGTTAATCCCATCTGAACGAGTCTGTCTATTTAGAGCAAGATGTGTGTGAAGTGACTCTTGTTTGTTCATCTCAAGCAGTGAGCATAAGTAAAATGCACCTTTGAGTAATGGGATCTGTTGATGGGAGCGGAGCCCCGTAAGGCCTTACAACAAGTTCCAAGATGTACGAATGGCTGGTCACAGGAAAAGGAAGCCAGAGTTAGGTTTCCAAGGCAGGTGTGATGTTTTTATCATCTTGAGAGTCTGGCAGCCCTGCAGAGGCCTTCAACACTGCACAACTATATCAGTCTACAAGCACGAAGGAGAGAAAATCATATGCTTGAGTAAAGTGTGTCTGAACTTTGACCATCAAAATCTCTTCAGTTCATCTTTGCCTACACGTGGATGTGGCAAATTTGAGGAATTCCCTCATTGTTCTACAGCGGGGGACTCAAATACACATCTTAAAGGGCCACAAAGATTTTTTTTCAGTGAGTCAAAGGTCCATTTATTGAGGTCGGTCAGGCCACATGTGATAATACTGTAATATTCAAAACAAAATGCCCTTTTCCTTCAAAACAACAACAAAAATATGAACTACTAAAAAATGTCATTTCCATTGTGATATCAATTAAAATAATTAGTTGAATAAAACAAAACATGACCCCAGTCATGAATCCAAAACAAGTAGTTTTGGGGGGTTAAGAACACTTTTATTTTGAAATATAAACACAAAAAAACACAAGGAAGAAGGAAAAATGTATTTCTGTCCAATGGTGAATCGAGCATCTCAGGAATTCCACTCTAACATAGACGCTAAAACCAAACCAAATGTCCCTTTTGGTTTAACAAACTGATTAAAATTTTAAAAACCGCTCCAAAAAATGAAAGTGAAAGTTAAAAAATTGCGCTGGCAGCAGTGAACTCTGAGTGACCCAGTAAAAGGCTATCTGGGTATTGTTGGCACGGAAACAAGTCCCGGCCAGTATATCGCAGCCCGGGGGTTTGGGGGTGCGAGTGAAGTGCAGGTGAGGTGTACCTGTCTGTATGTGCTGCAGCCACGAGGGCAGGCTGGAGTATAAACACACCGTTTGGTGACAAAAATAAATAAATAAATAAATAAAGCGCTCCAAGAAACACCTTAAATTGCTTATTTTTGGATACGATTTTTAAAGGGACTGAAGCTGGTCCATCGTCATGATTGGTGACCAGTCTGCCTGCCATGGATGGCATGTCCAGCTGGTCGGGGGGCTCTTGGTAAACCCAGGACAGTTGTTGATTCATCCGACCTGGGAATGCTTCAGGATATCCTGCTCCCATGTAAAATGGTTGGATGGATGGAAACATTGGGTGCTCTTACATTATACACCCCCCCTCCAGGTGACCCAGCGAGGGCTGATCAGACCTGGTTGGCGTCCACATGGTGGTATTTTGACTCTTCATCGCTCATCTCCTTAGCCTCCACCACTCTGGGGACAGCCCTCCTCTTCCTTTCTCCCTACAGGCTTGAGCTGACACCTAGAGCTCCCTCCTGCTGACAGATACTGACCAGTGCTGTATATTTGGACTTTCCTTTCAAGGACCACATCCAAGCTCCAGTAGCGTTACTTGCTTGGCTGCAATCTGACTGGGGAACTTCAGCTGCCTCGCAAGGTTCACCAACAGCTGCCAGTCTCTTGCAGAGGTCAGGATGCCTCCAGGATTAGGTATTTTGGTCCTGTCTAAATTAGATCATGGGTTTCTTTGTGTCTATAAGCATCCAGTATCTAACTTTACATGTGGTATCAAACGTGGAACAGATGTTCTCTCGTGGTATCTCCCTGCTGCTTCATGATGAATGAGACATTTAATGTGGAAAAAACAAAAATGTTCTTTGTTTTCTTTCACCTGTGTGGTCACACTGCACCACAGAAGTTTCCACTTCATCTTTTCACCGCTGATGCAATAATATTCAAGAACACAACATGATTTATCGTCTTTTAAGTCTGCATTGTCTCTGTGTGCAGACTTGTGGTCTGTCCATGATGCAGAGGGGGAGCGACTCTGGCCCAGACTCACTGTAAGACTCCTGCATAGCAACCATCAGTCATCATTCAGCAATCAAGATGTTGTGTTTGTTGGAAATCCAGCAGCAACAGTCAGTAATGGCGCCACAGAAAGAGAGAAGGAGAGCGGGAGATGGGCGCAGTTCATCCAAATTACACCAAGCCTCCAGCCATGCAGACAGGGTTGGCTTTTAATTCTGGGTTTTTCAGTTTTGACAGGGAACCAGAAGCAAACAAATTGACAAAACAACACAGATGAGTGAAGTCTTGTCTGCTACACATGGAAGAACGAACGAACATCGAAATCGTCTTCGGCTGAAATCATTTTTATGTGGACAGCATGTGGAACGTGCAACATTTCACAGTGAAGCAGGAACTGTTATTCATGCATTGGCAGTGAAGGTGGCTGGTATTCTAATAATTATTGAAAAAAAAAATCTACCTCTCGTCTTCCTGCTGTGACCTGACCTCCGTCTCTGCTCGACTCGTGACGCCACGCATCAGAGCTCTCTGCCGACCAAGGTCTGGGGTTTCCTGAGCTCCAGGTTTGTGCTTGAAGGGAACCTGCGCCTCTTGCATTTAGTCAAGGACGCACCTTATCAGAAATGATGCTCACCTCCAATGAGCAAACCAAATCATGTTGTAACATGGAGAGAGAGACAGACCAGCCTGACAGAGGAACCATGATAGAAGGTGTGTTTGTTAACAACAATGAATATGTGTGTGAGCACCCGACAGAAGTCAACAAACTCTGACTGCGGCAGAGGCGTCCAGGCGTGCTCCCCCATGAGGACTTTGAACTGGCTCAGGAATGCCTTGCATGCACCGTCATTGGACTCAGACCCTGTACCACTAGCACCTGTCTCCAGCGCCTCACGTAAGGTGTCGGGAAGTGAGGTTTACTCACCGCACAGCTTCTCGCAACAAAACCTGGTAGACGGTCCTGGAAGTGATGAGAGACTCCTAGAATCCAAATTCAGTCAATTTTAGCAAAACAAATGTTACAAAAACTTATAAGGCTGTTGAGTATTGGAGGAGAGTAACTGAGCTCATGTGAGGGAGCAGGAGCTCTCAGAGAGCACAAGTTCTAGAAATAGAAACAAAATTATCTACTGGATGTGTTTTCAGGGTCTTACTCATGCATTTTTTTAATTTCTCATATTAAATGCAATTATATCACGTAAAGAAAATGATTGAATGAATCCCTGGAGAGACAATTCCCTTTTTCTTCTTACTTGATATAGACAATGAGCTCAGTCCCACATCCTCAGTTCAGCTGAAAGTCTGCCCCCCCCCCCCCCGTCCTATACATGCAGTTTAATTCTAGGAAGTATCCTCTTGCTTGCAATGTAAATGAGTGTGGCAGTGGGGGTGAATCACTAGTTTATTTTCCTTCTCCCTGGTTGGCTAATGGCAGGTTTTAAAAATGGAACCAGGAATTCAAAAGGGCCTAAAAGCCAGAACGCCAGAATGACATCATGAAATCTGAAAATGACATGGAGCTAAAAATGGATGAGGGCCTTTGAAGAACAACAGGCTCCAGAAAGGATGATTACCTCCCTAGAAGCAGTGATTTAAGGCTGGCTTTCCCCAGTCCCATGACTCATGGTAAACTGGAAGATCCGTCTATGAAATCCTGCCAAAATGTTTACGGGGCAGAAAGTTATGTGGCGACCCACTGCAACAGCTCAGCCTGGCCAGAAGTGTGAAATGGAAGCAAAAATCTAAAACAACAACAAAGGGCCAAATTGTTGTAGTTGTGGAAAGGAATTCATGACATACGTGTGTTAACACAAGTTTGACCTGCCTCTGTTTAGACACAGTTCACTTGTAGCATGACCTCATTGGTTACTGCTTTGTTTGTGCCTGGGGGGCGGGAATGTTACTCTGATTCCTTTTTTTTTTTCTTCACCCAGTCAGTTTATGGACACAATAAAGCTTTTCACTGTTGGACTTTCCCCCCCTTATGTCTCTCTATGTTTGTTCTTAATATTTCATCCCGCAGCAGCATCAGCAGCAGAAGATCAGGTTGCTCCCGGGTGTGTCAGGTGGTTTTATCAGAGGGTTTGAAGGGAACAACCACATCATCACCATCTGGGAGCTGCGAGCTGAGGCGAGGGCCAATGGGAGACAGCTGTCGTTACTCTGATCGCTGCTAACATGATGAGAGGAACTTGTGGTGCAGAGGGAATGGATCGGCATCAAACCGCTGAAGATACTTTTTTATAATCCCACTGCACCTCTTTTGAGTTATTTTGAGCAGTTTGCGCTTGTCAGCAAGTTTGGACACAGTGTGATCAAATGTTTCCAACCCACAGTATAGTGTTAAAGGTGTGTAACTTTAGCCAGGGCTCAGTTGGTTTTGTCTCGGGTTACGGTTGCTTGGATGGATATAAACTGTATATTAAGACATTAATCCAGCAAATGAAAACTGCCAAGTAAAAAGCATTTCCTAATGACCTAAACATGAATGAATGGTGCTGTCCTCTCAATGGTGCTGTCCTCTCAATGGTACTGTCCTCTCAATGGAATTGTCCTCTCAATGTCACTGCCACCTCAATGTCACTTTCATCTCAATGGTACTGTTCTCTCAATGGTACTATCCTCTCAATGGTACTGTCCTCTCAATGGTACTGTCCTCTCAATGGTTCTATCCTCTCAATGGTACTGTTCTCTCAATGGTACTGTCCTCTCAATGGAATTGTCCTCTCAATGTCACTGCCACCTCAATGTCACTTTCATCTCAATGGTACTGTCCTCTCAATGGTACTGTCCTCTCAATGGAATTGTCCTCTCAATGTCACTGCCACCTCAATGTCACTTTCATCTCAATGGTACTGTCCTCTCAATGGTACTGTTCTCTCAATGGTGCTGTCCTCTCAATGGTACTGTCCTCTCAATGGTACTGTCCTCTCAATGGAATTGTCCTCTCAATGTCACTGCCACCTCAATGTCACTTTCATCTCAATGGTACTGTCCTCTCAATGGTACTGTTCTCTCAATGGTACTGTTCTCTCAATGGTACTGTCCTCTCAATGGTACTGTTCTCTCAATGGTACTGTTCTCTCAATGGTACTGTCCTCTCAATGGTACTGTCCTCTCAATGGTACTGTTCTCTCAATGGTACTGTCCTCTCAATGGTACTGTCCTCTCAATGGTACTATCCTCTCAATGGTACTGTCCTCTCAATGGTACTGTTCTCTCAATGGTACTGTCCTCTCAATGGAATTGTCCTCTCAATGTCACTGCCACCTCAATGTCACTTTCATCTCAATGGTACTGTCCTCTCAATGGTACTGTTATCTCAGTGGTACTGTCCTCTCAATGGTACTGTCCTCTCAATGGTACTGTACTCTCAATGGTACTGTCCTCTCAATGGTACTATCCTCTCAATGGTACTGTCCTCTCAATGGTACTGTTCTCTCAATGGTACTGTTCTCTCAATGGTACTGTCCTCTCAATGGTACTGTTCTCTCAATGGTACTGATCTCTCAATGGTACTGTTCTCTCAATGGTACTGTTCTCTCAATGGTACTGTCCTCTCAATGGTACTATCCTCTCAATGGTACTGTCCTCTCAATGGTACAGTTCTCTCAATGGTACTGTCCTCTCAATGGTACTATCCTCTCAATGGTACTATCCTCTCAATGGTACTGTTCTCTCAATGGTACTGTCCTCTCAATGGTACTGTCCTCTCAATGGTACTATCCTCTCAATGGTACTATCCTCTCAATGGTACTGTCCTCTCAATGGTACTATCCTCTCAATGGTACTGTCCTCTCAATGGTACTGTTCTCTCAATGGTACTGTACTCTCAATGGTACTGTCCTCTCAATGGTACTATCCTCTCAATGGTACTGTCCTCTCAATGGTACTATCCTCTCAATGGTACTGTCCTCTCAATGGTACTGTCCTCTCAATGGTACTATCCTCTCAATGGTACTGTCCTCTCAATGGTACTATCCTCTCAATGGTACTGTCCTCTCAATGGTACTGTCCTCTCAATGATACTATCCTCTCAATGGTACTGTCCTCTCAATGGTACTATCCTCTCAATGGTACTCTCATATCAAAGGTGCTGTCATGTCAGACCCAGCAACCAAAAGCTTAGACCCCAGACTTCAGTCTTGGTAACACACTTCTTTGAAACACCTGCAAAACCAAATTAAACATTATTTGGCTGAATGATTGTGTCTCCATGACGTTAAGAGTCATCATCCATCCAGTCTGACATACAGAGATGTAATGGTTTGATGTTTCTGGTGTTCATTATCAGCTTGAATAAAACATGAGAATGTGACTTGACACGGACAGTCAACTTCATTAACTTTGCCTCCATTCACACAACTGTTGTACACTCCTGTTCTTATGATAGGGGAACCTGAAACAGGAAAAAACATGAAATACTGTCTACCAGTTTCATAGATGGCCTTTAACATGTTTCTTTTACAGTTAAATGATCAAATGCCCACTGTCCAAACTACATGTGTCATTTGTTGCTTGTTGTTGAATTGACCTTCTACAAAATTTCACTTTGATATGAAATATTGTGCCAACTACCATACATCACTCAACTATCCATGTTTTTCAGTCATATTTTTTTGGGGTGGTCTCTAAACCCCCCCCCCCCCCCCCACCCCCATGATGTACTCCAGGAACAAAAACAGACCTTGAAACGTGAGGAAAGCTGGCAGCCGAGGTAGCGATCTGCTTAATGTTCCAGCCAGGCAGAGATCAATATTTTAAATGTAATTCCATCAACCGCCATTACAGCTTCAGCTCCCTGTTCTGAGGGGTGTGTGTGTGTGTGTGTGTGTGTGTGTGTGTGTGTGGTGGGGGGGGGGGGTCAAGGGGAGGAACAGGAGTGTGCTAAAGATTTGTTGCAGAGCACAACAGAAAAGCACCTAATGAAAGGGAATGATGGGGAAAACTGGAGGTTTTTTTTTTTTTTTTTTTTTTAATTTGGTCCAAGCTGGAGTGGAACAGTTTACATCACTATATTTTGCTCATTTTCGCACATTTCAATTACAAGCCACCGAGGACTTGTAAACAGTATCACATGTAGCTTGTTTATTATACCTTTACCTCGGGAGGTTACAGACTCTGGTGACACAGAGAGGACTTCCAGACTTCATTTTGTTCTGCAGTCCCACACATCGACATCCATCTTCTAATACCCTATAATCACCGCGGGGTCGTGTTACAGCAACTTGCCACTGCAATCTGTGGACAACGCCGTCTCACAGAAAATACATGACCGCAACCTCTTAACACCGTGGTGTTGGCGTGTAACCGGTTTAAATTTCATGGCACCGTGGAAACAATGCCAGTGGAAAAGTTGAATTAGATGCTTTGTTGTGGTTTAAGAATGTGGCGTAATGCTTTGTGACGATGTGTCAGTTCATTTAAGGTCCTTCACACTTGGTTGGGTCAGAAAAACACTGCGGTTCAGGTTAAAGATGTGAAAAGGTCCCGGTGTGGATTATTTTTTGTGGTTAAACATGAACCAGAACTTGCTGTGTGAACTCCAACTCATTAATGGATCTTAACTTTTCATGGGCATGTACATCAACATGCCAGGAGTCAAGAGGTCGGGTGTTTTCATTGACGTTGCTGGAAGATCAGCAGGACGATCGACTGGACAAAAGAAATGTCGGCTGTGTTATAACAGGGAGGCATTTGTTCATGTGGGTGATGTTTTTGGACTTTTCGTCATGATGAGACCACTGTCAACATAACGCAACTGGAGCTGAGCAGCCAGAAAGAGTCTATTCCTCTGTACCCCATCACCCATTCTGGTCAAACACCAATAAAATCACATCAGTTAGCAACGGATGACGTCTTCATACCCCCCCCCCCCCCCACACACACACACACACACTGCAGCCCAGAAATATTGACTAAAGCATCAGATCTGTGCCTGGAAATACTAAACTAATGGTGTATGTGTTGTTCCCATTTGAGTTACATTTAGTATCAAAGTATTTGAAGAATAATTAAGGCTTTCAGAGAAGGATAAAAATATTACATGGACTGGAGCTAAGAAGAAGGATTAAGAGCAGAACCTGAGAGGGATAAAAGTAATAAATATTCTTACATTTTGCATGTGAATGTGACTTCATTTGGGCATTCATGACTGTGTTTAAATTTGTGTGTGTGTCTGTGTGTGTGTCTGTGTGTGTATGTGTTTGTTCTTGGAGGATGAGGATGAGGAGGGAACACGATGATAGAACACATGCTAATCAGTGCTCACCGTGCCCCAATATTACACGTTAATATGGGATTTCTGCTCAACTCAGCTGAAATCTAATCAAATTTTTTGGCATCGCCTCCAGTTTTTGCAACTGTTGAACCATGTGTCCACATGGCGGCGAGATCAGAGAGTGTCACCACTCTCATTATACTGTATGACCTCTTATAGAATTGACTTTAGGTGTGAAACTACCTCGGACATTCATGAGCATCTGACAGGAGAAAACCTGAATTTACAGTAGTCAAAATATTGTTGCTTTGACATGAAGGGAGCTCTTACGCCGGTGAGTCCACTTGCTGTGGATTCAAGTCTTCTAGGTTTACTCTCACTACCTGACCACACCAACTTAATAGAGGCTAAAATACTTGCAGCAAAAAGTTCAAACAAGCTCCTTAAACATGCAGGATTGCAGGCCTGCAGCCTTCATTTGTGTCCTTCGACACCGTTAACAGCCTCGCGCGATTTTATTCGGAAACTCTGCTTTCAATCAGAGAGAGATTTCACCTTTCATTTTGGCAAAGAAACAGAGCCCTTGCTGAATCAGACCCTGCAGCTTGTAAAATAAAAGGGAATAAAAGAGCCTGTGATGGCAATGAAAACACTCACTGTTTTTATGATCTGCTCATAACACTCAGCGGGTCTTGTCAATGTGACGTGGGAAGCCAAGTGGGGAACACAAGACAAACACAACCATACAAAGAGGGAAAGAAAAGAGCTCATCAGCAGATAGATGTATGATTCATCATGGATTATGACTCCTGCGATTTACCTTGAATTGCAAGTACCTGAGGCGTGCTGCCACCGAGGATTATATATAGAAAGGACATGCTTTGTTTTCCCCACAAAGAATCAAGTTTCATCATCCCTGAAAAACAGATTATGTGTTTGGACATGAACAACATTAAAAATACACACAAAAACCCCTCCTGTCATCAGCCCAAGTGGGGTGTTTCATCTCAGCACTGCATTGTATTCTGCTTCTTGTCAAACACTCATTCACATAAAAAAAACAACTGCATTTAATAAAAAGGGGGACTTTTTTCAGCATGAAAAAAACCTATTTACTTCTAAAATGTACAACAGAGCAATAATCAAATTTCCTGAGTCAATGTTTCGCTTCCTGCCACGTCATAAAATAAGAAAAGACAATTTTGGACGAGAAAAATATTTGGAACAGAGGGATATTATCGCATGTGCGCGTGCGCACACACACACACACACACACACACATGCACGCAAACACACACACACGCAAACACACACACACGTGGAATTTATGACTTTTCTGGCTCATTTCTGGCTCATTTCGTGTCCCGACCCTAAGTAGAAGGGAAGGAAGCCGCAAAGGACATAATGCTTGTGTTGTTCTACATTTTTTACAGACTTAATGCCACTAAACACCAAAATCAATGTTTGTCTTTTCAATGTTTCACTTCCCTACAGTGAAGCACTCAGCAGCAACCTCGCTGGTTCTTACTGGACTGTAAAGTTTCCCACTGGTTTGAGTTTGAACCTGGAATCCTTGTACCCGGTCAGATCGACAGGTCACCAACTGTCAGTCAACCACAGCATTCCCTGATTTCAGATCTATTTTTACCCTGAAAGAGACCCGAGTGAATAAAATTAGCATCACATTGTGTTGGAGAAAGTGAGACCTGGGAAACTGTTTACTGATGTAATGAATCAAGAGAGGAAAATGTCGCGTTGACCGCTATAATCAGACTTCTTTGGACATGCAGAGTCGCCCCCTGCTGGCCATGTGTCAATAAACCATGAAATAGATATCAGGGTCTGTAGCTAGCTGCTCCTCTCACTGCTGCACGTATTCTTACCTGGCGCAGGTGTGTGATGCACGTTTTAATTCAAATTGTTGTCATAATGCCAATTATTGCTGTGAATTAAAACATGAATGTGTTTCAGACGATGCTCCTGGTCCTGTGGTACGGAGTGTTTTAAGCTGCTCACGACACCTGAAGTACTGGGTGAGTACTCACCACATTGCTAGTAACAGCAGTGTTTTGATGCACAGCAGACGCCACTGCTGCTTCAACTGCAAAAACAAACAAACAAACAAACAAACCAACAAACAAGATTATGGTTTCATTATTGAATTAGTTTTTAGAATATTCCTGGCAAAACTCTCCTTTGGTAATTTTTTCCTTTTTTTAAAAAAAAAAAAAAAATTGTTTTGCCAAGAGTCTCAAGGCCCCTGACCTTCGGCACCTTTGTTTATAGTCCAGACCTCATAAACTCCTCTGAAACTCATTTTGAGTCGTGGTTTCTCCCTTGTCTTAGTAATATGGGTTTCTCAGGATAAGAATAAGAATACTTTATTTATTTCACACTGGGGAAATTTACAAATGAGCTGAAAGTTTATATTCTTCATTGATTCTTCACTCTTTTACACCGAAAGATTAAATTAAAATCATTTATGAAAACAGAAAACCACATCATTGACTTTCTTTGGATTTTCGTGTGTGGTGGGAAAGCCCTGGTTTGTGGTACACATGGAAACAAGTGCAGCTGAATCTTTGGATGAAAGTCCTGAGGTGGTGATGTCGACCATACATGATACCTCGCCAAGTACACTCAGAAGAGGCTAAACGGGACTACCGAGATTGTCTCGGACATTAAGCATCACCTGACTGAAAACAAAAGAAGTCTGAAGCTAGTTGTGATGTTGAAAATCTTAAAAGTGGTGTTCATTTGAGGAGATGGTCTTTAAAACTTGAACAAAACTTGTAAGTCTAAAAAAACTTTCAAAATCCAGTGTTAAAAATTGAGAAGGCTTAAGGTGGAGGAAGCTCACGGCGATGCTAACTTCCAGTTTAGCCACCAGAAATCCCCCCTGCAGCACTCTTTAAGGGTGAACATCCGGTTTGTGGTGAGATGCAGCTCACTACTGGTCTGGGTTGATATATGGAGTGCTAGCTGGTTTAGATTGGCTTCAATTAGCAAAGCTGGACACTGTAGTTTTCACCCAACAATAATGGAGGAGCACGTGTGAGTGAGATTTACGTGTGTGATTTATGAGGCTTTGTTGGATCAATTGTTTTCAACAATCTTGTCATGCCTTTATATTTTAGGTTAACAAACTGAATAATGAGCTGCATCGCACACCAAAGGTTCAACTCAACCCTGATGGTCACACATTTCCCCTCTGCAACCTCCCAGCAAGGTTAAAGATCCACGCCGCTTTCTTGTTAGCTTTTCATGATGGCATGAAAACTTGATTCCAAATCCAGGGGTTTACATTGAAAGCCTGCGTGTGTTCAATCTGAGCGCGGAGGCACATGGAAGAAAAGCTCTTAATGTTTCGTTTCCCCAACAACAAATTACTGAGACTCCACTTCATGTGAGCTTCTCAAGTAATCGCTGTCATTATTTGCTGTAAAATTACATTTAAGGCTCGTGATGAGTGTTGGCTTTGGGGCTAAAATCAAAGATAATAGATTCTGTCCTTATTATTTCTGTGGGTGAAAATCAGCAGCAGCTGACAACAGTCGGCCGCGCTGCACTGTATTGATTTTAGCCTTGAAAGGCTGAGAGGTACAGAAGAATGGAAGGAAGAAGACGACTGATGATGATGATGGTGATGGTTGAGTAAAGAAACACACGAGGCAGTGTGATTGACACGGGGAACAAGGGAGCATGTCAGATGAACAGCGCAGCGGGGAGATGTTAAGTGAACTGCATTTTTCAAACACTTGAATGCTGCAATTTTTCACAATAATTACAGATGGAGAGACGCAGGGCTGATATTTTCAGGGCTTCTATAGCAGCGCTGCTGATCAAGAATCATTCTGACTGAACCTGCACACTCAATAATCAAGAGGAGCCAAAATAAGCGTTTATCTACTGCTGATCTACATTTAGATGCGAAAATGTGTCTTCACTGTATTTTAATCACAAAGTTTTCTTAAATAAGAAAAGTACCTATCATCAAAAGTACTGTAAAGATTCTTTTTAAGTCCAGTACAGAATGCTTCAGAAGCAAATGACTTGTGGACACAAAGTACAAGTCAATAAATGAAGAAACCTCACAACAGCGAGGCAGAGGAGACTGATCATATTGCCACTAAAGGTTTTGTCCTTTAGAAATGTCACAAAAGTAAAAGAAAATGCAAGCACACACACACACGCACGCACACACACGCACGCACACACACACGCACACGCACACACACACACACACACACACACACACACACACACACACACACACACACACACAGTAAGCCAAGGAGGAGATGGGATGTGTAGGACTTTTAGTTTTTTAATAACAACATAAACCAATAGAACACTGGTGTCAGTGCTTCAAGCAGCGTGAACATCGTGATGGTGTGAACAACACGAGGATCTGACAGGAAACGAAACAGTGAACCAAACTAAAATAACATCAACGCTCAGCTAATAAAACAACAAGAAACAGGTGGGAGAGCACGAGGGTAGGAGCTGATAGGAGGAGAAACAGAGGAGAAGAGGGGAGACTGATGAGAACTGACGAACTGATGAGACTCGGGCGAGTTGCTAAAACGGGAGCAAACAGACAAAGACATGAAGTATAAAGAAAAGCAAGATTCGGGAGGTAAAGTATTTCAAAATAAAACAGACTAGACTGATCTAAAACTCAAGGAGTGAAAAAAATACAAATACAGACCAGGAAACACCTCTAAGAGGAGAACTACAAAATTTAAGAGTCCAAAACTAAAACTCAACAGGGTCCAGATGAGAATTTTATGAACTCTGCATCCCCACAATATCATAGATGAAGCGAAATCAACATGTCGGTAAACACTATTTTGCTTTTGCTCATTTTTTAATTCCGTCTAGGTCCATTTGCTCCTCTTCTCTGCATTCAGCACTCATGTTTTTGACATGGAATGTTTTGTGTTGTTTTGAGCTTGCAGAAGTGTTGTTTTTCCCTCCTGCATCACTTCTGTATGACTCACGCAGAAGACTGACGATGCGCTTGAGAGTTTGGAGACAAATGTTATTTTGACAGTTTTGCAGTTGTTTGTAGTTGTTAGACACCATGTGGGCACCATCAGCTTCAAGCCAAACCTGCTCGGCTGGCTCTTTCTGCATTCTGGAGTCACAAAGAAGTGATTCAGGGGGGGAAAATATCTTTATGACCTCAAGACACCTCTTTGTGAGCAATTTCGTGCAATGTGTGAAGTATTGCTTCAACAGAATACAAGTAAATTTTCTCCTCCTTGTGGATGTTAACTCATATTGGTATGATCCAAAAGTATTAAAAAAGCGGAGCTCTGTTGACTTGACAGTCGTCTTCCACTCGACTGAAACGCACGGGTGGAGGACAGCCTCTATCTATCTCTGTCAAACTTTCCGCCTCCATTCCCTTTCACACTTTCCTTCTTTCTTGCTGCTCACCTTTTTTTCCCCTCACCTAACTCCCACAGTGTGCCTCTCTGCCGTAGTGCAGCTTTATTAGCTTCCATCATCCCAGGCAGCAATGAGCCTACAGGTAGGGAAAAAAGTGACAATGTGTCAAAGCTATTTCCTCCCATGTGAGCTAAGTACGCCAAGAAAAGCTACCAGGTCTATATTTAACTACCTAAACAGGCTAAAAGGATGTAAAATCCCTTGAATTTTGCTTGATGCCTCTCCCTCTTTTTCACGATTGGGTGAGATTATTTACCTCTAACGCTTTGCAGATGTCTTTGGATCTATAAATTGTACATGCAGGTTGACACGCACATGCACAGAGCATGTAGCCACGCTTGTGCACACAGAATGATGCATTTCCTTCACAGGCACCAAAATTAAAGGAAAGCATTTGAGAGAGGGATGAAAGTGGCAGTGAGAGGGATTGAAGGAGGTGCACGCAGCAGGAAGGACAAGGGCCTTGGAGGAAGCGAAGGGTGGGTTTGTCATGATTTAAGAACGTGTCTCCCTTTGCCCTTTCTCGCTAAGAAAGCACGTATATTTGTGCACGAAGGAATAAAAAAACTGTCCTTGTTGTAACTCAAACAAACACAACCACATTGATGAACCGGGCTGTTTCTGTTTTCCTTTAGTACCATGTGCTTCTTCATAGTTCCTTTCTTTGTTTTTGTGCTTGAATGCTGAAAATTTCCGAAGGCAGGACGACAAAGTGCGGGTGTTCTTCCTCTCTGTTCTGTGTGAGTTAACGCGGCTGGTGATCCTCGCAGAGATAAACACACCAGCTACATTTCCTCTGGGGTTGCAGAGGCTGGGTTTTAATCTTTGTTTTGGCTCTTCCCCCTCTATTAAACTGAATCATAGTAATTGGATCAATATTTTTGACCGTGAAAGATTGTCTTCCAGAACAAGGAGACAAACAACCGAGCCTTTACAAAAGTGGAGTTTTCTGGAGCATGGATAATCAATAAGCACCGACCTCAAGGACGTGTGGGAAGCTGGTTTGAGCAGATTTCTTTGTTGAGCCACAAAGTACAGAGACATTAATTATAAGATGAATAAAGGTGTGAAGGGTTTACAGGCATGATGGACTTATGAAACTGAGCTCACTCTAACTACGGTTACATGGACTGCAATCATTTGACGATTGGCCTTGTTCAAAATAAGACAACAGATCAATTAGAATAGAATATTTCAGTCATTTTTCTGTTGCCTGCTCATGTTGCATGGCTTATGTTTCCTCCCAGAGTTTGACCTGAAACCATTTTTACGGATGAGAACCTTTGTTGCCCCTGAGAAAATTTGATGTGCATGTAGAGCATGAGGTACAAAACATCCACATTTAAAAACATGAAAACAAATGTAAAAATCAAACCCATTCACAGACATGCAAAGGAGGTGTCAAGCGGGGAATTAATTTATACAATCGATAGGGTTATTAGTTTAAGTCAATGAGAAGCGTCCTCACCCTCATGGTGGAGGAACATATTCCGACCACGGTGGGTGTGTTGGACCTCCTATGACCCTGTGTGGCAAATTTACATTTTGAGTTTTTCCTTACAAATAATGCAGAAAACTGAGTTAAGAGGCCAGTTTGTAACACTCACTGGAAGCTTGACTTCGTGTCATAAAGCAGTTTGACGTGTATGTGCTGTAAAAACTCTGTGAAAACTCTGGTAGTACTTCATTGCTGTCTAGAACACACTTCAGCAATGCAACTAAGATCAGAGTACTCAACATGGGAGACTTTAACCTTATTGGGGTTAAGTCAGTTACATGTAGTGACATATAGAATATTGTTATCATTGGGTAATGTTGGAATATTGTTGCCCATGTATATATTCAGTGATATGCTATATGTGATGAAAAGTCAAAGAATCCATAAAGTTGTCTGCTCTTCCAGTAGAAAAGTTGTAGAATACACAAATAGCCAGGAAATATTATAATTGTCTCTCTCCAGAGAAAATCCCAGCAATATTTGTGGAGACGCTCGTCTCTGGAGCAAAACTGACCGACCCACCTGCCCAAAGTCACCGTCTGGTTACATCATTTCTCTCTTCCTGTGATGAGCATACGGGTGTGTGTGTGTGTGTTTGTGTGTGCGTGTGTGCAAGTATATTTTTGGGAATTTGTGGGTTGTATTATTGTCCTTGCTTGACACTCCTGGATCCCTCTGGGAGAAGACATCTTGATTCTGTCAACAGCACCGCCTTGAGCCGCTGTCACCGGAGGCTCTGCCCCGCCCCCGAGGAGATGAAGCATGGAGGGGAGAAGGGTACCCAAAGACAAAGGATGAGAAGAAAGATAAATTGATACAGATATTTGGCAGAGGGATAAAAAGAAATGAAATGAAATGAGATTGAGTATGTAGAGAGATGAAAAGCCAAAGGGGGCTGGATGTATTCAGCACATCCTGCATCCCACAGTTAAACATGCTTTCTGTTTTCAAACCAGAGGAGTTTGTGTTCCATAAGCTGCAGCTCGGTGCTGCTGGTGTTCGGTAAACACTGTCAGTGTGGCACTCCACTGGTAAACACATTTCTGGGAAGGTCTTTAGGCCCAAACATTTCACTTTCGGGATAACACTGCCTTATAAAGATTTGTCTGAGAGCACATCAGAAAAGCAGCTGGTGATTGTGAAGTGGAGAAATATTTCTGCTATGAAGAATATTACCCCACATGGTGAAACCGTCGTTTTGTATACGAGTGACTTGACTACTTTTATCTAGCTCATGAATTCAGCTCAAAATAACAATGTTAGTCGTACATACGATGCAATCCACACAAGGACTGTAGCAGACTTTAAAAGGAGAAATCTTATCTTTCCAAACAAAAATTCTCTCTTAAGGTCAGGGTTATAAAAGGAACTCCATTATCTACAATCATTGTTTCCCAAATCATAGCATGATTATTGCACACACGTGGCCTGGACTTGTCACAATGAAGCGAATGGAAAAAAAAAAGTGTTGCATTCATGTTTTAGGTCATTGAAACAATAATAATCTTAAAAATGAAGTCAGAAATCTCTGAGATGAAAGCCATGAATCTGGACAGTTTAGATGGTGTTGTTTCTGTATGCCTGAGATGGTCAGAGCAGTCAGAGATGAGGAGTCAGACTTACGGACACAGACGAAACTGAGATCTGAGTCACACTGAGATCAAAGTCAGAGATCAAAGTCAGAGATTGTCAGTGAGGTTTTGTCCGCCATACAAGTAGTATAGTAGTAGAGTACAGTAGGCAAAAAAATCAGAGCTCATAGTCATAATGATATCATGTTACAATTTGATGGTTTGTGATGTCACACAACCCCTTGACTCCTCAAGCAAAAGGCATGCATTTTTTGGAGTATAAGTCAACAGTTTTTCAACTCTTGAGGAAATGTGCTTGCTCGCTTTTATTGCCCAAGAATTAAATGGATACCCATCTCTCCTTTCTAGGGAGTACCAGACTTGTGAATTGTGAATTTCACCATCGTGGGACTAATAAAGGAATATCTTATCTTATCTCATCAGACCCCCACTGGATGGCTGACTGCCAGTTAGCTTAGCTGCAATGAATGCTACTGTAGGAGGGGAGCAGGGGACCAAACTGCCTCAAAAGTCTGATAAACTTTTCTCTAAATTGTTCTTTCCTGCATTAATAGAGCTGGGGCTGTGTTTTTAACTTCCGCTGGGAAAAAAAAAAACTGTTGAGAATGACAAGATGAGACAAGTGATCGTCAAAGTACTTTCCTCTCTGCTGAAACTGCTGTCAGAGATGCCTCTGGCCTGATGGCGCTGAGGGGGATCTGTTTCAAGTTAGCTCACAGCTTTCATCCAGTAGACTCTGGTTTGATCCTTGCTTGAGACTTTTAGCTTCTATTGTGAACTTTTTTGGTAAGTGGACTATTCTGATGATTAAAAAGGAAACTTTGTTTGATCGCTCTTTGGTAAGGATTGGGCAACAGGACTCCTTTGTCAGGTTTAGTTGAAAGAAATGGTTTGAGTGAACATGTAATATTTCACGACATCAATTATCTATTAGAAAGACTTTCTGTCCTTTTTTCTGTTTGATTTTTTTTGACGAAGAACCTTCAAGGTAGCAGGAATAGATATTACTGATGGTGTAGAAAATTAATGCTAGTGTTGCTTTCAATTGACTTGACAACACCTAAACATCAGGATGGCACGGCTCAGAGGTAGAGTGGCCATCTAGCAACCAAAGGGTCGCTGGTTCAATCCTCACTTCCCCCGGTGACCATGTCCAAGTACCCTTGAGCAAAATACTGAACTCCTATTTGCTCCTCATAGGCTTGTGATGGACTGGTGACCTGTCCAGGGTGAACCTCGCCTCTCACCCAATGTCAGCTGGGATAGGCTCCAGCTTCCACAACCCCTAACAGGATGAGTGGTATAGAAAATGGATGGATGGAGCAGCTAAACATAATTTTTTTCCTGGATATAAGACTATCTATCTATCTATCATCTATCTATCTATCTATCTATCTATCTATCTATCTATCTATCTATCTATCTATCTATCTATCTATCTATCTATCTATCATCTATCTATCATCTATCTATCTGTC